>NC_091064.1:128226704-128540916 GCF_000393655.2 Nicotiana sylvestris | reverse complement strand
CTTTAAACGTCGTTAGCGCGTACGCACCGCAAGTAGGTTGTGATGAGGAGATTAAAAGGCGTTTTTGGGAAGGGTTGGATGACATTGTTCGTAGTATTCCGCTTTCCGAGAGGTTATTCATAGGAGGGGATTTCAATGGTCATATTGGGTCGTCTGTAGGTGGTTATACTGAGGTGCATGACGGCTTTGGTTTCGGGGAACGGAACGGAGGGGGCACCTCACTGCTGGATTTTGCCAAGGCATTCGATCTAGTGATTGCAAACTCGAGTTTTCCGAAGCGAGAGGAGCATTTGGTTACTTACCAAAGTTCGGTGGCGAAGACTCAAATTGACTATCTCCTCCTCAGGAGATGCGACAGAAGGTTGTGCGAGGATTGCAAAGTTATCCCAGGTGAGACCCTTGCAACGCAACATAGGCTCTTGGTGATGGACGTTAGTATTATGATAAGAAGGAAACAGAGGTCAGTACGAGGCCGCCCGAGGATTAGGTGGGGCGCTTTGACTAAGGTTAAAGCCCAGGAGTTGGATGGAAGGTTGTCGGCAATGGGAGCTTGGAGAAGTAGTGGGGATGCAAACACTATGTGGTCGACAACGGCGGACTATATAAGGAAGGCGGCGAGTAAGGTGTTAGGGGTATCTTCAGGCCGCACCGGTGGCCACAAAGGAGACTGGTGGTGGAATGCAGTTGTACAAGGTAAAGTGGAAGCGAAGAAGGTGGCTTACCTGCGGTTAGTGGGGAGCACTGGAGAGGAGGAGAAGAGATCGAACATTGCGAGATATAAGGTAGCTAGGAAGGAGGCAAAGATGGCAGTGACGGAGGCAAAGACGGCAGCTTTTGTGCGTTTGTATGAGGAACTAGGGAACAAAGGCGGGGAGAAGAAGTTACTCCGACTCGCTAAGGTGAGAGAGAGCACGGCTCGGGATTTGGACCAAGTGAGGTGCATAAAAGATGAGGACGGCAAAGTTTTGTTGGGGGATGACCAGATTAAGAGGAGATGGCAGACCTACTTTCATAAACTTCTAAATGAGGAAGGGGATCAGGATATTGTACTAGGTGAATTGAGGAATGCCGACAACCCCCATGAACTAAGTGATTGTCGGGACATTGAGGTCGATGAGGTCATGGAGGCAATGCGTAAGATGAGAAGGGGCAGAGCTACCGGACCAGATGAAATTCCGGTTGAGCTTTGGAGGTGTGTGGGTAGAGCAGGCTTGGAATGGCTTACTAAGTTGCTTAATGTTATATCCAAGACTAATAGGATGCCCGAAGAGTGGAGGTGGAGTACAATGGTCCCGTTGTATAAGAACAAAGGCGATATCCAGATCTGTAACAACTATAGGGGTATTAAATTACTAAGTCATACCATGAAAGTCTGGGAGAGAGTGGTAGAAATGAGAGTGCGAAGGACGGTGTCTATTTCAGACAACCAGTTCGGGTTCATGCCGGGGCGATCTACCACAGAAGCTATCCACCTTATTAGGAGGATGGTGGAACAATACAGGGATAAGAAGAAGGATCTCCACATGGTGTTTATCGATCTAGAGAAAGCGTACGACAGGGTTCCTAGGGAGGTCTTATGGAGATGCTTAGAGGCTAAAGGGGTCCCGGTTGCCTACATTAGGGCGATTAAGGACATGTATGATAGAGCTAAGACTCGGGTTAGGACAGCAGGAGGCGATTCCGATTATTTTCCGGTTATTACGGGGTTGCACCAAGGGTCTGCGTTCAGCCCTTTCCTATTTGCCCTGGTGATGGATGCTATAAAGCATCATATTCAAGGGGAGGTGCCATGGTGCATGCTATTTGCTGATGACATAGTCCTAATCGACGAGACACGACGCGACGTCAGCGAGAGGTTAACTCCACACTACTAAAAGGTAGGAAGAGAGGGTCGCAATAGCTTTTACCCGATATGAGGGTCGGGATCGATT
Source organism: Nicotiana sylvestris (assembly GCF_000393655.2). NCBI lineage: Eukaryota > Viridiplantae > Streptophyta > Magnoliopsida > Solanales > Solanaceae > Nicotiana > Nicotiana sylvestris. The sequence continues at coordinate 128,538,985 of NC_091064.1, read as the reverse complement.
TCCACAGGGAGCTAGGAATGGAGTCGAGTATCTATCTATACTAGAGTTGTGTATTTGTTCCTAATGTCACTTTCATACATTTTTAGATTTTTGATTATAAACTAATATTATCAAACTATTAATTGAAACTAGATTATTCTACGAGATAATTACTAAGTTGTATCTAATGGGAGGAAACGCACTATGGTCGTGACATTACCTAGGTGACTAATTGATGGGTAGATGTTACTAAAGTTCGATTGACATAGTTGGGGCTTATGCTATAACCATTGCACAATTTTACCCACTCTCACACCTCTTGGTAGAGAGAGTGATTTTGCCCCATTGACTCTCTCAGGACCAAACGGGAAGGTAAATTAGCTCAAGCAACTTGGGTTCAAGTTGGGTAATTACTCTCTCGAGGTTTAACCCTTTAATTGGGACTATCAACTCTCTTGAGTCCATCCCAATTCCTTGTTGGGTCAATTTTGGAGACTTAGGCTCTCTTTCTCAAGAAGAGCCAAGTCAACTTAGCACAAACCAGTGTTTGCAATCACCAATTCATAGATTAAACCATAAAATTGACCCAAATAACAAACACCCATAGTCAATCTAACAATAGATGGCAACACCCATCAATTACCCACATTAGGGTTGAGCCACAACCCTAGATAATGGGTTTAGCTACTCATGTTTGAAGAAGAAAATAGAGAAATAGATGAAGAACAAGGCATATTAATTAAATGCTAAATGAAAATACAAGAATCTATCGTTAATTCGAAGCTAAGATGACAAAATGGATACAGATGAGGTTCCCACGAGCGCAGCTAAGTTCTGGTTATATCTGATGACCTAAAAATGATAAAATATTCTATTTATATTAGGCTGGAAAAACTGGACAAAAATACCCCTACAGGGTCAGCGCGGGCCGCATAAAATGGACCGCGGCCGCGCTATGCTCTTGGACTTCAATTCTGGGCTCTCTGACTTGGGCTCCGCAGACCGCGTAGAATGGATCGCGGCCGCGGAGGCAGCTGTCGTGGTCCGCACAACCATGACCGCGGATCGTATTGGCATTTTCCATCTCTCTGAATATCTCTTATGCGGACCGCACAAAAAGGCAGTGCGGCCACGAAACCTTTACCGCGGATCGCACAATGTGGACTGCGGCTGCATTGCCTGAAGCCTGGTTTTGCCATCTCTATGAATCACCTAGTGCGGTCGCATTCGACTTTGTGCGGTCCGCACTAGCCCTGTTTGCCCTCAGTTTACTTTGTCTTTGATACTTGAGCAAGTTTCACTCCTTTTGAGCCGATCTTTAACATTTAGTCACTTTGTCGATCAAACCTGCAATCAAGCACAACTTATGAGCCTTTTGGGATTATTTTGTAACGATTTATAATCAAAGAATTGGCAAGAAGGAGCATGAAACTCGTTAAAATCCCTACTTATCAACTCCCCAAACTTAAGCCTTTGCTTGTCCTCAAGCAAACAAAATAAGACCCACCCCTTAAGGGAAAATTCAAGTATATCCAACTATCCTATGTAACCTCAACAAGCATCAATTGGGACTAACAATTGCCCTCAATACGAATGAATCATTCACAACATTTAAACTTTGAAAAACTATGGATCAAGTGTGACACAAGAGTATCAAGAGTTGACTCATTACATCAAAGAAATCTCTCAATTACTTTGGTCCTTGTGGAACTCAAACTCACACATCTTCAACTCTCTCTAAGCAAACCTCACCTTTTAGAGTATTAGCACACAAACCGAGGTTAATGGGAATTCACTCATCTCTCTCAAGGAAAGGCCACAAATCCGGCTCTAAGTACCATATGCTTGCCCCTCATGTAAGTATCCACTAATGTAAGTGTCATTCAACTCAAGATCATATAGGGATTTTGAGGAGTCAATGTGAAGGCTTTTGGTTCAGCTACGAGCCTATCTAAGAAGCTTAAAACGAGAAAGTTTTACAAAAATAGAAAATAGAATGAATATGTACAATAGGGGATTTGAATATACAACGGGGATGAATATATACAATAATGTAACTTTGTATACAGACCAAAAGGAAGATAAAAAAATGCGATAAAAGTAGCTAATGTAAAGTTATATACAGACCAATAGAAGATCAAAAGACATAAAATGTAACAATATATACAGTCATCCAAAAATATAGGGTGCACCCCCTCAAATAAAAGCTAGCATTGTCCCCAATGCCAACTAAACAAATAAGCACCAAAAAGTATAAGGAAAGGATATGGGAACTCCCTAAGCCGTGTCCGTCTGCATGGGATCATCAATGGTCCCCGGGTCCTCTGTATGCGTGGGAACCTCAGACTGGTTCCCGGTCTCCTGTTGCTCAGCTGTTGGGACTGGGTCCTGGACCTGGACGGGCTGAATATCAGGAACATCCTGTGGCTGACTGGAGGAAGCCTCCGATGGGTCCGCCAACTGGATGATCGCCTCATCTGCACTAGGGAACTTCCTCTTCTTCTTAGGAAGCCTCTGTGTCTGCTCCTGCTATGGTTCTGCTGCTGGTACTGCTGCTGGGGCTGGGTCCTCAAATAGCAAATCTAAAGGTAGCTGCTCTGCCTTCAGTCTGTCCACATCCGCCCTAAGCTCCTTCACAGACTCCTTGGAAGCCCATATTTTGAGCAGCTTCTTGTGCTCCCTGGCAAGCTCCTTCAGGGCCTTGCCATGTGAATATACTGCCTTGCCAAGGTAGCCTGAGAATCAAGGATCTTCTGCTGGTTGGCAAGAATCTCCTTAAGTGAATCCTCGATAGACTGGGGCACCTGCACTGGCTGTGGTGCCGACTGAGCCACAATGGTGGAGGTCCATGTAGACAACTTGGACGAAGGAGTCACCATTCAGTTGTTCAAGCTATGAAGTGTCTGGCTCAGCTGGTGGGCGGTAATATGATGGGCCCGGGAAGATGGAATCCTCGGGCCAGCTGAAGTAGAAGGGCCAGTAGTAGTGGAAGGTCCGGGAGGCATGTCAGCAACTGTGGAGGCAGGCTCAGTGGAGGGCTCTACCACAACCGGCTTTTTAGACTGGCCAGTTGGGGCAGAAGCAGGCTGCTTATAATTCTTTTCATTGGGGTTGTCTGACCCCTTCAACTATACCACAAAAACGGAGCCACAAGTTTGACCTTGATGTCAAAAGGTCTCTTCTCCACCTCCAGGTCCCGAAAATACATACTGAGGGTGCTGGGAAAAGGGTAGTTTCGTTCATGCTCAACCCCCACTGCAGAAATGACGCAGGACATCACACTGCCCATGTTGATAGGGTATCTCGCCATAATAGATGCAACAAGAACAGCCCGGGCAAGTGGAATAGTCTGATCATGGGTAGTGGGGTCGAGCCGACTGCACACAAAAGTCAACCACCCCCTAGCCTCAAAGTTAAAGGTCCTCCGAAGTATTTTGACCCCTGCTTGAAACCACTGTGGAACCGTACCCGGGATTGCCAGGTATGAAGCTAACCACAGACGAACTCCTCGCCCATTGCCAACTTTTCATTGTAAAGGGACTCATCTTCTTCATTGAACCCCAAGTATTCATTTAGTGCCTTCCCGGTAAATACCACATTTTTGTTTCGCACTTTGGTCACTTTAGTGCCCTTCAAGATGTGGGCCACATTGCTATAAAACTCCTTGACCATGTGCTCATTTGTCTTCACACAATTATCTTTAAAGTGCTCCCAACCCACTCGAGCTCGAAACTGTCTATGTACATTGGGGTGTAGGGGTAGAAGGTAGAGGTCAATGCAGCTCCTCTCAAGAATCAACTTTCGTGCCGGCCACCATTCCCTAAACTTGTGGAACGCCACCTGGATGACGAATCTATCTTCCCAAACAGCGGGATTTCTAGTCCGAATACCCCCAAACTGAGACACACTACTCCCAGGTAACTCCCCATCTCCCTCATCACCTCTAGCACCCTCTCCAAATATTAAAGTTGTTGGAGAGGTAGAGTATTCATCCCCACTACATGCTGTTGAGCCCTTAGATGACCCAGAAGAAATGTTGATTGAAGCTTGAGCATCGAGGGACGAGGGAGGAGTGTCTCTATGTATGGCCCTCTCTGGATACGAGATGTATAGTGGGACTGAATCTGAAGAGATCTCCCGGGAGGGCTCGTACTCACTCCCCGAGTTGTCAATGGCTCTGTCAGCTGCTTTTATGGCCTTCCTCATGTCTTTGATGTTTTTTCTAGCCTGTGGAGTTAGTTTTACCATCCTTTGCTTCCCTTTCCGGGAAGAATCACCTCGGCCGAGTTGCTTTGAGCCTTTGCCTCGTTGTTTAACCATTTTCTGCAAGCACAAACATCTAGCTTTGTTAGTATCAGCACAGGCAGTGAATCAGTTGTGGAAAGTGAATTTCAGAACAGAAGCCTAAAAGTTGCAGAAGATGTTGCAGACACAGTGCACTGCGGACCGCACAAAAAAGAGTGCGGCCGCACTGAAGGCACCGCGGACCGCATAAAAGAAACCGCGGTCCGCACAAAGTAGCATCGCGGCCGCGGTGGGCCAGCGCGGACCGCACAAAATGTAGTGCGGCTGCGCTGGGCAACAAGTCAATCTTTCAGAATATAAGCACTGCGGTCCACACAAAGTGGTACTACGGACCGCATCAGAGCACTGCGGACCGCACAAAAGGGACCGCGGAGGGTGCTTAGCCAAGGCACTAAGTTAGGGTTCATGGGTTTTTCCTTTTTGTTCAAGTTTACACCTAACTTTGTCCCTACTCAATTTACCCAGTTAATAATACTCCTCAGACACACAAAATTTAACAGTTAAACTAAACTATCATCAAAATTGAAGAATTACGGGGGAGGGAAGAAAGCTACACAGTTAATAGTTAATAGAAAAGGTCATAAAATGAAATTAAATAATTAAAATAACAAAAGGTGGTTGAATTGTTACCAGGTATTTGAGAAGAAGTGAAGAAACACAATGCAAACAAGCTATTATGAAGAAGAGGGAAGATGAACAATAATTTTAGGTCTCTGAGAATCAATTTTTCGAAAAGGGTAACCGGTGACCCCTGAGATTTATTTATAGAAAAACTTATGGGGCCCGGTCATACCTACCAGCGCGGCCGCACAAAACGGACCGCGGACCGCACTGGGTTTGTTCAGAAGAAGCTTGAGAAGGCAACCTCCGCGGTCCGCACAAAACAGACCGTGGCCGCGGAGGTCCACCGCGGTCCGTACTAAATGGAATACGGCTGCTGTGGCAATCTTCAGAGAGTACCTCACTTGGCCTTCACCAGTGCAGACCGCACAAAGTGTAATGCGGTTGCACTGGCAACTTCAGAGACTGTTCAATTTTTCCAGAATGTTTTGCACTATATCAACACAATCCTGCAATATCTCACAACCAATTAGCTCAAAAATCAATCCTACACTATAAAGAAAATCAAAGAAAACAAGAAGAAAAATACATGGCTTGCCTCCCAAGAAGCGCCTGATTTAACGTCGCGGCACGACGCATGTTACCATCACATCACTTTAGATGAAGAAGTGCCACCACGTGGCTGTCATCAAATTTTCCAAGATAATGCTTGACCCGGTGCCCATTAACTCTGAAAACTTCATCATTTTTGTTCCTTAGATCAAGAGCACCAAATGGGTCACAAACACAACTTCAAATGGTCCACTCCACTTTGACTTGAGCTTACCCGGAAACAGACGTAACCGGGAATTGAACAAGAGAACCATATCTCCAACCTTGAACTCCTTACCCCTAGCATATTTTTCATGAAGGTACTTCATTTTGTCCTTATACAAGGATGAACTTGAGTAGGCATGGAATCTAAACTTATCGAGCTCATTGAGTTGTTCAACACAAAGATTTGTCGCAACATCCCATTCCAAATTCAACTTCCTCAAAGCCCACATGGCCTTGTGCTCTAATTCAACTGGAAGATGACAAACTTTTCCAAACACCAACTGATACGAAGACATACCAATCGGAGTTTTGTAAGCCATCCGATAAGCCCATAGAGCGTCATCCAACTTTTTCGACCAATCGGTCCTATTAGCATTGACAGTTTTTGACAAGATGCTCTTAATTTCTCTGTTGGAGACTTCCACTTGACCACTAGCTTGAGGATGATAGGGGATAGAAACCTTATGATTGACACCGTACTTAGAAAGCAACGTGTCGAAAGCCTTGTTGCAAAAGTAAGACCCCCATCACTAATAATCGCACGAGGAGTTCCAAACCTTGTGAAGATGCTCTTTTTAAGAAACACAACAACACTTCGGGGTTCATTATTAGGCAAAGCCACGGCTTTAACCCAATTTGAGACATAGACAACCGCCATGAGAATGTAAGTATTCCCACAAGAGCTAACAAATGGACCCATGAAATCGATGCCCCAAACATCAAAGATATCCACTTCTAGAATTGTATTGAGAGGCATCTCATCCCTTCTTGAAAATTTGCCTACTCTTTGGCACTCATCACACCTCTTTACCAAATCGCCCGCATCTTTGAACACGGTGGGCCAATAGAATCCACAACTAAGAACTTTCGAGGCGGTCCACACCCCACCATGATGGCCACTATAGGGTGAAGAATGGCAAGACTCTAAGATACTCAATTGTTCTTCCTCCAGGACACATCTACGAATTACACCATCCGTGCAAATCTTGAACAAGTATAGCTCATCCCAATAGAAATCCAAACTATCCCGCTTGAGCTTCTTCCTTTGGTTAGAAGAGAGCTCACACGGGATTATTCCGGTCACAAGGTAATTGGCAACATCGGCAAACCATGGCATATCCTTCATTGACACCGCAAGGAGTTGTTCGTCGGGAAATAAATTATTGATCTCAAGGCCGTCACAAGGCCTCCCCTCCTCCTCCAAATGGGAAAAGTGGTCCTCCACTTGATTCTCACTACCTTTCCGGTCAACAATTTCTAGATCAAACTCTTGGAGTAGTAGCACCCATCTCATCAATCGTGCCTTGGAGTCTTTCTTTGTCATCAAGTACTTAAGGGTGGTATGATCGGTGTGCACTATAACTTTGGCCCCCATAAGATAAGGTTGAAACTTTTACATAGCAAACACAATAGCCAACAACTCTTTCTCGGTGACTGTATAGTTCCTTTGAGCCTCATTCATGGTCTTGCTTGTGTAGTACACCAGATGAAATATCTTGTTGATTCTTTGGCCCAAAACAGCCCCAACTGCAACGTCACTAGCATCACACATGAGCTCGAAAGGCAAGCTCTAATTTGGTGCGGTAATGATGGGGGTTGAAGTCAACTTGAGCTTGAGAAGCTTGAAGCTTGAATATAACTCTCATCGAACAAAAACTTTGCATCTTTCTCTAGCAACTTGCACAAAGGGTGTACCACTTTGGAAAAATCTTTTATGAACCTCCGGTAAAATCCGCGTGCCCAAGAAAACTCCTCACCCCTTTGACAGAAATAGGGGGAGGAAGCCTTGAAATCACCTCTATCTTGGCTTTGTCAACCTCAATTACTTGTTTTGAGATTTTGTGACCCAAAACTATACCCTCTTCAACCATGAAATGACATTTTTCCCAATAGAGTACGAGGTTTGTGTCTTCACACCGGGCCAATACTCTATCCAAATTTTTTAGACACTCATCAAAAGAATCCCCAACCACGCTGAAATCATCCATGAAAACCTCCAAGATATCTTCTACTATGTCGGTGAAAATAGCCATCATGCAACATTGGAAGGTCACCGGAGCATTACACAATCCGAATGGCATTCGAGAGAAAGCGAATGTGCCATAGGGACATGTAAAAGTTGTCTTCTCTTGGTCCTCCGGGGCAATTAAAATTTGATTGTACCCCGAGTAACCATCCAAGAATCAATTGAAAGCCCGCCCCACAAGACGATCTAGCATTTGGTCAAGGAATGTCAATAGGAAATGATCTTTTCGGGTCACCTTGTTTAGCTTCTGGTAGTCGATACATACTCTCCACCCGGTGACCATGCGAGTAGGAATGAGTTCATTGTTGTCATTGGTCACTATAGTCATACCACCCTTCTTCGGCACACATTGCACCGGAGAAGTCCATGAACTATCAGAAATAGGATAAACCACACCGACGTCTAACCACTTGATAACCTTTTTCTTCACCACTTCTTGCATCGTCTCATTTAATCTTCTTTGATGATCAAAGGAAGGCTTTGCATCCTCCTCCAAGATGATTTTGTGCATGCAAAATGCGGGGCTTATTCCCCGAATGTTAGCTAGAGTCCATCCAATTGCCCTTTTTTGCTTTTGAAGCACCGCCAAAGTGGCCTCAACCTGCATGTTAGTAAGGGAAGAAGAAAGTGTAACTGGTAAAGTAGAATTTGAACCCAAGAATTCATACCTGATGTATGGAGGAAGTGGTTTCAACTCCAACACCGGTGGATCCTCAATTGATGGCTTTGTTGGTAGAGTTTTCCGATTTTCAAGATCCAAAGATAGCTTCCTTGGCTCATAAGAATAGGAGCCCATCTCATGTTGGGAATTGACACATTCCACTCTACTAGCATCATCATTGACATCCATGTTCAAGAGCACTGCTTCAAGAGGATCTTCCATGTTGATCATAGCATTGGTATCATCCACAATCACTGCTGTGACAAGGTCTACAAATGAGCACACCTCGGTGCTATTGGGATGCTTCATAGATTTGCAAACGTGGAAAATGACCTTTTTATCTCCCACCCGGAAAGTGAGCTCACCCGCTTCAACATCAACCAATGCCTTCCCCGTTGCAAGGAAAGGTCTGCCCAAGATAATAGGAACCTCATAGTCAACCTCACAATCCAAAATCACAAGTCGGCCGGAAATATGAATTTGTCCACCCGGACAAGCACATCATCAATAATGCCCAAAGGTTTCTACATCGATCGATCCGCCATTTGAAGTCTCATTGAATTTGGCCTAGGTTGCCCGATACCTAAAGTTTTGAAAACCGAGTAGGGCATCAAATTGATACAAACTCCCAAGTCACAAAGAGCTTTGGCAAAATCCGCACTTCCAATGGTGCAAGGAATGGTAAAAGCACTGGGATCTTCAAGCTTCGGGTCCATTGAATGCACTATAGCACTAACTTGGTAAGTCATCTTTATAGTTTTACAGTCCATAGAACTCTTCTTTGTAACCAAGTCTTTTATGAATTTTGAATAACCCGACATTTGTTCAAGTGCCTCCACCAGAGGCACATTAATAGATAAGCTCTTCATCATGTCAATGAACTTTTTAAACTGATTATCATTCTTCTGCTTTGCGAGCCTTTGAGGATAAGGTGGAGGTGGCCTTGGCAGAGGAGCCTTGGCTTTTGGCACCACCGGCTCAGGCATGTCAATCACGTGTTCCCTAGACAGGTTCATGGCACCTTGGTTTTCTACCTCGGCCTCACCAATATCAATCCTCACATCATTGTTCATATTCTCTTCAACTACATCTTCAACAATCAAAGGTACATCATCATCCTGCAACTCAACATCTTCATCCACAACTTTTTTTTGCTTTGAGGCATTCACATCACCACCTCTCCCACTTCTTGTTGTAACCGCCATCACATGATTGTTATTTCCACCCTTCGGGTTCACTATCGTATCACTTGGTAGAGCACCCTTTGGGCGAGTATTCAATGACTAAGAGATTTGGCCTAATTGCACCTCCAAGTTTCAGATAGAGGTGTTGTGAGAATAAAACTGTGCATCCGAATCCGCATTCCTCTTCATCATCTGCTCGAACATCATTTCAATTCTACCCATATCATTACCAGAAGAACTAGGACCTTGAGAAGGGAAAGGGGGTGGATTGTTCGGTTGTCGGTACATTGGGGGCCTTTGAAAGCCTTGCCCCCGATTGCCTTGATTTCCATTGTTGTTACACCCGCCTTGATTGTTGTGTTGCCCCAATTGTTGTTATTTACATTCCAAGTGCCTTGATTGTTGTTCTGATTACCCCAATTGTTGTTTTGGTTGTTGTTCCAATTGCCACCACTTTGTTGTTGATTACCCCAATTTCCTTGGGGTCGCCATTGTTGGTTTGTAGAGTTGGCTCTATTGCCTTTATAGTTGTTGACATATTGTAACTCTTCACTTTGGTCATCATAACCATCATTTTGACACCCATCATATTCATCATCAAATTGCTCAGAATTTCCTTAATTTTGTTGCCTCCTTTGCCTTCTCTTGTTGACAAGCATACTAAAACCCTCCATGGCATTCACTTGGTGAGGATTCTGAACTTGTTGCAACTGTGCCTTAGCCAATTGATTTATCATAGTGGTAAGTTCAGCTATCGCTTGCCCGTGATCATGTAATTCCTTATGCAAATGGATAACCGTAGGGTCACCTTGAGGCACATTTTCTATACTCTGCCATGCTGAAGAAGTGTCCGCCATTTCATCAAGTACATCACATGCCTCCTCATAAGAAAGTTTCATAAATTTTCCCCCGACCAATTGGTTAACAATGCATTGATTTGTAGTATTTATGCCCCGGTAGAAGGTTTGTTGGATCATGGCCTCGGTCATATCATTATTTGGGCACTCCTTCACCATCGTTCTATATCGCTCTCAAATCTCATGCAAAGGTTCTGTTGGCTCTTGCTTGAAGGCTAATATTTCATCTCGAAGTGCCGCCATATGACTAGGAGAGAAGCATTTGGCAATAAACTTATCCGCTAACTCATCCCAAGTTGTGATGGAATGGTTGGGGATTCTCTCGAGCCAATCCAATGCCTTTCCCAGAAGTGAGAACGGGAAAAGTCTCAATCTCAATGCATCCTCGGACACATTCATCTGTTTGCTCCCCCAGCATGTATCTACGAACCCTTTGAGATGTTTGTAGGCATTTTGATTTGCAGCGCCCGTGAAGTACCCACGCTGTTCAAGTAAGGTCAACATCACATTGGTTATCTGAAAGTTGCCCGCCCGGATTCGGGGTGGGACAATAGCACTTGCGTAGCCCTGGTTTGGTAATACTCTGGGAGCCACTCTTGTAGGAACCGGGGGAGGGTCTGGAATATTGTCATTTGGATTAGCATTGGCATTCCGGCCTCTCCGTTGACCTTGAGGTGCAAGAGGCACCTCATCTTGCTCAAGATCATCTACCTCCTCCCCCGCTATCACGTTTCCAAGAGGATCATTAACGTTGTTTAAATCCATGTTGGTACCTAAGTAACGACACAAACAAGTAAGTAACAAAGAAGGAAAGAAGAACAATACCCAAAACCGTTAGCTCCCCGGCAACGGCGCCAAAAAGTGATCACTGCCAACTCCACTACTAAAAGGTAGGAAGAGAGGGTCGCAATAGCTTTTACCCGATATGAGGGTCGGGATCGATTTCCACAGGGAGCTAGGAATGAAGTCGAGCATCTATCTAGACTAGAGTTGTGTATTTGTTCCTAATGCCACTTCCATACATTTTTGGGTTTTCGATTATAAACTACTATTATCAAACTATTAATTGAAACTAGATTATGCCACAAGATAATTGCTAAGTTGTATCTAATGGGAGGAAAGACACTAGGGTCGTGACATTACCTAGGTGGCTAATTGACGGGTTGATGTTACTAAAGTTCAATTGACATAATTGAGGCTTATGCTATAACCGTTGCACAATTTTAGCCACTTTCACACCTCTCAGTAGATATAGTGATTTTGCCCAATTGACTCTCTCAGGACCAAACGGGCAGGCAAATTAGCTCAAGCAACTAGGGCTCAAGTTGGGTAATTACTCTCTCGAGGTTTAACCCTATAATTGGGACTATCAATTCTCTTGAGTCCAACCCAATTCCTTGTTGGGTCAATTTTGGAGACTTAGGCTCTCTTTCTCAAGAAGAGCCAAGTCCACTTAGCACAAACCAGTGTTTCCAACCACCAATTCATATATTAAACCATAAAATTGACCCAAATAATAAACACCCATAGTCAATCTAACAAAAGATGGCAACACCCATCAATTACCCACACTAGGGTTGAGCCACCACCCTAGCTAATGGGTTTAGCTACTCATTCTTGAAGAAGAAAATAGAGAAATAGATGAAGAACAAGGCATATTAATTAAATGCTAATGAAAATACAAGAATCTATCGTTAATTTGAAGCTAAGATGCCAAAAATGGCTACAGATGAGGTTCCCACGAGCACAGCTAAGTTCTAGTTATATCTGATGACCTAAAAATGGTAAAATGTTCTATTTATATTAGGCTAGAAAAACTGGACAAAAATACCCATGCGGGGTCAGCGCGGGCCGCATAAAATGGACCGCGGCCGCGCTAGGCTCTTGGACTTCAATTCTGGGCTCTCTGACTTGGGCTCCGCGGACCGCGTAGAATGGACCGCGGCCGCGGAGACAGCTGTCGCAGTCCGCACAACCATGACTACGGACCGCATTGACATTTTCCATCTCTATGAATATCTTTTCCGTGGACCGTACAAAAAGGCAGTGCGGCCATGGAACCTTCACCGCGGACCGCGCAATGTGGACTGCGACCGCGTTGCCTGAAGCCTGGTTTTGCCATCTCTCTGAATCACCTAGTGCGGCCACATTCGACTTTGTGCGGTCCGCACTAGGCCTGTTTGCCCTCAGTTTACTTTGTATTTGATACTTGAGCAGGTTTCACTCCTTTTGAGCCGATCTTTGACATTTCGTCACTTTGTCGATCAAACCTGCAATCAAGCACAACTTATGAGCCTTTTGGGACTATTTTGTAATGATTTATAATCAAAGCATAGGAAAGAAGGAGCATGAAACTCGTTAAAATCCCTACTTATCACATTCCCACACATTAAGTTCTTCCAGGTGAATTTTAGTAGCTATCCTAGCATTTTCAGATAAATAGTCCTAATCATGCTCGTGTTCCCTGATGCCTTATGTTCAACATTACCCAAATCCTCTCTTTCTTTGAATATTTTCTTTACCATCCAACTTGCTTGCTGAGGTATGGGCATATCAGTTATCTGCTTTCCTTATGTAGTATTCATGTATCCAAAGAGTCTTTCTTACTATGCAATTCCAACAGGTTTTAGCAATAGCTGCTTCGTTCCAGATTTTCAGATTTGTAAGATTAATTCCTCCAGCTACCTTTGGCACACACATTCTGCTCCAGGATACCAATGCCTTTCTAGTTATTTCATTTGTAGACATGTAATTTTTGACCCTCCCCAAGAATGTAAATATTTTAGCACTTAAATATTTAGTTTTGGTCTAATATCGCTAGTTCAACTAGTTTTGACTCTTTACTTTATTTTATCACAAAAATAAAAATTACAAAAATATTTGCTCTTGTTTAGCTAATTGATATTTTATTTAGTTATTTTTAGTTTATTTACCTTTCATAAAATTAAAAAATATACAAAAAAAAAAGTTTCAAGTCTATTTAATTTAAGGTTAATTAGTACTTAATGTAGTAATAATATTTTCACCTATATTTATTTTTATATAATCTTGAAAAATACCAAAAAATAGTTTCACAATATAGTATTATTAATTAGAGTTAGTTATATATTTTATAGTATCGATTTTACATTATTTGTAGAAATAGAATTAAGATTTGGGTTGGAAAGGCCCAATTTCAGATAGCCCAAAACATTGAGCCCAATACCTTTTACACCCAAATTAAAACCTTTTAAAAACCCCTAATTCCTACACCCTAACCTAGAGCTAATAGACACAAGAGAGAGATCTGATTCGAATTTAAAAAAAAAAAGCTTAGAGAAGCGAGCCGTTTCCACCTAAAAGAAAAACTCAAAAACATCCCAGCGACCCCTTTCTCTTGGCAACTCCATGGCCATCATTCTTAGAGCTAAGAAAAAGGAGAGCTTCTATTCATCTCTTTCTTCTTGAAGAATCAAAAAACGAAAAAGACACTCTCAATCTCTAGATCTCCAGCCATTTCCCCTCAACCCCCATACTTTAGTCACGCAAAAAATCAGCGAAACACAACTCAAATCAGCTGCGAAACCAACTGAAAATCAGCTGACAACCAATCCAATAAAGCTCCAAATTTAGCTTAAAACAGCTCGAAAATTGCCCTCTTTCGTCACAATACAACAACATTTTTGGTCGGGTTCGAGTCGAATTTTTTGACGAGCTTTTCGGGCGAGTTTCAAGGTTCCGATGTGGTCTTTTGTAATGATCCGGCCGGTCAATTCATGAGTTACCGCTCTGTTTCCCCCATTTCTGCTTTTTATTGCATTGTTCAGCGGTATTATGTGTTATCGGGTTGGTTGGCTCGGGTTCGGAGAGGTTTTGATATGGTTTAAGACACTTAGTCTCTTTTGAGTGAGCTTAAGTTGAAAAAGTCAACCGGATGTTGACTTATGTGAAAAATGGGCTCGGATGTAAGTTTCGATGGTTCAGATAGCTTCAGGAAGTGATTTGGGTCTTAGGAGTGCGATCAAAATGTGTTTTGGAGATCCGAAGTAGATTTAGGCTTAAATTGGCGAAATTGGAATTTTGGCGCTTTTCTGTTGATAGGTGAGATTTTGGTTTAGGGATCGGAATGGAATTCCTGGAGTTGCAGTAGGTCCGTCGTGTCATTTGGGATGTGTGTACAAAATTTCAGATAATTCAGATGTGGTTAGATAGAATTTTTGGTCAAAAGCGTAATTCAGAAGATTTTTGAAACCTTCGGCTTGAATCCGATGTGTTTTGGTTGATTTGATGTTGTTTGAGGTGTTTTGAAGATTGGTATAAGTTTGAATAGTGGTATATGACTTGTTTGTTCTTTTGGTTGAGGTCCCAGAGACCTCGGGGTGATTTCAGATGGTTGACAGAAGATTTGAGTTTGGTTTTTGGCAGCTGAAGATTTTCCATTGCGGGCATAATCGCACCTGTGGCTAGGGGACCACAGGTGTGGGCTCGCAGAAGCGCCTAGATGGTCGCAGATGCAGAATTGGCCATGTGGGATTGGGACCGCAGAAGCGGCTGCCCGATCGCACTTGCGATAGCTCAGGTGCGGCTTCTTGATCGCGGATGCGGAAATGGGCGCATTAGTGAGAACCGCAGATGCGGTGCATTTAACCGCAGAAGCATAGGAAGGGCCGCAGGTGCGAAAACCCTGGGCCAAAAAGTATATAAACCCTCCTTCACGATTTTCAGTCTTTCTTCACCAATTTAAATCAATTTTTGGAGCTTTTAGGGGATTTTGAAGAGGGAATCAGAGGGAACTTCGTTGAGGTACGAATTTTGATCATAAAACTCGTTCATATGGTGTTATTTCATTGATTAGGCTTGAAATTTATGGAAATTTGTTGGTAAATATTGAAGAAACAAGTGCTTGAGATTGGAGACCTTTGAGCAAGGGTTTGAGGGGTCATTTGTGGTCGGATTTTAGCACTTTTGATATGGATAAACTCGTGGGGAGATAAGGAGTTTATTGATATAAATTTTATCGAATTTCGAGATATGGGCCCGGGGGGTTCGGTTTGGTTAATTTCGGACATTGTATTTTGATTACTTTCGAGTGGTCTTTATTCCCTTAGCATATTTTGATGGTTATGTACTGATTTTGGTTAGGTTTGGAGCATCCGGAGGCCGATTCGAGGGGCAAAGGCATCGTGGGCTAGAGTTGGACCGGATAGAGGTGAGTAATGATTGTAAATGTTGTCTTGAGGGTATGAAGCCCCGAATTTCACATCGTTGTGCTATATTGAGGTGACGCAAACGCTAGATGACGAGCGTGAGGTCATGCACCTTTGGGGATTGTGACTTAGTCCATCCCGTATGACTATTTAACTGCGTATTTGTTTGAAAACTGTTTTCTATCATCATGTTTTGGGCTGAATACCATATTTGGGCCTCGTGCCAACTGTTTTGGACCCTTAGGTGATTTTTACTACTATTCCTTGCTGTTTTGACTTTATATTTGTACTTAGTCACGCTATATTCCACTATTTCATAACTCAGCCATGTTTACTCTATTTTGACATCTTAAATGATATTTTGAGCTGAGCATCATATTTTACTGTGCCCGAGTAGCTTTTAGAGATTTCTGACTAATAGGGTCGAGGGCCTGTGTTACGAGGTTATTATAGGATTGGGCTGCGCGTCGCAGCGGTATTGAGCTGATTCATGATTATGAGGCCGAGGGCCTGAGATTTACGCCATAAGGTGGCTTGATATGAGGCCGAGGGCTTGTTTGATTATGCCACTAGATGGCTTGATATTGTGCTTGGGCCGTAAGGGGCCCCTCCCAGAG
Organism: Nicotiana sylvestris; assembly: GCF_000393655.2. Classification (NCBI taxonomy): domain Eukaryota; kingdom Viridiplantae; phylum Streptophyta; class Magnoliopsida; order Solanales; family Solanaceae; genus Nicotiana; species Nicotiana sylvestris. Next base: position 128,522,793 of record NC_091064.1, on the reverse strand, counting down.
TCTGTACACCCCCAGTGAGAGTGGGTACCCAGTTTGTGATGTGAAATAGACCGAGGGGCTGATGTTGTTCCATGTTATTGCCTGAGAGGTTGATACGAACGATTGTGAGATAGCCCAAAAGGCTAATTTTATGTGTTTATCTTTTCTCACTGCTTTTTATTCACTTTTTCACTATTAGAAGATGTTTTTAAGAAGCTTATACTGAACCAAGGTGTTTTGTGCAAGTTTTCACCGTTTTATTGCTTTGTATTGGTTTTATACTACCTCTTTGAAGTATTTTGTTGTATTTTACGTGTTTTCTTATCGCTCGGCTGCTTTTACTTTTATTACTCACTAAGTTGGCATACTTACATTACTCTCTGCACCCTATGTGTAGATTCAAGAGCCTCGGGTCCTGCTAGCGAGGGTTGATTGCTTCCCACAACCTGTCTGGAGTTCACTAGGCGGCTGCTTGGCATTTGCAGCCTAATGCTTCTCCTTCCTATCTATATTTTCATTTGTACTGAATTTGTAGTAGACTATGCAGACTCTTTCTACTTTTAGACGGTTGTTTAGATGCTCATGACTGGTGACACCCTGATGTCGGACTGTGTTTGTTTCTGCAACTGTTCTATTATACTCTATTTTGGGATTTATCACTTATTAATGGCTTAAATTGAAATATTATAAATGTTTAAGTGGATTGGGGATTTGTGTCGGCTAGCCTTGTTTCAAGATAGGCGCCATCACGATCAGGTCCGGGTTTAGGGTCGTGACAAGTTGGTATCATAGCCTAGGTTACGTAGGTCTCACGAGTCATAAGCAGGTTTAGTAGAGTCTCGCGGATCGGTACAGAGACGTCTATATTTATCCTCGGGAGGCTGCAGAACCTTTAGGAAAAACTTTATATTCTTGAAATTCTTGTCGTGCGAATCTGTTGATTCAAGTACGAAACCTCTATTATTTTATTCTCTCACAGATGGTGATGACACATGCTACCGGCCAGGATGGACGACCACCAGTACCACCAGATGAGGCCACTAGGGGTCGAGGACGCGGTCGAGGTCGCAGTAGGGGCATGGATATAGCCCACACAACATCTAGTGCAGCACCTACAGATCCACCAGCTGCCCCAGTTCATGATTAGCTCCAAGTTATGGATTCTCCAGCATCACCAGCTTAGGCACCAGCTGTGCCCATTGTGATTCCGGGTCTTCAGGAGGCCTTGGCTCTGATCTTATCAGTTTGCACTGGCCTAGCTCAAGCAGTTTTAGCCACTACAGCCGCATCTACTTCTTAGGCTGGTGGATACACTCAGACTCCCACCGCTCGCACACCTGAGTAGGTCGTATAAGGACTTCAGACGCCGAGGGCACCTCCAGCCCAGCCGGTTGCATCTGCTCAGGACTATGTAGCTCTTGCTATACGAGAGGAAGAGCATCGCAGGTTAGAGAGGTTTGGTAGACCTCAGCGTCCGACTTTCAGTGGTGTAGAGGGCGAGGATGCCCAGGGTTTCTTGGACAAGTGTCAGAGGATTCTTCGTACAGCGGGTATTTTGGAGACCAACGGGGTCGCTTTCACTACTTTTCAATTTTCTGGAGCTACCTTCACTTGGTGGGAGGCTTATGAGATGCATAGGCCTGTTGGTGTAGCACCCCTTACCTGCCAGCAGTTCTTCGTTCTCTTTTTGGAGAAGTATGTGCCACAGTCTCGCAGAGAGGAGCTGTGCAGAAAGTTCGAGTGGTTGCATCAGAGAGAGATGACTGTGATGCAGTATGAGATGAGGTTCTCAGAGTTAGCTCGTCATGCTGTTTTGTTGGTTCCTACAGAGAGAGCGAGGATTAGGAGGTTCATTGATGGCCTCACATATCAACTTTGTATTCTCATGACCAGGGAGAGGTTGTCTGGTGCTACTTTTGAGGAGGTTGGAGACATTGCTCGTGAGATTGAGTCAGTTCGTCGCCAGGAGCGAGATGAGAGGGAGGCCAAGAGGCCTCGGGGATCTGGTAGTTATGGTGGTGCTCCTTCGAGAGCTCAGTTTCAGCATGGCCGAGGCTGTTCATTTAGGCATGCTCAGTCAGCTCGCCCGGGTTATCGTGGGGTGTCATCGGGTCATGGTTCTCACAGTTCTCATCAGGGCCAGTCATCACTCAGTGCCCTTCCAGCTTAGAGTTTGTCCCGTGCTCCATCAGTTTAGGGCTCTTCTATGCCAGGTGCATCTGCTAGTCATTCCGGTTCTAGAGGTTCCCTTCAGTCCCCGTCTCCAGCACCCGGGAGTTGCTATAAGTGTGGAGAGTTGGGTTACATATGGAGGCAGTGTCCTCATCATCTTGGGGGTTCATCTCTACAGAGGAGTCAGCCATCGGCTTCAGCGCCAGTTACTTCACCACCACCCACCTAGCCAGCTAGGAGAGGAGGTTAGTCAGCTAGGGGTCGCCCTAGAGGGGGAGGTCGATAAGGTGGTGGTTAGGCCCATTTCTATGCACTTCCAACTAGACTCAATGCTATTACTTCTGATGCTGTGATCACAGGTATTGTCTCAGTTTGTCGCAGAGATGCCTCTATATTATTTTATCCCGGTTCCACTTATTCTTATGTGTCATCATACTTTGCTCTTTATCTGGATATGCCCCATGAGTCTCTTGTTTCGTCTGTTCATGTATCTACTCTGGTAGGCGATACTATTGTTGTGGACCGTATGTACCGGTCATATGTGGTGACTATTGGGGGTCTGGAGACCCGAGTGGACCTATTGCTGTTATGCATGGTGGACTTTGATGTGATATTAGACATGGATTGTCTATCTTTGTGTTGCGCTATTTTGGACAGTCTTGCTAAGACAGTGATATTGGCTATGCCGGGTGTGCCACAGATTGAGTGGCGAGGTTCGACTGATTATGTTCCTAGTAGGATAATTTCATTCTTGAAGTCTCAGTGGATTGTTGGGAAGGGTTGTCTTTCTTACTTAGCCTTTGTGAGGGATGTCAGTGTAGAGACTCCTAGTATTGATTCTGTTCTTATTGTGAGGGATTTTCCTAATGTATTTCCTGCAGACCTGTCGGGCATGCCATCGGACAGGGATATTAATTTTGATATTGATCTGGTGCCAAACACTCAGCCCATTTCTATCCACCGTATTGCATGGCACCAGCGGAGTTGAAGAAGTTAAAGGAGCAGCTCTAGGAACTCCTTGATAAATGGTTTATTCGACTTAGTGTGTCGCCTTGGGGTGTGCCTGTTCTATTTATGAAAAAGAAGGATTGCTCGATGAGGATGTGCATTGATTACAGGCAGTTGAACAAGGTAACAATCAAGAACAAGTATCCTTTGCCTCGTATCAATGATTTATTTGACCAGTTTCACGGAGCGAAGATGTTCTTCAAGATTGATCTCCGCTCAGGTTATCACCAGTTGAAGATCAGGGACTCGAATATTCTTAAGACGACTTTCAGGACCCAATATGGTCATTATGAGTTCTTGGTGATGTTTTTTGGGCTGACCAATGCCCAACAACATTCATGCATTTGATGAACAACATGTTTCGGCCTTATCTCGAGTCGTTTGTCATAGTGTTCATTGATGATATTCTGGTGTATTCGTGTAGTCAGGAGGAGCACTCGGAGCGTTTTAGAGTTGTGTTACATAGATTGAGGGAGGAGAAGTTTTATACAAAGTTCTCCAAGTATGAGTTTTGGCTCAGTTCAGTGGCTTTCTTGAGGCACGTGGTGTCCAGTGAGGGTATTCAGGTTGATCCGAAGAAGATAGAGGTGGTTTAGAGTTGGCCCAGGCCATTCTCAGCCATAGAGATTCACAGCTTTCTTGGTTTGGTAGGTTATTATCGTCGTTTGTCCAGGGATTCTCATCTATCGCATCGCTCTTGACCAAGTTGACTCAAAAGGGTGCTCCATTTAGGTGGTCGGACGGGTGTGAGGAGAGCTTTCAGAAGCTCAAGACTGCCTTGACCACAACTCTAGTGTTAGTTTTTCCATCAGCTTCAGGTACATATACCGTGTATTGTGATGCTTCAAGAGTTGGTATTGGCTGTGTATTGATGCAGGAAGGTAGAGTAATTGCTTATGCTTCTCATCAGTTGAATCCCCATGAGAAGAACTACCCTGCTCATGATTTGGAGTTGGCTACCATTGTTCATGCGTTGAAGATTTGGAGGCATTATTTGTATGATGTGTCTTGTGAGGTGTTTACTAATCATCATATCCTCCAGCACTTGTTCAAGCAGAAGGATCTCAATTTGAGGCAGCGGAGATGGTTGGAGTTGCTAAAGGATTATGATATCACTATTTTGTACCATCCGGGGAAGGTCAATGTGGTGGCCGATGCCTTGAGTAGGAAGGCGGTGAGTATGGGGAGTTTGGCATATATTCTAGTTGGGGTGAGACCTCTTGTAGTTGATGTTCAGGCCTTGGCCAATAGGTTCATGAGGTTGGATATTTTGGAGCCTAGTCGGGTATTGGCTTGTTTGATTTCTCGGTCTTCCTTATTTGATCGCATCAGAGAGCGCCAGTATGATGATCCTCATTTTCTTGTCCTTAAGGACAGAGTTCAGCACAATGATGCCAGAGATGTGACTATTGGTGATGATGGGGTGTTGAGGATGCAGGACTGGATATGTGTGCCAAATGTAGATGGGCTTCAGGAATTGATTCTGGAGGAGGCCCATAGCTTGTGGTATTCCATTCATCCAGGTGTTGCAAAGATATATTAGGATCTGAGACAACATTATTGGTGGAGGAGAATGAAGAAGGACATTGTGGGATTCATAGCTCGGTGTCTCAATTATCAGCAGGTGAAATATGAGCATCAGAGACCAGGTGGATTACTTCAGCAGATAGATATTCCGGAGTGGAAGTGGGAGCGGATCACCATGGACTTTGTAGTTAGGCTCCCACGGACTTTGAAGAAGTTCGATACTATTTGGGTGATTGTGGATCGGCTAACCAAGTCCGCGCACTTCATTCCTATGTGTACTACCTATTCTTCAGAGTGGTTGGTAGAGATCTATATCCGGGAGATTGTTTGTTTGCATGGTGTCCAGTTTCCATCATTTCAAATAGGGGCACTCAGTTTACTTCACAGTTGTGGAGGTCTGTGCAGCGAGAGTTGGGTACTTAGGTTGAGTTGAGCACAACCTTTTACCCTCAAACGGACGGGCAATTCGAGCGCACTATTCAGATATTGGAGGACATGTTGCACGCTTGTGTCATTGATTTTGGAGAGTCATGGGATCAGTTTCTACCGCTCGCAGAGTTTGCTTATAACAACAGTTACTAGTCAAGTATTCAAATGGCTCCCTATGAGGCTTTGTATGGGAGGCGGTGTAGATCTCCAATTGGTTGGTTTGAGCCGAGTGACGCTAGGCTATTGAGTACAGACTTGGTACAGGATGCTTTAGACAAGGTAAAGGTGATTCAGCAGAGGCTTCATACAACGCAGACAAGACAAAAGAGTTATGCTCACAGGAAGGTTCGGGATGTGTCCTACATGGTTGGTGAGAAGGTTTTGTTGAAGGTGTCACCCATGAAAGGTGTTATGGGATTTGAGAATAAAGGTAAATTGAGTCCTCGGTTCATTGGGCCTTTTGAGGTGCTTTGGAGGATTGGGGAGGTGGCTTATGTGCTTGCTTTGCTACCCAGCTTATCAAGTGTACATCCGGTATTTCATTTTTCTATGCTCCAGAAGTATATTGGCGATTCGTCTCATGTTTTAAACTTCAACACGGTTCAGTTAGATGATGATTTGACTTATGATGTGGAGCCAGTGGCTATTTTAGAGCGTGAGGTTCGAAAGTTGAGGTCAAAGGATATAACTTCAGTGAAAGTGCAGTAGAGAGGTCGGCCCGTGGAGGAGGCTACCTGGGATACCGAGCGAGAGATGTGGAAAAGATATCCTCACCTGTTTGAGGCTTCAAGTATTTTTCTTGACCCATTCGAGGGCGAACGTTTGGTTAAGAGGGGGAGGATGTAACGACCCGACCGGTCATTTCATGAGTTACCACTCTGTTTCCCCCCATTTCTGCGTCTTATTCCCTTCTTCAGTAGTATTATGTGTTATCGGATTGGTTGACTCGGGTTCGGAGAGGTTTTGGTAAGGTTTGAGATACTTAGTCTCGTTTGAGTGAGCTTAAGTTGGAAAAGTCAACAGAATGTCCACTTATGTGAAAAAGGGCTCGGATGTAAGTTCCGATGGTTTGGATAGCTTCGGGAAGTGATTTGGGAGTTAGGAGCGTGATTGGAATGTCTTTTAGAGGTCCGGAGTAGATTTAGGCTTGAATTGGCGAAATTGGAATTTTGGCGTTTTTCGGTTGATAGGTGAGATTTTGATTTAGGGGTCGGAATGGAATTCCGGAAGTTGTAGTAGGTCCGTCGTGTCATTTAGGATGTGTGTACAAAAGTTCAGGTCATTCGGACGTGGTTAGATAGACTTTTTGATCAAAAGCGTAATTCGTAAGATTTTTGGAACCTTAGGCTTGAATCCGATGTGTTTTGGTTGATTTGATGTTGTTTGAGGTGTTTTGAAAATTGGTATAAGTTTGAAAGAGGTATATGACTTGTTTGTGCTTTTGGTTGAGGTCCCGGGGGTCTCGGGGTGATTTCGGATGGTTGAAGGAATATTTGAGTTTGGTTTTTGGCAGCTGAAGATTTCCCATTGCTGTCATAACCGCATCTGCAGCTAGGGGACCGCAAGTGCGGGCTCGCAGAATTGCCCATATGGTCGAAGATGCAGAATTGGCCATGTGGGGCTGGGACCGCAAAGCGGTTGTTCGATCGCACCTGCGATGGCGCAGGTGTGGCTTCTTGATCACAAATGCGGAAATGGGCGCATTAGTGAGAACCGCAGATGCGGTGCATTTGACCGCAGAAGCGGTACTGCATAAGCGTAGGAAGGACCGCAAGTGCGAAAACCCTGGGCCAGAAAGTATATAAACCCTCCTTCGCGATTTTCAGCCTTTATTCACCATTTTAAATCAATTTTTGGAGCTTTTAGGGGATTTTGAAAGGGAATCAGAGGGAACTTCGTTGAGGTAAGCATTTTGATCATAAAACTTGTTCCTATGGTGTTATTTCATTGATTAGGCTTGAAATTTATGGAACATTATGGGTAAATATTGAAGAAACTAGAGCTTGAGATTGGAGACCTTTGAGCAAGGGTTTGAGGGGTCATTTGTGGTCGGATTTTAGTACTTTTGATATGTATAAACTCGTGGGGAGATAAGGAGTTTATTAATATAAATTTTATCGAATTTCGAGATGTGGTCATGGGGGTCGGGTTTGGTTAATTTTGGGATTTGCATTGTATTTTGATTACTTTTGAGTGGGCTTTGTTCCCTTAGCATATTTTGATGGTTATGTACTGATTTTGGTTAGATTTGGAGCATTCGGAGGCCGATCCGAGGGGAAAAGGCATCGCGGGCTAGAGTTGGACCGGATAGAGGTGAGTAATGATTGTAAATATTGTCCTGAGGGTATGAAACCCCGGATTTCACATCGTTGTGCTATATTGAGGTGACACACATGCTAGATGACGAGCATGGGGTCGTGCACCATTGGGGATTGTGACTTAGTCCATCCCGTATGATTGTTTAACTGCATATTTGTTTGAAAACTGTTTGCTATCATCATGTTTTGGGCTGAATGCCATATTTGGGCCTCTTGCCAACTGTATTGGCCCTTAGGTGATTTTTACTACCATTCCTCATTGTTTTGACTTTATATTTGTACTCAGTCACGCTTTATTCCACTATTTTTATAACTCAGCCATGTTTACTCTATTTTGACATCTTAAATGATATTTTGCGCTGAGCATCATATTTTACTTTGCCCGAGTGGCTTTTAGAGATTTCTGACTGAGTAGGGCCGTGGGCTTGTGTTGTGAGGTTATTATGGGATCGGGCTACTGTGAGCACGTGATTTTTGCTTCACGGAAATTACTCCAAAAGAAATCGAAAATAAAACAAGTTACCTTCGAGTACAATTTTGAGAATTTGCATGACATTTTTGTAATTATTTTTGCCCGTAAATGTTTACTTTGTTGTAGTTAATCATAAAATATAAGGAATACATGTTGCATGCATATTTATGATTTAATTGTGCATTTAGGAATTAATCAATCATAGTTTGGTTCTAAAAGGAAAATCGCAAAAAATACTTATTTTTTCTTTTATGTGTCGTCATTGTGTGATTTATTTTAATCAAATATTTTAATTTGTGTGTTGATTGTTGTAAGTGTTAATTGATATTTGTGTAGTTTATTTTTGATTTTACAATTTAATTAGAAATTGTGTTTTTTAATTAGAAATTAAAGAAGGAAAAGAAAAGTGTGCAAAAATTGAGAAAAATTCGGACATGGGCTCGTTTTAAACCCAAAGAAAATCAGGCCCAAAACACATTGATCCAGTCCGTCCCTCAGACACAAGGAACGACGCCATTTTGGCACCTCCCATCTGGACCGTTGGTCAAACATATCCAACGGTCCAGTTCAGCTCTCTCATTAATCCAAACGACGCCATTTAGGCATGACCAATCAGAGCCGTTCATCCCATCCAATCCAACGGCTACAGACTTTCCATAGATACCCGACCCACTAGTACCCGGATTGACCCATTCCTGACACTAGACCAAACGACGCCGTCCCTTTAAGTGAAAAGATCAAGGCCGTTGATCATCAATGATCCAACGGCCGAAATTCAACTCCCCGTCCCGTATATAAACCCTCCTCTCTTACCCCCACACCCCCTAAGCTAGACCCCCCTCCCTCATCCTCGTCTCTCTCAGAGACTGAACCGAAACCCTCTAGAACCCTAGCGCTGCCCTTCCATCCCCCCACCTGAAACCCGGCGGCAACGATGCCGGTGACCACCAAATTAACACCCCTAGTGCACCTCGACCCCCTGGACACGGATCTGTAAACCGTGGGGTTCGAATCAACCGACATCGTCTCGAATCTCCATCTGAAGATCCGAGCCAAAACTCAGCTTATACCAACCGATCCCAAATGCACACTAGTTACTCCCCTGACCTCCCTCGTGACCAAACCAAGCCTGGTTTGGTTCGAATCTAACCAGAAAAGCTCGAACCCCTAATATGAGCCCCAAGAACCCTAGAAATCCAAAACCTGGGGGTTTGTCCAATTAAACGAAGGGTTGGGGTCTAATAGACCTTAATCGAGGTGTTCTCAGTTGAGAACACTTCGATTAAAGTCCGTGCAACCCCAAAAGAGGTCTGAGTCAGAATCCAAGACGGGTTCGTCTAACCTTCAATTTCTTAAGGTATTTTCTTTTCCTTGTCAGTTCCATGTTTTGTCTATGTCTGTTTATGTGTTTAAATGTCAGTTTGAGTTTGTTTTCATTGGTTTCGACTATTCTGTCCACCTCGCCCGGACCTTTTATTTGGTCGAATTTGCTTCTGCGCGTTTTGTTGTGTGTAATTACAGTTTGGGCAATCGAGTCAAATAGGATCCGTCGATTGGTTAAGTTTTGCATAAAATCACGGTGCCTATCAGTATGAAATCACCCCCGTACCTGTTCGAGTTCGATTATTTGTTATCGATTGTATATGTTGTATATATGGTCTGTTAATAAGTGTCGTCGATTAGTTTCGCAGTCTTGAATGTTAAAATAACCTGATGACAATTTGGTTCATATTGCTTCAATTCTGATTGAGTCAATCTGTACCATTTATCTATTAGTCTAGGAACTGTTCTAACTGATGAATTGGATTTAATTCACTGCTTTAAACTGTTAGTGGAAGCCATGTGTGGACAGATGCTTTTGAATTAATCAATTCATCCAACCATGCTTGATTAGCATTAAATATTATTTGAACATCCACTAATGGCCTGCAGAGAATAACATGCCTTTCGGATTTTAAAAAAAAAACTGAAAAGAATTGCATCTGAAAAGGGGTATAGAATGAGTGCTTTTAAAATAAGGAAGCATGAGGGGTCAGTTTTTAATTGGTTTTAACAAGCTGGAAATCAGTAACAGCATGGGTTCAATGATAAAAGGTAGAAATGCATATGAGGAAAAAGGAAAAAGAGGCTGAAAGTTGAAGTGTTAAAATAAAAAAAATGGCCAGCTCTAGTCTTTAAAAGGGGGACTGATTTCGGACAAGAGGAGGGGGTGAGAACCTAAGGGAGCCTATCTTAGAACAAAAAGAGAGAGATCATTTCTGGACTTCAATCCTAGGCTTCTTTCTTTGAGTGTCCGAAAATCAGGAACTATTGTTTCACTTTTGTTTCGGGTTCACTTGTTTTCTGCTTGTGATTAACATTGGTATTTTCGGGTCTCAACTGAGTCTCCCGAGTCTGTTTTGGTGGATATTGGTATCGCTTTCATTGGTTTATTTCTGTTTCTTTCACTGGGATTTATTCTGCCTAGTTGATACTGTTGCTGTTGCTGCTGTTATTTGTTGGTTACTGCTGCCATTTGCTGTTGCCGATCTTCTACTTTCTTCTTCTTCTTGTTGTGTTTCAACATCCAGGTACATATTTCGAATCACCTTGATGTAATTTGAATTGAAGTTTGAAACGGGATTATGCAGCAAACCTGCACATTTGGATGCTATTTGTCGCCTTCAATTCTATAGATATCAAATGAAGTAGATTTATCTAATATTGGCTCTGTTTGTATATTCTGTTTGAATATTGGAAACGTGACTGTATAATTGAAACTGTTTCAGGTGTGTAGATTTTTGTGACAGAAGGTTAAATTATGTAGATAGTTTATAAATGTTATATCCTGTAGTTGGTAATTTGAAAAATAAGCATGTTAAATGTTGGCTCAAATTAGTAAAGTAGGATATTAAGTTAGTAATTTCACAGAATCAGTAAGTCTGTCGTATTTGAAGTTTGATTCGATGTAGTAAGGCTAAGGTCATTAACTTAATAGGCATGAGTTGATTTCGAACAAGGTTTGTTAGAGTTCCTTTAAATGTAATAGATTTTCAAAGTATCGATTAAGTTTAACAACCCTCGAATGTGTTTGTAGTCAAGGTTGGTTCATTTTCAAATAGTTTAAAAAAATAATAATTAGTTCCAATGGTTTAATTCGTCTAATAATGTGAAGTCTAAATTAGTTAAAGAATAATTTGTTTGTTTCGATGATAGCGTTTGTCAATTCCATATTTTATTTATAATTTCATTTTTCTTTTGGTAATGATCAATTATAGAATAAGGCACAAAACAATTTTCTTTTGAGCAAATTCGATCGCAATTTTGCGTTAGCATCTTTGTAATCTAATAATTGATAAGAGGCCCGAACTTGCCAAACATTTGATTTAATTAGCATATATTTTCTTCTTTCATTTTTTAGGCGAACAAAAAAAAATAGAAAATGTAGTCATTCTAAGAGTATCCTTTTAAAATAATGAGATGAGCCTCGCCAAATAAAAATGCAAATTGCGGGGCCCTCAATAATTGGTCATAATAAATACTTAGAATTTGGGATGGGTCGTTTAGCGAATTTCACTGCCTTCCTCAAAGATAATAACGCGTTAGACTCTTTAGGCGCGATTTTTAATTAATTTACATTCTTAAATTCGGGTGCGCATTTATGTGACCCAAATCCAAATCTCAACGGTGTCGGAATGTATCAACAACCACGGGCGCATTGATTGCAACGTGGTTCGAAGATACATTTCCACGACGTTGCAATTCTATAAAAATAATAATAAAAGCGGTTTAAACTTAATAAAAGCACACAAGTCATAACATGTATTAAAATCAGATATTTAGCCATTATAACAATTTAAGCGACCGTGCTAGAACCATGGGATCCGTGGGTGCCTAACACCTTCCCTCGGGTCAACAGAATTCCTTACTTAGAATTTCTGGTTCGCAGACTTCATTTGGAAAGTCGAAAATTTTCCTCGATTTGGGATTCAAGATAAACTGGTGACTTGGGATACCAAAAGCCAAACTTTTCCCAAGTGGCGACTCTGAATTAAATAAATAATCTCATTTCGAATATTGTCACTTAAATTGGAAAAACTCCCTCACGCATTTATCCTTCGGGGTAGGCGCACAAAAAGGAGGTGTGACAACTCTGGCGACTCTGCTGGGGAACGAACCCAGAATCTCTGGTTCAGGGTTCAGAATTCGAGCTTAGACGAATTGTTATATTTGGCTTTATCTGTTATCTGATTTTTACTTGTTGAGCCTAATGTGCTAAATGTTGCTCTTACCACTTTGATATTATCTGAACTGTATATAAACTGTGCCGAAACCCTCCTCTCTCATCATCAGGGATGTGCTTGCTGGTCGAGACTCCCTATTCTGTTAGTGTCATATCCTGAAATAAGAAAGAGGCCGGACAAGTTACAAAACCGTATGATCTCGCGGGTCCCCGGTACGTAGCCCCCTCCTCGACTCGAGTTGTCCGCTCGGGTACACAGTCTAGAACAAATACCCAGGTTACGAACCTAGAATAACTCAGCTTCATGCCGGATCCCTAGTAGGAACGTTTGTTTGCATCATGTGCATTTGACTTTGGAGGCCCAACACAGGGGTTGGGTCTGTCTAGGACAGATGTACCAAAATGAAAAGACCATTCTGATGCATCTTACTTGTTTTCTGTGCATTTATTTGTTTCGGACTTACATGCTGACCGGCTTTGGAGTATTTGGAAAATTAAAAAAGGGGAGAGAAATAGAGTACGAAGATTTAATTATCTGTTTTAGAAAAAATAACCAATGTCAAAATAGTGTCGAAACTCTGCCAAATTTTTAGAAAAAAATGAAAAAAAGGAATTTGTCAAAAAAAAAGGTTGTTTTTTGGTCAAGAAAATAGAAAAAAAGAAGTAAAAAAAAAGAAGAGAAAAGTTTCATTTTTTAAATAGTTTGTCGAAGTACACAAAGAGTATTTCCAAAAATGGTGTTTGTCAAAAAAAGAAAGAGTCTTTTTCCGAAAATAGTTAGTTTTATCGGCCCGAACTACGCCGGTTTGATTCTCACAGGGTGTGAGATACGTAGGCAACCCTCATCGGGTCCGACCTCCCCTTTTTCAGAAATAGCCAAAGTGTCAGAATTTTAATTTCATCATAAATAAGTTGGGTGATGCCGCTTTTGTCAAATGTAGCCGAACGTTCCCGGAAGGGAAGCGCCGAAAGGCTGACTTTGCATAAACGACCGTTTTTGGTCATTTTCTGAATTTTGACCAATTTGCCCAACAGCCTTAGAATCCTCGTCCCCGAGTCTCTGTGAGTCCATGCTCCCAATGTCGGGCTGCTATTTTGAAAAAAAAGGGGTCATAAATAAATCGAGCGATGTTGTTTGTCAAAAATAGCCAAATGTTCCTGAAAGGGACGGCGGAAGGCTGACTTTGCATAAATGGCCACTTTCGATCGGTTGACCCTCACAGCCTTAAAATCTTCATCCCGAAGTGCTGAAAGGCCGTGTTTGAAAATCGGATCTTTCTTTCTAAAACATAGTCAAATCATCTTTGAGTCAAATAATCTTTTACTTAAATCACCCTAATAAATGTGCAGGGTGAGCACAATGCAAAATGAACACTTTTCGATAATGGCTAAAGTCCCTGTCAAGTTGCGGCTATGGTGGGATGATCTAGGTAGTGAAGGGCAAGATGAGGTCAAGAAATATCTGAAAGGTCTCACGGGTTTATTGGAAATCCAGCCTCGGGGAGATATCATAAAAGCTTTGGTCACCTACTGGGACCCGGCACACAATGTCTTCCACTTCTCCGATTTTGAACTCACCTCGACTCTGGAGGAAATAGCCGGGTACATCGGAAATGCTGAAGTTCCATTAAGGCAAAAATACCGGGTTTCCCCAAGAGCTGTCACTGTGCATCATTTTCTAGATTCATTAAACATACCCAAGACGGTCCATAACCCAGATTTGGCCGCAGGTTTCTGTAGTCCGCGCTTTATATACGACAGATATGGTCATATAGGAGGGTTCAACAATCCGGTTAACAAGCTATGCAGCAAAGGTAACCGTCAGAAGTGGGATGAGAATAGACGAGTGTCTTTCATGATAACATTTTTGGGCCTTTTTGTGTTTCCGAGGAAAGATGGAAACATTGATCTGAAAATATCCGGGGTCGTCAGTACTTTGCTCACTCAAAATGAAAGCACTCTCGCGCCTATGGTAGCATCTGATATCTTTCGAGCTCTCACAGCCTGCAAAGCCAGAGGGAATTTTTTCGAGGGGTGTAATTTGCTGCTACAAATATGGATGACTGAACATCTTTGCCACCGGTTCCGAGCTTTTGAGTTATGGTTCCTCGAAAAAGACTTGCATAGAAGAGTTTTACACGAGAATCAAGGAGGTCAGTCTACCCGAGGGAGTTACGACATGGACTTCATTCTTTCGAACCCTCACTGCCAGCCAAATACAATGGACACTGGGATGGTTGCCTGTTGATGAGGTCATATATATGCTGACCGCTAGGACCCACTTTCTATTGATGGGACTTAAGAGCATTCAGCCTTACGCGCCCTGTCGAGTTTTGAGACAACTCGGGAGATGCCAGATAGTGCCACACGAGGAAGATCTTAGTGCTCAAGCAATTGAGATTAGCCCTGACGGACAATTTCCTGAAGCAAAAGTCTGCCAGATCTCGAATGAATGCCAATGTTTAAAAGCAGATACTTGCGTGCAGGATCGGGCCAAAGGTGAAGTAGCACCAAGGTACCTTGTGCGGTACAGAAGAGAACTTGAGCACAAAAGGCCGGCTAAAAGACCCCATATCCTGAGTTTTGCCGAGTCATCACAGGAGCAATGGGATTGGTTAGCAAAAGAAAAAGGCTATCAGTTTGAAATCAGCAAGCTGAAACAACAAATTGAAGGTCTAAAATATGAGCACAACGTGCAAGCTGCTACTGATCTGGGAGAAAAGAACAGGTTGACCCAGGAAAACGAGACACTCAGGGCCCAAATCCAGCAAATAAGGATAGCCGCTGATAACCAACAAAGGAGCCGGTCGGATGAGCGACTGATAAAAGGTTTAAAAATGGAAATTGGTGAGTGCCGGAGTGAGTCGGAGAATCTTGAGAATACCATAGCAGGACTCGAGACACACTGGCAAAAAGAACAGAAGAGCGCAACTGGTACCTGCAGCAGTTGAAAAGGGACCACAAGCAAACCATTGCCAATTTGAAGAGAAAGGTGGCCACTCTTGAGGACAAAATGTTTGAGTTAGCCCGAACCTTTGAAGCTAAAAATAGACGTTGCTATGATTTACTGGCCCAAATGGAAGTAGATATCCAGCAGTGGCAGAATCAACATCTCTAGGATTCTCGGGTTTTGAAGACCCGTAATGATCAAATAGAGCGCCTACTCATAGAAAAGAGGCAAACCAGGGATAAGATTAAGACCATTGCCCATGCCATCATTAGGAGGTGTCTACGATGCGAAGATATGACCCGCACTACCTTCTTCTCGGCAGTGATGATTTATGTCAAGCAAACCATGCATGAGCTAGAACAACTTGAAAGGGACCTCACACCTAAGCCCACGGCGAGGCCGAACGATGCCCCGTGTGCGCCAATTTTTAAGGCTTTATTTTATTTATAGGTCGAGTCTGTATTTTCCGTCTTGGTGTCTTTTGTCTGTCTTTTCGCATCAGGGTGTATCAGTAGTTGTTGAGTTTGTATTTATTTCAAGTCGGTTATTCTCCCTTTTTCAAAAATGTTGGTTTGTAACAGATTGTTTTAGTAATAAAAAAAGAAAATGTTTCTTTGTTTTTACATTTGTTTGTCTTGAACTATGTAATGATCTGATTCACGCGGCATCGTGATACGTAGGCAATCCTCATCGGATCCGGTCACGTTTTTTTTAACTTCAAATAATAAAAAAAATATATATAATAAAAAATAAATAAATAAAGGGGAGCATAAAGAGAAGCTGGAATGACGCATGTTATCGATGCAAACATGTAGAAATTCACTTAACTGTATAGGTGCATTACACCCCAACGTGAGATTACCTGTCTGTTATTTGTTTCAAACTAACCGTTTGCTTGCTACTAATTCCAGATTTTTAGAAAGGTGGTTTGGTTTGGTGGAGGTCTGGCCTCACATTCATACTTTACGAGGTCGAAAGGAAGTGTTTAGCTACCCGTCACTAAGTCGAGAGGAAGTATTCACACTTACTTCATGAGATCAAAGGGAAGTGTAGAGATGTCTTCAGAAATTCCATTGCCAACAATTCCTGTCTCCGAAGAGAGTTCAATCTCGGCCATCTCAACTTCCGAATCAGCAACTGCTGAAGAAAACAGAATCTTGCGGCTTCGCATGTTGGAAATGTCGGATGACTGGAACAATGGAAAAGAGCCACCGAGTGTAATCCCTGGATTCCCCGAGTTGTTCTCTAGGACAAGTGGGACTTCCAACATCCCCATAAGTTATCCAACTACCCCATTCGGATACCCTACCATTTTAGCCCACTCCGCTGGATCACCCTCTGATTCTTATCCCCGGATGTCAACGACAGATGTGGCTACAAACATATTCACTGCACCGCCCTATCCACTCGTGGCACAACCCGTTACACACAGGCCTAATTTTGACTCTTCCTCATTCACATTTCAAGCACCATCCTTCTCGCTGGAACCGACTCGATTTACCACCAGCACTCACCCTCAGCAGCCTCAATACGAGCTTACGCCTGGGCAAGACCAAAATCCCAAAGCTCTTGAACAAGATGAAATGGCAAAAAGGATGAGGAGCCTCGAGCAGAGTTTAAAAAATATGCAAGGTTTAAGCGGGCAGAAGAGTGTTTCCTATACTGATCTGTGCATGTTCTCTCACGTGCACCTGCCCGTAGGGTTCAAAACACCGAAGTTTGAGAAATATGATGGGCATGGCGATCCCATTGCTCACCTCAAAAAGTATTGCAACCAATTGCGTGGGGCTGGCGACAAAGAAGAATTGTTGATGGCATACTTCGGAGAAAGCTTAGTGGGCATAGCCTCAGAATGGTATATGGATCAGGACATATCTCGATGGCACATTTGGGATGATCTTGCCAGATATTTTGTAAGGCAGTTTCAGTATAATATTGACATCGCGCTAGATAGGAATTCTTTGTCAAACTTGAAGAAGAAACCCTCAGAAAGCTTCAGAAAATACACTATTAAATGGCGCGAGCAGGCATCAAGAGTAAAACCTCCCATGGATGAAATAGAAATGGTCACTACTTTCCTCCAAGCTCAAGAATCAGATTACTTCCAAAACATGATATCGGCCATGGGGAAACCTTTCGCAGAAGCAATTAAGATCGGAGAAATGGTAGAAAATGGGATAAAAACGGGTCGAATTCTAAGCCAATCTGCTATCAGAGATACCTCCCAAGCCATTCAGGGTGGGTCTGGAGGAATAGAAAAAGGAAAGAAAAGGGAAGAAACGTTTATGGCATCGTCGGGTACAAGGAGAAACTATACTCCCGGACCCCTTTTCTCAGAGAGGACCCCGCTACACTATTACCCTCACCAAGATCTGGCCTATACTCCTCAGCCATACTCGATCATGAATACTCAGCCTTATGTCCGGCCACCGCAACAAGCCAATCAGAGCCAAGCTCCACCTCCCAGAAATCAGCCTCCTTACTGAAACCACTATAATCAACAACTACCCCAAAATAATTTCCGTCCTCAAGAACCACCCAGAAGACAAACTTTCACACCCATTGGTGAACCGTATTCTACCCTATTCCCAAAACTAGTCCAGATGGGTTTCCTGCAACCAGTCCCCCAGACAAGGCACAATCCAGCATCACCTGCTTACAAAGCCGGTGTCAGATGTGGTTATCATTCGGGAGCAGAAGGGCATGATACCAATGATTGTTGGACTTTAAGAAGGGTGGTAGAGAACTTAATAGAATAGGAAAAGATAGTTTTAAGGGACGAGGAGGTCCCAAATATGACCAACAATCCGTTGCCCGCTCACAATAATGGGCCGTTGATTGGGATGATCTGTGAGGACAAGGAGTTTGATCCTGCCCTGAAAGCTATAATCGCCATTGTCGATGCAGGGAGAAAGCCTAAAGCAGCCTCGAAGCAAGAGAAAGGGGAAAAGAAGACTGATACTGTCAAGACTGAACTCGAAAAGAAGGCAGAGACAAAAACGGAGACGATGTTGCCTTCGAAGAATGAAGTTCTCTATATTCCACAAGGTCGATCAGAGAAGCCACAGAGATGCGAAATAAAAAGGGGAATACCGATGTACGTGTCGAAAGGAGCCTATGTGGTCCGGGGGACGATTAAACCGCCTCGGCTGGATGAGCCAGTGGTTATCGGACGCGTGCCATAGAAGCCAATGACAGACCCGTCCACGGTTCCATGGAATTATCAACAAACATTGGTCACATACAAAGGAAAAGAAATCACGGGGGAACTTACAGAAAATAATTCTACTGGAAAATATTCAGACATTCAAGAAGTGAACAATGCCACACGGAAGCGCTTCCCACCCAAGAAGCCTGTAAGCGCTGAAGAAGCAGAGGCGTTCTTCCAGAAGATGAATATGCCTGACTATGAAGTGGTGGATCAGTTGCGCCAATACCCTAAACAAGTGTCTATGCTATCTTTGCTAATGAGGTCCGCCGAACATCAGAAGATCCTGCTCAAAACCTTGAATGAAGCGTATGTGCCGACTGAGACTTCAGTTGAACAACTTGAAAGAATGACGGAAAGGTTCTTCGCGGTTAATCAAGTTTCTTTTAGCAAGAACGATTTGCCTCCGGAGGGAGCAGCTCACAACAAGGCTTTACATCTGACGGTCAAGTGTGAAGACTACTACGTCAAGCGAGTAATGTTGGATGGGGGTTCGGGTGTTGACATTTGCCCGCTCTCCACGCTGCAAAGAATGGAAATTGGGACCGGAAGGATTCGCCCCAATAATGTCTGTGTAAGAGCTTTTGATGGTATCAATAGGGACACCCTCGGAGAAATAGACCTGATATTGACTATCGGGCCGGTGGATTTCGAAGTAACCTTCCAGGTACTGGATATGGACACATCTTACAATTTTCTCCTCAGAAGACCTTGGATTCATGCTGCGGGGGTTGTACCCTGCACTCTCCACCAAATGGTGAAGTTTGAAGATGAAGATCGCGAAATTGTGGTCCACGGAGAAGACGAACAGTCTATTTATCGGGACCCATCCATCCCATGTCTTGAAGCAAGAGAAGGGAGTGAGCACACAGTTTATCAGGTTTTTGAAGTTGTGCTGGCGGAGTAGTATGAAGAAGGGAGCCCTTGTCCCTAACCTTTCTTATCCAACGCTTCACTCATGGTTTCTAAAGAAATGATCCGACAGGGATTCAAACCAGGAAAATGGGCATGGAAAATCGCTGCAAGGAATAACAGAACTTATCACCTTGCCTTCCACTAAGAAACTCTTTGGGATAGGCTTCCAACCTACTCCAAAAGATGAAAATTAGGCAAAGAAGAGAAAAAATGAGGGATGGAAGTTGCCTCGACCATTGCCACATTTGTACGAAACTTTCGTCAGACCAAAGTACATTGAAGAAGAAGATGACGGGGCCTTTACGGCCGAAGAGATTGAAGAAATATGTAGGGCAATGAAAGAAATGCTTTACGAAACTCACATGGTTTAGCTGGGAGAAGGCACAAGTACCGCTGAGGTGCTATACATGGGGCCAAGTGCTAAGCTTCAAAATTGGGAGGCTACACCGTTCCCAGTCAGGCAGGAGTCCGGGTAGACTTGTCCTGCCACCTTTCCTGCATCACGAGTTATTCCAGGGTGTAACTCAGATGTTTTTCTTTAGTTTCCTGTTTTAATTTCCTGAAATATAAACCCTGTTATCTTCCCAATTCCAAGGAATAAAATCAGTATTTCATCATTTTTCTTTATTCTTTCTGATTTTTGCTATTTTTCTTTTATCTTTTCCTTTCAGTTATAATAATGCAGCTTTATATAATATGACATGCTTGCAGACTTCACGCCCAGATCCAAACGAGCTGTTTAATTGTGAAATAATGAACCAATAACCGGAATATGACGAAGAAGAGGCTTTTAGGGAAATAAATCGAGAATTGGAACACTTTGAGAATAAACCTAAGCCGAATTTGAGTGACACCGAACCGGTTAATTTGGCAACTCCTGAAGAAATCCGAGAAACCAAAATAAGCATTCACACAGATGAGAAAACGGGAGATGCAATAATTCAACTCCTCTTTGAATTTAAAGATATGTTTGCTTGGTCATACGATGACATGCCAAGATTAGGTGTTGATCTAGTGGTGCATAAATTGCCAATTTACCCGGATTGTCCTCCAGTTCAACAGAAGCAGAGGAAGTTCAAGACTGATATCAGTGATAAGATCAAAGAAGAAATCACAAAGCAGTTGAAAACAGGAGTAATTCGGGTAGTCCAGTATACTACGTGGTTGGCTAATGTAGTTCTGGTACCGAAGAAAGATGGGAAAACCCGGGTGTGTGTGGATTATCGAGATTTGAATAGGGCCAGTCCCAAAGACAATTTCCCGTTGCCCAACATCCACATCCTTGTTGATAACTGTGCCAAACATGAGATACAGTTTTTCGTAGATTGTTACGCTGGATATCATCAGGTGTTGATGGATGAAGAAGATGCCGAGAAAACCGCCTTCACTACACCTTGGGGTACTTACTGTTATCGGGTTATGCCATTCGGTTTAAAGAATGCCGGGGCAACTTACATGAGAGCTATGACTAGTTGATTCCATCAATTCTTTTAGGCTTATTAAGGATTCTGTTTCTGTTTCTTCATAACTATCTTGTATTTCATCAAAAAATTTATCTAATTTCTCTGATTTTTTCTGTAAAATATCTTCTTTTCTATATCCCCAATTATCTGTTCTTAATTCACATTTCCTAAAGTGTTCTTCTACTTCGCTTAAGGTTAGCGTTCTAAGTTTACATCCTTTACACTGGAAAGTCTGAGTTTTATTTTTTTTAACTAGTTTCTTTGCTCTTTCTAGTGCTATATCTACTTCAAATTTGTCTGGTATTACTTCTATGTTCATAAACTCAGTATCAGTACCTTCTAATGTGCTTTCCGTTGTATCGTCTATTTCCTTTTGGGTAGAATAATTATAATTAGTAAATCTAATTGAGGTTTCTCCTTTTGAGTTTGTGTACATTAAATGAGATTCTGGCTTAAATATTTTTGGTTTTGCAAAGTCTTCTAAATTCCATTCTAGTCCAGCATATTCTTCTGGATTTATTTTAATAGGCTTTATTAGTTTTATTCCTCTATTTCCCATCACCTCGACTACATCGTCTACTTTAATTTTGAATCTTGTATTACTACTTGTTGCCATTTTTCCTATGAAACCTATACATATTAATAAATTATTTCCATTGTTCATTTCTTCGTATCCTTTAGTCTGTATTCCTATTTTAATATTTTTTTCCAAATTCTGCTATATTTATCATAAAATCTGGGCTGATATAAAATATTCCTCCATTATTTGTCATGTCTACCTCTGTTAAACCTAGTATGGATTTCTTTTGATCTGACCATCTGTCATCATATACTACTACTAATACTTTAGTTCCTAAGTTTTTTCTAGTTAATTATTTTAATCCGATTACTATTAATCATTAAATTCCTTTTATAGTTCTTTATTTGTCTTACTGAATCTGGATTTACTAAATTTAATGTAGCTACTTTACTTCCTATAGCTGATAATTGTTCTTCTCTATAATGTCTATATAGTTGAGAATTATTTGAAAAATATCCTGTATTATATAATATTTTTGGATTTAGTAACCTTAGTTGATTCTGCTGAAAAATCTGTATGTCTTTGTCTATATCTATTATTTCATCTAGTATCTGATTGTCATCTTGTCTTTTTCTAGTTATGATTCTTGTTAACATATTATTACCTATTCTATTATCTGAAAAACCTACTCTTGATCTTTCTTCGTTTCTCCCACCTGGAAGAAAGTCCATTTTTGTGGTTTTCTTATTTTAATTCTATCTTTTTGTGGTGTTATTTCAACTCTTTTTAATTGTTCTATTAGATCGTCAACCTTTGGGATTTATGTTTTTATCTCTTTTTCTTTAATAATTTTATCTAGTTTTTTATTAATTTCTAAAAGTAATATTATTAAAGTATTATTTTGTTTTATTATTGTTTGATCTGCCTTTCCTTGAGGAATATAACTAGTTAGTCATTCTGGGTTGGGTTGAATTCTTTCTGTAAGTTTTAATGCTTCTTCATATATTGGGTCTAATTCTATATCACTCATGAAAGAGCGATTTCCTTTATTTTGTCTATTTCTTCCTTTAAAACAATTATCTCACTTTTTAATACTTCTACTTGATCTGTTATTCTTTCTATTAGCCTAGTCGTTTGTGTTTCTAATTCCTGAGGTTTTTCCGTAATAGCTTTAATTAATTTTTCTATTTCGTTTTTCGTAGGTATTTTTTCTAGATTAAACTTATTATTTAAATATTGTATTTTCTGTCTATTTCTAGTTCTTGTGATTTTATGAAGTCTAAATTTTGTTCTAGTTTCTCTAGAGTCTTTTTCTGTTTAATTTGTAATGCTTCTACTAGTTCTAGTGTTCTTATTAAATTTTTATTATTTTCTTGTGTTTTTTCTCCAAAATTTATTATTAAATCTACTATTGTATTGTATTGTATTGTTTGTCTTCGCTATGTAATATATGTTCTCCACTGCTAAAATTACACTTAATTACCGTATTATCTTTTACTATTCTATACTTCTTTTCTGGATATATTTTTAAATCTAAATATTCTAGGTTTTTTAAGGTAGCTATATTGTCTATCCAGAATAAAAGGGGGATTACACATAGAGGTATTTTACAAAGATGGTTGAGAGGTACAAGCTGATGAACTTATTTTTCTTACAAGCTTAGAGGAGGAGGAAAATTACTATATTATATATAGAGGTGTTTTACAAAGATGGTTGAGAGTTTTTTGGATAATTTTTGATGAGAGGATGGGTTTTTCGAATGGTTCTTCTTTTTCGAATGAATCCTTTTCTCTTCCTTCTTCTCCTTTTATAGATAGAGAGTTTGAGTCGGACTTGAAAATTGGATTTCAAAATGTGTTAGGAATCCGTCTATCAAGCTTCGAAGGGTACAACTTTGGGCCCCATCTGCATGTTGCTTTGTCGAAGATTCCTTTTTTATGCGCCCTTTTAGTCCACTCAACTTTTTTGGCTTGTCTTTTAGTGTCATTGTCTTGTCACATCTCGTGTCATCTTTTTATCTCCGTCTTTTAGCACAGCTGTCTTCTTTTCTGGTACTAGTCTTTTCTTCGTCTTGTCTTTCTTTCCACGTTTTCATTATTGGTCTGGTCTTGTATTGTTGGTCTTGTTCTTTGCCCTGTTCTGATGGTTTTATGTATCTAGATTATGGATGACTTCTCAGTCAAAACTCATACCAGAATCATAATCATTCGGGTCTTGGGCATCATGATAATTTAGATAGTCATTAGTTTCTTCAGAACTTTGCTCCCTTCCTGGATTTAATCTCAGATTTGGACTTGGACTTCTTGGACTGAGACTCGGGTTTTTAACTATATGCTTGTCTTGTTTGAAACCTTCTTCTCTGGGTTTTAACTATTATCTCTGTGTTTAATATATATATATATATATATATATATATTAGTCATAATTGATATTTATTTAGCAAAATCCATTATTGAATTGGATTTGACATTATTACAATCCAACTTTCACGTTGGACTTCATGGAAAGTCCATGTAAAATTCGGCAGATTCAAACCATCCTAACCGATTTCTCTTTAGAAAAATTCCATAAAGTTTATTTTTGGGATTAAACTTTTACCCTAAGTAAATCATTACCTCAACCAAATAGAAAAATGGTTTATAGGTAATGCTATATAAAGGGTGATGAAGAAAATTTACTACAATAATTCTTGAGAAGAAAAATCATTTTGTGAAAGTGAGAAGACAATACAAAGCCAAGAGAGAAAATACAATTACAAGAAAAGTGTTTCTTGTTTTTCTACCTTTGAGTTGAGATTTTTGAGAAAAATTTCAACACAATTTTTCATTCAATTTGTTCCCGGGTTTCATTGATCAAAGAGGTGATAGTAAGGATCGGTCTCGGTATGGATACGCATAGAGTTTTCACACTATCGAAGAAAATTCTGAAACAAGGTTCTCATCACCAGGTACATCTTAGATCCTATCTTTGACAAGTAAATAATTTTAAACACGAAACATCTGACTAGGATTATTATTATGTTCCGATGCGTGTTATGAACATCTATATGCAATCCTTCAGGAATAACGACTGATGAAACAAATTCTACCAAATAGTTAAGGAGACAAACTCTACAGGTAAAAGTGCTAGTTCCAATCCTCGGACCTCAGCTTGGCATTGCTAGCTGTAGTTGTTAACAATCCGGTTTGAAAAAGAAAGGAATAGATAAAAAAGGTATTGCAACATAAAAATATTGAAATTTACCTTTATATAAGTACTATGGTTGAATTTGGTTGATAAACATATGGTTGAGATTTACCTTTATTTACAAATATGGTAAAAAATTACCTTTATATTATCAGACCTCGTAAAGATTCGATCGGTCGTTTTGAGATTTAAAGTCTCATTCGGTGGCATAAGGTCTCGAGCAACTTCGTATTATATGTTATGACTTGCGTGTGTTGTTGAATTCGGTTTCCAGATAATTCAGAGTCAATTTGGAAGATGGATTCTTGATTTAGAAACTTAACCTGTAAGAGTTTACCAGAATTTGACTTTTGTATAAACCACTCCGAAATGGGGTTTTGATTGTTCTAATAGCTTTGTATGGTTATTTTCGACTTAGGCTTGCGTCCGGATTTGGATTGGGAGGTCCGTAGGGTAATTTGAGGCATTTAGGGAAATCAAATTAGAGGGTTGACGTTTTAGAAGGTTGAGAGGTTTGATCGAGAGTTGACTTGGGTGATATTGGCATTGGAATGCGATTCCGAGAGTTGGATTAGCTCTGTTATGTCATTTGGGACTTACATGCAAAATTTGACGTCATTTCAGGTTGATTTAATATGATTCGGCACGAGTTGTAGAAGTTTAAAGTTCATAAATTCATTAAGTTTGATTTGAGGTGTGATTCCTAATTTCGACATTATTTGATGTGATTTGAGGCCTCGAGTAGGTCCGTGTTATGTTACAGACTTGTTAGTATGTTCGAACGAGGTCCCGAGTGGCTTGGGTGAGTTTCAGATAGGTTGAGGTTGTGTTGCGCTTGTTTTCTACTTCAACATCATTTATTCAAGAATAAATGGTTCCACTTTAAGAAAATAAGCTCAAAAATCCAGTTTATATTGAAGTATTAGATCTGTATCGTAATTACGGAGCCATAGCAAAAAGAATCGTCAAATTTGGACATCGTATAAGAGAGTTATGCTTATTTCTGTGTCTGGGAGACTGCTAGTTTCTGGTGTAGTCGCATTTGTGAAGATTTTTATCGCAATTGCAACATTTTCCATCCATGTTCTTGTATGCAATTGCGAAGGCCTCTTCGCTTTTGTGAGGGTTCGCAAATATGACATTTGCAACTTGTTTTTAGCTGTGTAATTCGGGTTTTTCTTAGTGATATTTTTTAACGCTAGATCCTAGAGTGGGCGATTTTGAGAGAGTAATTTCATCTACAATCATTGGGTAAGTGCCTTTGTTCAATTTCTATGTATACTTAATGATTTTATTTGAGTTTTAACATCAAAATGGTGAGAATTAGAGTGAAAAAAGGGAATTTTTGAAGAAATCTTTCAAAATGTAAAATGATGATTTGAGGGATGAATTGGTATCGAAATTTGATAATTTTGGTATGGTTAAACTCGTATCGGAATGGAGTTCGGGATTTGCGAATTTTATAGAGTTCCGAGGTGCAGTCCTGGGTTGCCTTTTTAGTTTTTTGTTGAAGATCGAAGTTTTATTATCCGAAATTATTTCTTATGGGTTTCATTTATGATTTGAAGTTATTTTGGTTAGACTTGAGCCCTCCGGAGGGTGTTTCACTCGAGAAGGTCATTTTAGAGTAAGGGTTTAACTTCTTTGAGGTAAGTATCTTGTTTAACTTTGTGTGGGGAAATTACCCCTTAGGATTTGTGTCTTTGGTGCTAATTGTGTCATGTCAAGTCCCCGTACGCGAGGTGACGAGTACGTGCTTGGGCTTATTTGTGAAAAGTTAACCTTTTAGGGCTCTTAGATCCTTATGTTCATTAGATATCAAGTTGCTTTGTTATGCTAAATTCTCCATTTATTATTTTCACTTCTACGTGTCTTAATTTAGAATTAATTGCTTCATATTTCACTCTTATTGCCTATTTGACTCTTGTGTGCTTAACTGAAGTTGTTGCCTCTTCAATTGCCATTCTATCATTCCCTAATTGCTCATCCCTAATTGTAATTATCATTATTTCTTATGTAATTGTCTATCTATAATTGAGGTTATGATTATATTTTCAGTTGATTATCCTCAATTGAATTTGTTTTATCGATTTCGTAATTGCTCAACCCTAAATAAAGTTAGTTATATCATCGTTGACTTATCCTTATTTGGAATTATTGACTCATGCTATCTCCCTTGTTTTTGAATTGTACTTTTATGGAATTATTTGTTACATATTATTTCTCCCTTGTTGAGCTATTCTTATTGAGACTAGTATTCTCTATTGTGTTTATTCTTTGTGAGCTCGTTCTACCGCTTCCTTGTGTTCCAAATCTCTTGAGTTGATTTATTTGCCGTATTCTTGTGTTATTATTGTTGTTGCTGTTGTAGTCAGTTGTTTATCCGAGGGCTATGCGCAGTTATGGTATTGATATTTTTTTAGAGAAAATGTTGTGGAATATGGGCACATGTTGTGAAGGTTATTCTATTGTGTTGTTGTGTTTTTGGCACGTGATATTATTGGAGGATTTTCTTGGGTGTTTGCACGAGGCTTCAGCTGTGCTATTGTTACTATGGATGCTGCGCATGTGGCGTGACAATGCGGGCTATATCTATGTATTTGTGTATGGGCGAGACAAGGTGGGAACATTACTATGCGCATGCGGCGAGACAAGGTGGGCATTTACTTTATTATTGCGCACGTGGCAACACAAGGTGGGCTATGTCGAGGATTGATTTGTGATGACTTGTGATGGCCTGGGGGCATTGTTGTTGTTTATATTTGTGTAGTGGCGTGCCTAACCTGTGTGGCTTTTAACTTGGGCAAATTGTGGGGATCGTTCTTACATGCTGTTCATTTTGTCTACTCTTACTAGTTGGTCTGAACTGTGATAGAACGCTAGCACAAGCATACACGTAATTAATCACCCATATAGATTTTAGAAAATGGATCCTGATGTTATTGATCATTCATACATACCCTCGTCTACTTGCCTTCCATGTGAGAATGGTTCTATTGGCATGTTATTGATCATTCATACATACCCTTGTCTGTTTGCCATCCATGTAAGAATTGTTCTATTGGCACGTGAGTTGTATGTGCAGTTACCGATTGTAATTAGGGTACAAGATGCTAAGTGTTTAGGGTTCACGAATTGGGACCCGTGAATTGTGAATATTTTGAGGATTGGTACCTCGTGGAGATTATTGGATAAAACCTGGTGTGAAAGCGGTCATTCTTATCTAGTTTCTACTTGTCCTTCCTTTATGTCACGACCCAAAATCCACTAAGGGTCGTGATGGCGCCGGACACCGCTGTCAGGCAAGCCAACAATAAATACTTAATTAAATTCTCATTTAAGTAATTGTGAAAACTATGATTTTCCTTCAATTTGGCTAGTAAAAGATAATCTTTACAAAATAAATAAAAGAATGTTTAGAAGTTAATACATAATACCCCATAATCATCTCAGAACTCGGTGTCACAAATGCATGAGCAGTTTCTAGGAAATAATGTAATACAACAACTGTCCGGAATACAAATTTGGACAAAAAAGATAATACAACACAATACTTTGAAGGAGACTCTACTGGCTACAGGTCGTCTCGAGAGGTTCAACTTACCTAGGTCTCTGTATCAACCATGTCGCTACGCTCAACTAGGCACCTAGACATACATGTGCTTGTACAACAAAATGCACAGCAAGTGTATTATGCGTACAAAAATAATGTGCCCAGTAAGTATCCCGTCTAAAGTTTACCCACAACCTCACGAACTCAAATACAAAAATTCTGAACTTTTTTGAAGATAAAGTTTACCCACAACCTCACGAACTCAAATATATAATTGACTCTCAATTTCATGTACAAAATCGTGGTCAAAATTCAAGAATACAAATTTCCTAGGTTTTCTTCAAAATCCCAAAATTTCTACTAATTTACATGATTTTCCATGTTAAATCGTGATATAATCCAAGTAATTAGCTTGCAATAGCTGGGAATCACTTACATTGACAAGGATGATGAAAATGGAGCTCCAAAATCGCTCCTAGTTCGGTTCCATGGAGGAAATGAGATGAAATGAGCCAAACCTATTTGTTTACACTTATACACTTCCCAGAAGACTCTTCTTCGCGTTCGCGAGACCCCCATCGCGTTCGCGAAGAAGAAAATTCCCAAAAACCATTTTCCAAACTCTTCTCAGACAACCTCTAGTATAATAGCCATAACGTTTTTAAAAAAAACTCCAAATGATAAATGATTTAATGTTTTGAAAACTAGAAACCAAAATCTATAACTTTAATGTTTTGGTCATCTCTCAATTCCTTATAAATTTGGAGATATAAGCTGCCAAAGTCAATCCTGTGCAACACAAATTTCTTCTTAATCTTCCCAGACAGCCTATAGTATACCAGCCATAACTTTTTGTAAACAAAACCAAATGCTAAAAGTTTTACTCTTTTAAAAACTAAACAAAAAGGGCTACAACTTTCACTTTTGGATCATCTCCAAATTTCTTATAGATTGTGAGATATAAGCCTCCAAACTCAGATCTGTGCAACAGAGATTTCCTTCTTCACGAATGCAAAGAACAGTGTCCTTGAAGCCAAATCCTTTTCGTGAACGCGAGAAAATCCTCGCGAGCGCGAAGAACAACACCAAACACCAGCATCAACTAATGCAAAACAGCCCAAAATGATCCGAAACCACCCAGAAACACACCCGAGGCCCCGTCCCATCACACAAACCAGTTTCATAACATAACACGGACATGCTCAAGGCTTCAAATCACATCAAACAACATCGAAATCATGAATTGCACCCCAATTCAAGCTTAATGAACTTTAGAACTTCAAACTTCTACATTCGATGTCGAAACCTATCAAATCACGTCCGACTGATCTCAAATTTTGCATACAAGTCACATTCGACATTACGGACCTACTCCAACTTTTGGAATTGGATTCCGACCCCGGTATCAAAAAGTCCACTTCCGGTCAAACTCCTCAAAAACCTTCAAATTTCTATCTCTAGAGAAATGACTCCAAAATGACCCACAGACCTTCAAATTCACTTCCGATCGCGCTCCCAACACCAGGATCACCATATAGAGCTATTCCCAGATCGGAATCCCAAACGGACATTGATAACACTGAAATGCACTTCAACCCAAACTTATGAAATTCTTCCAAAAATGCTAACTTCCACAATAGGTGCTGAAACGTTCCCGGGTCTTCCAAAACCCGATACGAACATACGCCCAAGTCTGAAATCATCATACGAGCCTGCTGGAACCTTCAAATCCTGATTCTGAGGTCATTTACTGAAAAACCAATCTTAGTTAATTCTTTCAATTTAAAGCATCCGAAATGAGAATTCTCTTTCCAAATCAACTCTGAACTTCCCGAAATTCAATTCCAACCATGCGTACAAGTCATGATACCTTCAGTGAAGCTGCTCATGGCCTCAAACTGCTGAACGATGTACTAGAGCTAAAAATGACTGGTCGGGTTATTACACTTTATTTGTTTTCACCAGATTTAAACTGTTCAGCTTACTCTACTATGCTATTACTTGTTGTGTCCCGCTAATAACTGTTGCTTCTATTTCCTATTACACACACTGTATTGTTGTTGTCATTATGCGTAACTATGTAGAGATATTGTACTCTGTTAGTTCTATACCTATACTTTCCAAGCTTATTCAGTGCAGTAGGTGTCTTGATTGTCCCTCATTACTACTCCATTGAGGTTAGTCTTGATACATACTGGGTACCACTGTGGTATACTCGTACTACACTTTAACACATTTTTGTATAGATCCAGGTATTTCGAAGTCAGTCGATCGCTACCTAGCTGTACGGATCTTGCTGTGGAGACTCAAGGTAAACCTGGTGTTGCGTTCGCAGGCTTTGGGGTCACCTTCTGATGTTGTACTTGTACTGTTTTATCTCTATTTTGAAACACTTGTATTTAGAGGTTTTTCTCGAAAACTCGGTAGAGCTTATGACTTGTACTACCGGTTTTGGAAATTGTAATTAGTATAAGATTTTTATCTCGTATTTTTCATTTGATGATTGAATTCTTCTATTTATTTAGTAAGTGTTAGACTGTCACGACCCAAATTTTCTGTCCTTGGGAGTCATGATGGCGCCTACTAATGGGACCTAGGCAAGTCAATTGTTTGACAATTTACTTTATTTTCCATCTGTAAACCTTTAACCATTATGAGCAATAACTTAAGATAGCAGAATTTATAACAAGCAGAAGAAAAATAATAAAGCTACTGAGTTTAGCCAATACAATTGTTTAAACAAGACTACCCAGAATTGGAGTCCAGCTTCACAGACGGTCTAAGAATACTACATACAAAGTCTGAAAGATAAATGATGCACTGTTTCTGAAATAGGTAAAGGAAATAGGATAAAGGGATAGAGGGAGATGTTAGGGCCTGCGGACGCCTGCAGGACTACCTTGGATCTCTGTATGGACTGAAGGTAGCCACCCAAGCTAAGGTCCAAAAGCTGTTGTTCCGGGATCTACACATAGTGTAGAGTGTAGTATCAGCACAATCGACCCTATGTGCTGGTAAGTGCCTAGCCTAACCTCGGCGAAGTAGTGACGAGGCTAGGATCAGACTACCAAATAAACCTGTGCAGTTAAACCATATACAGCGGAAAAAAAGAACAGTAATATACAGTCAAGTATGGGAAGGGGAAACATGCTGCGGGGAAACATCAATTAAGAACAGAAAGACAGAGAGTAAATACAAGATACACCATATCTCAAATATCACCAAAAATTAGGAATCAAACAAGTGCACGACATCACCCTCCGTGCTTTCACTCTCGTCCTCACTAAAAGAATCAGTATAAATTGCACGACATCACCCTTCGTACTTTTACTCTCGTTCTCACCATATAATCAATATAATCGGCACGGAATTGTACATCGTGCGGCACGACATCACCCATCGTGCTTTACACTCTTCTTCACAAAATCATACATGACATAACCCTTTATGCTTATCACTCTCTCACCAAAACAATACACGGCATCACCCTTCGTGCTTTAATGCTCTTCCTCACCCAACCAACAATGACAAATAATAGGGCAAGGAAATAAATAAAATTACAATCAAGTGCCGACAAGGAAACAACATCAAAACATCAACATCCCGGCAAGGGAAATAGCATGAAAAGCAACAATATCCCAGCAAGGGAGGCAACAATAAGATTTTATTCTTTTTTCACTTTTACTTCATAACTCACTCCCCAACTTGAGCCAATGCTCTAAAAGGATTCAACTACCACTTATGCTTTTACCTTTCATTACACAACCCGAGCCAACGCTCTTCAATGTTCAATATCACTAATACTTCCACAAACTTTGCACAACTATAGAAATCATCACCAAGGCACGAATAATACAACGAAGTCAAAATAATCATAATTTAAGACTCATGGGCATGCTTGACACCAACGTATAGATACTCATCACCATGCCTATACGTCGTACTCAACAAATACCACATAGCAAATGGACTTGACTCCTAATCCCTCAAGCTAAGGTTAGACCAAACACTTACCTCGATTCCACAAACACAATTCAAGTCTCAACTATCACTTTACCTCTTGATTCCACCACCAATTCGCTCGTGTCTAGCTACAAGTTACTTAATTATGTCAATAAATGCTAAATGAATCAATTCTAATGCATGAAAATGAGTTTTCCAAAGTTTTACACAAAAAGTCAAAAATCGCCCCCGGGCCCACATGGTCAAAACCCGAGATTCGAACCAAAACCCGATTACCCATTCCCCCACGAACCCAAATATTACGTCGATATTATGCCCCATTGTATTATATTACGATGATGTTATGTATTGCAGTATTACATTACAGTGATGTCACACTTTGCAGTATTAAGTTATGATGATGTTGCACCCTATAGTATTGTACGTTGAATTTATCGTAAGATAATTAAAATCAGTCCAAGGAAAATATTATTTGGACATTATAAGAATTATGTTATTCCACAAGTGATGAGTAAATTTGTGAATATGTAAGGGGAAGCAAGTCAAAGAAAATGAATTTTTCGTCGAAGTATGTCGATTTGGGATAAAATACGGGTCAAGTAATAATACCCAATAAATATAAACTAGTACCATGCGAGGTACCATATGACCACGTTAGTATAATATTTAAAGTATATATGAAGTATTTTGAAAATAAATAGAATTTTAAGTAATTTGTGGTATTTTTAAATTATGTGGGTAATTGTTAATTACCGGGTAACGGGACATTACCCAATTAACTAATAAGTGGGTAAAGATTAATAATCTTCACCCCACTCCCACATGGCAGTAAGCCACTATTCAAGCATATGACTCATTAGTCATAGATGCTTAGTAGGCTAGAGACGTGTAAATCATTAAAAGATATACAAGAATGGGTCATTGTAAAAGGTTCACTTTAAAAGCTTGGTTAACATAAAAGAGCTTGGTTCATTTTGGACAAAGGTAGTAGTACATCCATTTAGTAGTATTCATATGATATTTTAGTTCAAACATTAAAGACAGAAGCTTTTTTTCCACCAAAATTTATTTCCATCGAAATAATCCAAAGAAGCAGAAGCCTAATTCCGTTCAAAATATTTCAACGTAATTCCCTCAAAATTTTGCTGTTACAAAAGAGTACGATGCAATCAACGCCAAGAATATTATACGGAGTTTTCCCTACTCTAGGTATGTTAAGGTCATCCCTTCTTTCTTTTGGTATGGTCCAAATAATAATGAAAAAGCGAGCAAACACATAGTTTCCATAAATTACTTTATTCATAGAATTATTAAGAGTGTCTATATTCTTGATTCCCCATGAAAAATATTATTATTTCCTGTTCATAGGTCTCAGAATAATACGCAGTTGGAAAAGTTTATCCGAAATGAAATATCGAGATTATTATGTATTTTTCATGCATTTTACTCATTTATACATGTGCATTGACCCATGACCAGATGGTGTTATATACGCGTATATATATAAATATATGTATATGGGATATGGGAAAATCTTATGGTGTTATATACTCACCACCACCTGATCAGCTGGTATATGATGATGATGTTGCTCACAGTGGCTAAAATATGATTCAAATAGCGTTATATACGCATATATATGTATGTATATGTATATGGGATATGAGAAGAGGTTATGGCGTTATATGCGCACCACCACCTGATCAGCTGGTATACGTTGATGATTTTGCCCACAATGGCCAAGGTGATATGATGGGATGCCCTTAGAGGCTGATGATATTATGAAACATGTACTTATGCACGACATGACATTCATACGCATATGCATGACGCTAAAAGTAATTTATGATTTACAAAGTTATTTAGACTTACAGGTGAGGTCATTTACTTTATATTTCCTCCATGTCTATTATGTACTTATTTATGTGCCTTACATACTCAGTACATTATTCATACTAACGTCCCTTTTTGCTTGGGGATGCCTTGTTTCATGCCTGCAGGTCTAGATAGACGGGTCGAGAGCCCTCTTAGTAGGCTATCAGCTCAGCGGAAGATGTTGGTGCTCTCCATTTGCTTCGGAGTTGCATGTCTGGTTAGTATGATTTAGACATGTATCGTTTGATATGGCGGGACTCTATCCCGACCTTTATGACATTTATGTATTCTTAGAGGATTGTAGATATATGCCGTGTATATAAAAGATTGTACGACCTTGTCGGCCTATGTTTTGAGTTTATAAAGGATCATGTTGGCATATTAGGCTTGGCATGCGCATATGATGATGTAATAAGAAAGATACATTACGCTGATACTAGGTTGAGTAAAGTACCGGGTACCCATCGCGGCCCATCAGTTTGGGTCATGACAAAAGTGGTATCAGAGCAGTTCTTTCCTAGGGATGTCTACAAGCCGTGTCTAGTAGAGTCTTGTTTATGGGTGTGTCGTGCACCACACTTATAAGCAGGAGGCTACATGGCATTTATGATTGTCACTCTTTCTTCTTACTTTAGATCGTGTGGTAGAGCTCACTTATAAGAATTCAAATTCCAATTTTTTTTTATTCGTAATAAGGCGATACCTACATCTGGAAAGAAGGATTTGAAAGAGAGATAGTTGTGGAAGAGCTGAGTCAGAGGAATTGGATTTTTGTATAATGCCTACGATTAGTAAATGTAAGGTCTTTAGCAGATCATGGGTGTACTGAAAGGTGCAAGCTTCTTAATAAGAAGCCTTAAGGCAAGAATGTCTATCCATTTTTATGGTAAAAGACAATGAGAGATTAAGAAGATAAATACAGGTTTCAACAAGCAAAAGAAGCAAGATGAAGAAGGGTATGAGGCACCCAATTAATGAAGGCTAACAACGTTTAAAATTGAGGTAGAGGAACATAAGCCTTTTGAGTTATATTCAATAGTAATAGAGGTATATACAATTGTTCGCACCCATTCCAGATATGCCCTATGGGATTAACAGAAGTAGTATAAGAAGATATGATGGATGAATTATTTGCGTCAGTTGACATTTCGGAAGGATATTGCAAATATGCTAATAGATGGAGTTGTGAGACACCAGATGGTGCACTCTGAAATAGTGCAGCCAGATATGAGTACTACAAAGACATGCACTATAAGTCATGAAGGTATAAATATTACTTTAGTGTGGCTCGTGTCCCTAGTAAAGCGAGAACATTAAGCAACTTGAAGAAACATTGGATAGAGCAAAGGGAAGCTAAGAGAAAAAAAACATCTTGTTCAAGTTTTCAGAACAAAGTGATCGGCATAAATGTTAGCGGGAAATAAGAAAAGAGTTAATAAAGCAATATGAGTAAGATGTGATATATGGATAACAACGATATATCAAAAGATGACAATATTACAAAATCTATAGTCAAGTGAAGGAAGAAACGAGAAGTGACAGGCCTTAGGACAACAAAAGAGTATAGGCCATACAATCATGTCCTCATTTCAAGAAATAAATTCGCAACTCTAGCATCTAAGACGAAAAGTTAGACCCTAGAGTAATATAACCAATATGGATTGGTGAACAAGATAAACTAAACATGAATTAGGGATTGAGTGACTGGTGATAGTCGCCATCATAAGAACTTCAAATTTTGTTCCACTAATAATAGAATGGACGACAAAAGAAAATTCATGAGAAATTCAGAGAATTATCATTCAGGAAAACGCTTCCCTACAACAAGCAATGTGAGCAAAGTTCAGCTTAAGGGACTGTATGTGCCAGTTATACTAAGTTTCACCCTCGTGAGTCAGGAATTTTGCTATCCTTGGTACGGAAGGATTACCTCAAGGCGAGTAATAATCATCGATGATTTCAAAGGATGCTAAAAATGAAAAGGTGAAACATCTAAAGGCAAGTCGTCGTAGATCCAACTTTTAGTACTCCCCTAAAGGGGGGGGGATATGAAATGATAAAAGGAAAAATGTGATAAAATGAGAAATGGATGAGATTGCCCTTATTCAAATGCTACAGATATGCTACGATTCCAGAACATTATGCAAACGCGACGTCAAAGAGAAGAAGTAAGGGTTCCTGCCCGAGATGTTGTTGATAATTAAGGAGCCAGTGCGAGACGTAAGTTAAGACCAAAGAAATAATCCAAGAAAGATTTCGCGGAATATTGACATGAGGATGGGCCAACGAGTAGTTAGTAGTTGATTAATAAAGAGCCTAGCTATGTCTAGTCAAGAGGATACAGAACAAGACAGCAGGTCGTGCAAGATAAAGATAGTAAAACCCAATATAGTGAATTTAGCCCCACAATTATGACATTGTAATACTTGAGAAATATTCAAACAAGAGTCGGGGTAGTTAAAGGTACCGCATGAGTGTTACGGGGATAAAAGAAAGTGCCACTGGGAAGGTAGTCAAAATATTAGTTTAGAAGCGACCATACAAACACGAGAGTATGGAAGTAAGCAACTACGGATGATTATAGGCTATTAAGGACATCAAAAAGGTCCGTAATAAGCTCACAACTTTACGAAAGTCAAGGGTTCTCCCTAAGTACTACAACGAAAGACTAACTGAAGAAATCAGAAAAAAGGCTTCAACCTAAGCACAACGACCTAAAAAGGAAAGGGTCGTGTAACAACAATCTCGCAACAACATTGTAAGCATTCCAAAGGAAAGTGGCACCTACCGTGGCTATTGAACGGGAAGTAAGAATTAAAAGTAATATTCGAGATCAGATGAGTTGTATGAAAACTCTGGCAAGTGTGGGCACTAAGATAAGGTAAGTATGGATGCAACAAGGGGGCAGAAAGACCAGAAAAAGTAATAGCTTACGTCGAAAGACAGCTAAGATGGAACGAAAGAATTATTTGATCAATGATCCAGAGTTAGTACGTTATGGATACACTCAAGATTTTGGAGCATTATCCAGGCAGCATATCTGTTGACAATTGTACAGCCATAGAAGACTCCAGTATATGTTAAAAGAAAGAATTGAGCCTAGGGCATAAATAAAGGATTGAATTGTTAGAAGATTGTATCATGGATATACCATAACACCCATGAACGGCTAAGGTAATAACTGATACCATGAGCCACAGATCAGAAGATAGCTTAAGCATACATAAAGGTTGATCAAAAGGAGGAGGGAACTAAAGAATTACATCACCCAAGTAAATCAGGAGTCTAATAATGGTCCTAGAAAAATTATAGAAGTTGTGCTTGAGAACATGACAGAATCACTCTTAATATCAGATATTCAAGAGAAATAACACAACAACCATGATCTATAATGGCTCTACAAGGAAGCCAGCTAGAACAAGTACCAGCCTCATAAGAAGTCAGTACGAAGCTCCCACCGGATTGTGTATGTACCAGAGGTGCGAGTATTACAATAGAGCTTCAAGTTATGGACTTGAATTACACCTAGGTGGAAGGGAGGTCATAAAAAAGATAAAAGATATGATGCGAGATTTTAAGGTAAGTATGGTAAAGGTGAACAACATACGAGACACTCAAAGGTGAAAGATCGCGAGTAGTCCATACTTCGGATAAAAGGGCCAGAAGCACGAGGATTCATTATCTAGGAATAATAACGGCATCGTTAGTAGCATACCTTCCAGCTTATGGTCTAGGTATCGAAAAGCTTGACTAAGAGAGTAAAGAAGAGTTAGAGACGATGTGATGTCTCGCTTGATGTTCCAAATGACATAAGGAAATCTATGATGAAGCTAGTTGAAAGGTTGCAAGTAATATAAATAGAGATGTGTAGGTCACAAGTTATTGTATGGTGAATGACAAGGTTCTAGAAGACAGGAGCAAGGAAAACAAGAAGAGCATATGGTTTCTCTATATTATACAAAGCTTAGTATAGCTTGAATGAACTCAAAGGAGTCAAAGACAAATGGCATTTAGAAAGAATGAAATGCTGACCCCAGTAATAAAATAAAGGTATAATTGTCACAGATAAAGGATGAAGTTTGGGCCTTCGTTTGAATAACTATTGGAAAAAAATAGATAGAAGAAAAGAAGGAGAAAACCTCTACATTCGGAGATATAATAGCCATAACGTTTTTAAAAAAAACTCCAAATGATAAATGATTTAATGTTTTGAAAACTAGAAACCAAAATCTATAACTTTCATGTTTTGGTCATCTCTCAATTCCTTATAAATTTGGAGATATAAGCTGCCAAAGTCAATCCTGTGCAACACAAATTTCTTCTTCATCTTCCCAGACAGCCTATAGTATACCAGCCATAACTTTTTGTAAACAAAACCAAATGCTAAAAGTTTTACTCTTTTAAAAACTAAACAAAAAGGGCTACAACTTTCACTTTTGGATCATCTCCAAATTTCTTATAGATTGTGAGATATAAGCCTCCAAACTCATATCTGTGCAACAGAGATTTCCTTCTTCACGAATGCGAAGAACAGTGTCCTTGAAGCCAAATCCTTTTCGTGAACGCGAGAAAATCCTCGCGAGCGCGAAGAACAACACCAAACACCAGCATCAACTAATGCAAAACAGCCCAAAATGATCTGAAACCACCCAGAAACACACCCGAGGCCCCGTCCCATCACACAAACCAGTTTCATAACATAACACGGACATGCTCAAGGCTTCAAATCACATCAAACAACATCGAAATCATGAATTGCACCCCAATTCAAGCTTAATGAACTTTAGAACTTCAAACTTCTACATTCGATGTCGAAACCTATCAAATCACGTCCGACTGATCTCAAATTTTGCATACAAGTCACATTCGACATTACGGACCTACTCCAACTTTTGGAATTGGATTCCGACCCCGGTATCAAAAAGTCCACTTCCGGTCAAACTCCTCAAAAACCTTCAAATTTCTATCTCTAGAGAAATGACTCCAAAATGACCCACAGACCTTCAAATTCACTTCCGATCGTGCTCCCAACACCAGGATCACCATATAGAGCTATTCCCAGATCGGAATCCCAAACGGACATTGATAACACTGAAATGCACTTCAACCCAAACTTATGAAATTCTTCCAAAAATGCTAACTTCCACAATAGGTGCTGAAACGTTCCCGGGTCTTCCAAAACCCGATACGAACATACGCCCAAGTCTGAAATCATCATACGAGCCTGCTGGAACCTTCAAATCCTGATTCTGAGGTCATTTACTGAAAAACCAATCTTAGTTAATTCTTTCAATTTAAAGCATCCGAAATGAGAATTCTCTTTCCAAATCAACTCTGAACTTCCCGAAATTCAATTCCAACCATGCGTACAAGTCATGATACCTTCAGTGAAGCTGCTCATGGCCTCAAACTGCTGAACGATGTACTAGAGCTAAAAATGACTGGTCGGGTTATTACACTTTATTTGTTTTCACCAGATTTAAACTGTTCAGCTTACTCTACTATGCTATTACTTGTTGTGTCCCGCTAATAACTGTTGCTTCTATTTCCTATTACACACACTGTATTGTTGTTGTCATTATGCGTAACTATGTAGAGATATTGTACTCTGTTAGTTCTATACCTATACTTGCCAAGCTTATTCAGTGCAGTAGGTGTCTTGATTGTCCCTCATTACTACTCCATTGAGGTTAGTCTTGATACATACTGGGTACCACTGTGGTATACTCGTACTACACTTTAACACATTTTTGTATAGATCCAGGTATTTCGAAGTCAGTCGATCGCTACCTAGCTGTACGGATCTTGCTGTGGAGACTCAAGGTAAACCTGGTGTTGCGTTCACAGGCTTTGGGGTCACCTTCTGATGTTGTACTTGCACTGTTTTATCTCTATTTTGAAACACTTGTATTTAGAGGTTTTTCTCGAAAACTCGGTAGAGCTTATGACTTGTACTACCGGTTTTGGAAATTGTAATTAGTATAAGATTTTTATCTCGTATTTTTCATTTGATGATTGAATTCTTCTATTTATTTAGTAAGTGTTAGACTGTCACGACCCAAATTTTCTGTCCTTGGGAGTCATGATGGCGCCTACTAATGGGACCTAGGCAAGTCGATTGTTTGACAATTTACTTTATTTTCCATCTTTAAACCTTTAACCATTATGAGCAATAACTTAAGATAGCAGAATTTATAACAAGCAGAAGAAAAATAATAAAGCTACTGAGTTTAGCCAATACAATTGTTTAAACAAGACTACCCAGAATTGGAGTCCAGCTTCACAGACGGTCTAAGAATACTACATACAAAGTCTGAAAGATAAATGATGCACTGTTTCTGAAATAGGTAAAGGAAATAGGATAAAGGGATAGAGGGAGATGTTAGGGCCTGCGGACGCCTGCAGGACTACCTTG
Source organism: Nicotiana sylvestris (assembly GCF_000393655.2). Lineage (NCBI taxonomy): Eukaryota > Viridiplantae > Streptophyta > Magnoliopsida > Solanales > Solanaceae > Nicotiana > Nicotiana sylvestris. Next base: position 128,482,618 of record NC_091064.1, on the reverse strand, counting down.
GATCTCTGTATGGACTGAAGGCAGCCACCCAAGCTAAGGTCCAAAAGCTGTTGTTCCGGGATCTACACATAGTGTAGAGTGTAGTATCAGCACAATCGACCCTATGTGCTGGTAAGTGCCTAGCCTAACCTCGGCGAAGTAGTGACGAGGCTAGGATCAGACTACCAAATAAACCTGTGCAGTTAAACCATATACAGCGGAAAAAAAGAACAGTAATATACAGTCAAGTATGGGAAGGGGAAACATGCTGCGGGGAAACATCAATTAAGAACAGAAAGACAGAGAGTAAATACAAGATACACCATATCTCAAATATCACCAAAAATTAGGAATCAAACAAGTGCACGACATCACCCTCCGTGCTTTCACTCTCGTCCTCACTAAAAGAATCAGTATAAATTGCACGACATCACCCTTCGTACTTTTACTCTCGTTCTCACCATATAATCAATATAATCGGCACGGAATTGTACATCGTGCGGCACGACATCACCCATCGTGCTTTACACTCTTCCTCACAAAATCATACATGACATAACCCTTTATGCTTATCACTCTCTCACCAAAACAATACACGGCATCACCCTTCGTGCTTTAATGCTCTTCCTCACCCAACCAACAATGACAAATAATAGGGCAAGGAAATAAATAAAATTACAATCAAGTGCCGACAAGGAAACAACATCAAAACATCAACATCCCGGCAAGGGAGATAGCATGAAAAGCAACAATATCCCAGCAAGGGAGGCAACAATAAGATTTTATTCTTTTTTCACTTTTACTTCATAACTCACTCCCCAACTTGAGGCAATGCTCTAAAAGGATTCAACTACCACTTATGCTTTTACCTTTCATTACACAACCCGAGCCAACGCTCTTCAATGTTCAATATCACTAATACTTCCACAAACTTTGCACAACTATAGAAATCATCACCAAGGCACGAATAATACAACGAAGTCAAAATAATCATAATTTAAGACTCATGGGCATGCTTGACACCAACGTATAGATACTCATCACCATGCCTATACGTCGTACTCAACAAATACCACATAGCAAATGGACTTGACTCCTAATCCCTCAAGCTAAGGTTAGACCAAACACTTACCTCGATTCCACAAACACAATTCAAGTCTCAACTATCACTTTACCTCTTGATTCCACCACCAATTCGCTCGTGTCTAGCTACAAGTTACTTAATTATGTCAATAAATGCTAAATGAATCAATTCTAATGCATGAAAATGAGTTTTCCAAAGTTTTACACAAAAAGTCAAAAATCGCCCCCGGGCCCACATGGTCAAAACCCGAGATTCGAACCAAAACCCGATTACCCATTCCCCCACGAACCCAAATATTACGTCGATATTATGCCCCATTGTATTATATTACGATGATGTTATGTATTGCAGTATTACATTACAGTGATGTCACACTTTGCAGTATTAAGTTATGATGATGTTGCACCCTATAGTATTGTACGTTGAATTTATCGTAAGATAATTAAAATCAGTCCAAGGAAAATATTATTTGGACATTATAAGAATTATGTTATTCCACAAGTGATGAGTAAATTTGTGAATATGTAAGGGGAAGCAAGTCAAAGAAAATGAATTTTTCGTCGAAGTATGTCGATTTGGGATAAAATACGGGTCAAGTAATAATACCCAATAAATATAAACTAGTACCATGCGAGGTACCATATGACCACGTTAGTATAATATTTAAAGTATATATGAAGTATTTTGAAAATAAATAGAATTTTAAGTAATTTGTGGTATTTTTAAATTATGTGGGTAATTGTTAATTACCGGGTAACGGGACATTACCCAATTAACTAATAAGTGGGTAAAGATTAATAATCTTCACCCCACTCCCACATGGCAGTAAGCCACTATTCAAGCATATGACTCATTAGTCATAGATGCTTAGTAGGCTAGAGACGTGTAAATCATTAAAAGATATACAAGAATGGGTCATTGTAAAAGGTTCACTTTAAAAGCTTGGTTAACATAAAAGAGCTTGGTTCATTTTGGACAAAGGTAGTAGTACATCCATTTAGTAGTATTCATATGATATTTTAGTTCAAACATTAAAGACAGAAGCTTTTTTTCCACCAAAATTTATTTCCATCGAAATAATCCAAAGAAGCAGAAGCCTAATTCCGTTCAAAATATTTCAACGTAATTCCCTCAAAATTTTGCTGTTACAAAAGAGTACGATGCAATCAACGCCAAGAATATTATACGGAGTTTTCCCTACTCTAGGTATGTTAAGGTCATCCCTTCTTTCTTTTGGTATGGTCCAAATAATAATGAAAAAGCGAGCAAACACATAGTTTCCATAAATTACTTTATTCATAGAATTATTAAGAGTGTCTATATTCTTGATTCCCCATGAAAAATATTATTATTTCCTGTTCATAGGTCTCAGAATAATACGCAGTTGGAAAAGTTTATCCGAAATGAAATATCGAGATTATTATGTATTTTTCATGCATTTTACTCATTTATACATGTGCATTGACCCATGACCAGATGGTGTTATATACGCGTATATATATTAATATATGTATATGGGATATGGGAAAATCTTATGGTGTTATATACTCACCACCACCTGATCAGCTGGTATATGATGATGATGTTGCTCACAGTGGCTAAAATATGATTCAAATAGCGTTATATACGCATATATATGTATGTATATGTATATGGGATATGAGAAGAGGTTATGGCGTTATATGCGCACCACCACCTGATCAGCTGGTATACGTTGATGATTTTGCCCACAATGGCCAAGGTGATATGATGGGATGCCCTTAGAGGCTGATGATATTATGAAACATGTACTTATGCACGACATGACATTCATACGCATATGCATGACGCTAAAAGTAATTTATGATTTACAAAGTTATTTAGACTTACAGGTGAGGTCATTTACTTTATATTTCCTCCATGTCTATTATGTACTTATTTATGTGCCTTACATACTCAGTACATTATTCATACTAACGTCCCTTTTTGCTTGGGGATGCCTTGTTTCATGCCTGCAGGTCCAGATAGACGGGTCGAGAGCCCTCTAAGTAGGCTATCAGCTCAGCGGAAGATGTTGGTGCTCTCCATTTGCTTCGGAGTTGCATGTCTGGTTAGTATGATTTAGACATGTATCGTTTGATATGGCGGGACTCTATCCCGACCTTTATGACATTTATGTATTCTTAGAGGATTGTAGATATATGCCGTGTATATAAAAGATTGTACGACCTTGTCGGCCTATGTTTTGAGTTTATAAAGGATCATGTTGGCATATTAGGCTTGGCATGCGCATATGATGATGTAATAAGAAAGATACATTACGCTGATACTAGGTTGAGTAAAGTACCGGGTACCCATCGCGGCCCATCAGTTTGGGTCATGACAAAAGTGGTATCAGAGCAGTTCTTTCCTAGGGATGTCTACAAGCCGTGTCTAGTAGAGTCTTGTTTATGGGTGTGTCGTGCACCACACTTATAAGCAGGAGGCTACATGGCATTTATGATTGTCACTCTTTCTTCTTACTTTAGATCGTGTGGTAGAGCTCACTTATAAGAATTCAAATTCCAATTTTTTTTTATTCGTAATAAGGCGATACCTACATCCGGAAAGAAGGATTTGAAAGAGAGATAGTTGTGGAAGAGCTGAGTCAGAGGAATTGGATTTTTGTATAATGCCTACGATTAGTAAATGTAAGGTCTTTAGCAGATCATGGGTGTACTGAAAGGTGCAAGCTTCTTAATAAGAAGCCTTAAGGCAAGAATGTCTATCCATCTTTATGGTAAAAGACAATGAGAGATTAAGAAGATAAATACAGGTTTCAACAAGCAAAAGAAGCAAGATGAAGAAGGGTATGAGGCACCCAATTAATGAAGGCTAACAACGTTTAAAATTGAGGTAGAGGAACATAAGCCTTTTGAGTTATATTCAATAGTAATAGAGGTATATACAATTGTTCACACCCATTCCAGATATGCCCTATGGGATTAACAGAAGTAGTATAAGAAGATATGATGGATGAATTATTTGCGTCAGTTGACATTTCGGAAGGATATTGCAAATATGCTAATAGATGGAGTTGTGAGACACCAGATGGTGCACTCTGAAATAGTGCAGCCAGATATGAGTACTACAAAGACATGCACTATAAGTCATGAAGGTATAAATATTACTTTAGTGTGGCTCGTGTCCCTAGTAAAGCGAGAACATTAAGCAACTTGAAGAAACATTGGATAGAGCAAAGGGAAGCTAAGAGAAAAAAAACATCTTGTTCAAGTTTTCAGAACAAAGTGATCGGCATAAATGTTAGCGGGAAATAAGAAAAGAGTTAATAAAGCAATATGAGTAAGATGTGATATATGGATAACAACGATATATCAAAAGATGACAATATTACAAAATCTATAGTCAAGTGAAGGAAGAAACGAGAAGTGACAGGCCTTAGGACAACAAAAGAGTATAGGCCATACAATCATGTCCTCATTTCAAGAAATAAATTCGCAACTCTAGCATCTAAGACGAAAAGTTAGACCCTAGAGTAATATAACCAATATGGATTGGTGAACAAGATAAACTAAACATGAATTAGGGATTGAGTGACTGGTGATAGTCACCATCATAAGAACTTCAAATTTTGTTCCACTAATAATAGAATGGACGACAAAAGAAAATTCATGAGAAATTCAGAGAATTATCATTCAGGAAAACGCTTCCCTACAACAAGCAATGTGAGCAAAGTTTAGCTTAAGGGACTGTATGTGCCAGTTATACTAAGTTTCACCCTCGTGAGTCAGGAATTTTGCTATCCTTGGTACGGAAGGATTACCTCAAGGCGAGTAATAATCATCGATGATTTCAAAGGATGCTAAAAATGAAAAGGTGAAACATCTAAAGGCAAGTCGTCGTAGATCCAACTTTTAGTACTCCCCTAAAGGGGGGGGGATATGAAATGATAAAAGGAAAAATGTGATAAAATGAGAAATGGATGAGATTGCCCTTATCCAAATGCTACAGATATGCTACGATTCCAGAACATTATGCAAACGCGACGTCAAGGAGAAGAAGTAAGGGTTCCTGCCTGAGATGTTGTTGATAATTAAGGAGCCAGTGCGAGACGTAAGTTAAGACCAAAGAAATAATCCAAGAAAGATTTCGCGGAATATTGACATGAGGATAGGCCAACGAGTAGTTAGTAGTTGATTAATAAAGAGCCTAGCTATGTCTAGTCAAGAGGATACAGAACAAGACAGCAGGTCGTGCAAGATAAAGATAGTAAAACCCAATATAGTGAATTTAGCCCCACAATTATGACATTGTAATACTTGAGAAATATTCAAACAAGAGTCGGGGTAGTTAAAGGTACCGCATGAGTGTTACGGGGATAAAAGAAAGTGCCACTGGGAAGGTAGTCAAAATATTAGTTTAGAAGAGACCATACAAACACGAGAGTATGGAAGTAAGCAACTACGGATGATTATAGGCTATTAAGGACATCAAAAAGGTCCGTAATAAGCTCACAACTTTACGAAAGTCAAGGGTTCTCCCTAAGTACTACAACGAAAGACTAACTGAAGAAATCAGAAAAAAGGCTTCAACCTAAGCACAACGACCTAAAAAGGAAAGGGTCGTGTAACAACAATCTCGCAACAACATTGTAAGCATTCCAAAGGAAAGTGGCACCTACCGTGGCTATTGAACGGGAAGTAAGAATTAAAAGTAATATTCGAGATCAGATGAGTTGTATGAAAACTCTGGCAAGTGTGGGCACTAAGATAAGGTAAGTATGGATGCAACAAGGGGGCAGAAAGACCAGAAAAAGTAATAGCTTACGTCGAAAGACAGCTAAGATGGAACGAAAGAATTATTTGATCAATGATCCAGAGTTAGTACGTTATGGATACACTCAAGATTTTGGAGCATTATCCAGGCAGCATATCTGTTGACAATTGTACAGCCATAGAAGACTCCAGTATATGTTAAAAGAAAGAATTGAGCCTAGGGCATAAATAAAGGATTGAATTGTTAGAAGATTGTATCATGGATATACCATAACACCCATGAAAGGCTAAGGTAATAACTGATACCATGAGCCACAGATCAGAAGATAGCTTAAGCATACATAAAGGTTGATCAAAAGGAGGAGGGAACTAAAGAATTACATCACCCAAGTAAATCAGGAGTCTAATAATGGTCCTAGAAAAATTATAGAAGTTGTGCTTGAGAACATGACAGAATCACTCTTAATATCAGATATTCAAGAGAAATAACACAACAACCATGATCTATAATGGCTCTACAAGGAAGCCAGCTAGAACAAGTACCAGCCTCATAAGAAGTCAGTACGAAGCTCCCACCGGATTGTGTATGTACCAGAGGTGCGAGTATTACAATAGAGCTTCAAGTTATGGACGTGAATTACACCTAGGTGGAAGGGAGGTCATAAAAAAGATAAAAGATATGATGCGAGATTTTAAGGTAAGTATGGTAAAGGTGAACAACATACGAGACACTCAAAGGTGAAAGATCGCGAGTAGTCCATACTTCGGATAAAAGGGCTAGAAGCACGAGGATTCATTATCTAGGAATAATAACGGCATCGTTAGTAGCATACCTTCCAGCTTATGGTCTAGGTATCGAAAAGCTTGACTAAGAGAGTAAAGAAGAGTTAGAGACGATGTGATGTCTCGCTTGATGTTCCAAATGACATAAGGAAATCTATGATGAAGCTAGTTGAAAGGTTGCAAGTAATATAAATAGAGATGTGTAGGTCACAAGTTATTGTATGGTGAATGACAAGGTTCTAGAAGACAGGAGCAAGGAAAACAAGATGAGCATATGGTTTCTCTATATTATACAAAGCTTAGTATAGCTTGAATGAACTCAAAGGAGTCAAAGACAAATGGCATTTAGAAAGAATGAAATGCTGACCCCAGTAATAAAATAAAGGTATAATTGTCACAGATAAAGGATGAAGTTTGGGCCTTCGTTTGAATAACTATTGGAAAAAAATAGATAGAAGAAGAGAAGGAGAAAAAGATTTCACTGACGACACGAAATTAGTATACCCCATAAGGTGAATCACATTAAGACACTGTGAAATATGATTATGGAAATCACTTCAAATATTCCTCAATACAACGTAAGCCCTAGCGATAATGTATTACGTAAGAAGTTTCAAGTCTTCAAGTAAAGGATTATAGATCAACATTGAGGCGAATCAACAATGGTCGGATATAAGTTACAAAGTATGACATGAGATTAGGCCATGATTCATAAGATGAACGGTAATGAAGGGGCATTGAAGAACTGAGATTTATACCTAAAAGGTAGGCAGCACAAGTAACTGGGAACTTGGTAAGCATACCGCGATAAAGGTAGATTGAAGCAAAAAATATAGTATAGTATAACCCATGTAAATGCAGTAAAGTCATGTGAATGAGTAACCAGATCTATGAAATAAGATATGGCCCTATTCACAAGTTCTACAAAGTATCGAGCAAAGGACTTCAGTATACTTATAGGGGCCCAAAGAGGCATCCTATTAAGCCTTGTATATACAATGTAAGGCCTACAGATTGACTAAAAGATAAAAGGAAAAAGGAAATATTATTCACATTAGTGCACCTATAAAGCTAGGGTCATACAGGTTGCATGACAGGAGGTACCAGAAGTTGCAAGATTAGGAAGATTTCGACCACAGGTCATGATATGAGCAAAAAGACTAACGGGGGGAATACCCTAGACTTTGGATTTATTCACAAAACAACTGTTTAAATGGCAAGGAGAATATTAAGGTATTCACAAGAGCTATAAGTCATAAAAATGATAAGAGCATCATTCAACATTCGAGGACAAATGTTCCAAAGGGGAGAATGATGTTATGCCCCGCAATATTATGTCGATATTACGCCCCGCAGTATTATATTACGATGACGTTATGCCTTGCAGTATTACATTACGGTGATGTCACGCTTTGCAGTATTAAGTTACGACGATGTTGCACCTTGTAGTATTGTACATTGAATTTGTCGTAAGATAATTGACATCAGTCCAAGGAAAACAATATTTGGACATTATAAGGATTATGTTATTTCACAAGTGATGAGTAAATTCGTGAAGATGGAAGGGGAAGCAAGTCAAAGAAAATGAATTTTTCGTCGAAGTTTGTCGATTTGGGATAAAATACGGGTCAAGTAATAATACCCGATAAATATAAATAGTATCATGCGAGGTACCATATGACCACGGTAGTATATTATATAAAGTATATATGAAGTATTTTGAAAATAAATAGAATTTTAAGTAATTTATGGTATTTTAAATTATGCGGGTAATTGGTTAATTACCGAATAAAAGGACATTACCCAGTTAACTAATAAGTGTGTAAAGATTAATCATCTTCACCCCACTCCCCACGTGGCAGTAATGTCACAACCCTAACCCCGAATCCGGTCGTGATGGCGCCTCTCGTGAAGACAAGGCCAGCCAGTTAAATCCAATTCACTTTTTAAAATAGTTAATCAACATAAAAATAGTCTAACCATGATTTAAATGTACTAAATAGCGGAAAATGTCAATAAAATGTGGAAATATACCTGACACAGCCCTAACCGGGGTGTCACAAGTCATGAGCGTCAAAAATACTCACAAGCTCCTCGAGCAATAGTAAAATAGTATTTCTCAGCCCGAACATCATTTAAACTATCATTTAAGTCTAAAAACTGAGTAAACATGGTTGGGTAGTAAAACGGTGAAAAATAACATGACTGAGTTCAAGTAATGAATCAAAACAATGAGGAATTTGTAGTAATGGCACGAAACCCAAATATGGCATTCAGCCCAAATCATGATGATAGAAAATAAGATTCAGTCAAATACGCAGTAAAATCATCAACCGGGACGGACCAAGTCACAATCCCCAATAGTACACGACCCCACGCTCGTCATCAAGCGTGTGTCTCACCTCAATATAGCACTACGATTTGCAATCCGGGGTTTCAAACCCTCACGACATCATTTACAATCATTACTCAACTCGAACCGGCTAAATCTCTAGCTCGCGATGCCTTTGCCCCTCGAATCGGCCTCCACGCGCGTCAAATCTATCCAAAATTAGAACTAGGACGTCAAAATATGCTATGGGTACAAAGCCCAAGCAAAAACAATCAATAAAGGGCACAAATCCCGAGATTACCAAAACCCGACTCCTGGGCCCACGTCTCGAAATTCAAATTTTTTCACATAATTAGATTCCTTATCTCCCCACGACTTCATACATATCAAAAGTTCTCAAATTCGACCCCAAATGGTCCTCGAAATCCCCAATGATAAGTCCAAAATTCCAAGCCCTATTTCTTCCATTTTTAGCTTATGTTTCCATGATTTTTAGAGGTAGAATTCACATAATAATCGAGTTTTAAGTCTGAAAATCTTACCTCCCAACGATTCCCCTTAAATCCCTCTTCAATCTCCTTCAAAAATCTCCCAAAATGGTCAACTATAGAGGAAATGAGCCCCAAAATCGCGGACAGGACGAGTTAAAAACATTCTGCCTAGGCCTTAATTTCCTTCTTCGCGAACGCGGTCAAACCGTCGCGTTCGTGAAGCAAAAACTCACTTCGACCAATTTTTCCTCTAAACGAACGCGACACGACCATCGCGAACGTGATCCTTCCTCTACCTTACCCATCACGAACGCGCTCACTCTTCCGCGAACGCGATGAACACTTTACCTCGAACTCATCTGACACAAATTCCTCTACGCGATCGCGAAGACCTTCTCGCGAACGCGATGCACCACTTCCCAGCCCTCCGCGAACGCGAATCCCTTCTCGCGAACCCGAAGGCTTAATCCTTGCCTTCCTCAACTGCCTCTTCGCAAACGCGAGGCTCCATTCGCGAACACGAAGGGTAAAATCCCTGCAACAGCTGAACAGATTTTTCTGCAATTTTCTGAACTCCAAAATGATCCGATTGACCACCCGAAACTCACCCGAGGCCCCCAAGACCTCAACCAAAGGCACCAACACATCCTAAAACCTTATTCAAACTTGTTGCAATCATCAAAACACCTCAAACAATATCAAATCACCCAAAACACATCAAATTCATGCCGAAGTTTCTAAAATCTTCTGAAATACGCTTTTGATAAAAAACCCAACCAAATCACGTCATGACCTGAAATTTTACACATATCCCAAATGACACAACGAAGCTACTACAACTCTCGGAATTCCATTCTGACTCCTATATCAAAATCTCGCATATCAATGGAAAATCGCCAAAATCTCAACTTCGCCAATTCAAGCCTAAATCTTCTCCGAACCTCCAAAACCCATTACGGTCACGCTCCTAAGTCATAAATCACCTCCCTAAGCTAACCGAATAATCGAAACTCACATCCTAGCCCTCTAACACATAAGTCAATATTCTATTGACTTTTCCAACTTAAACTTCCTTAAAAGAGACTAAGTGTCTCAAACCTTACCAAAATCATTCCGGATTCGATCCGACCAACCTGATACTACAAAACACAGATAACGAAGCATAAAGAAGCAAAAATGGGGGAAATAGAGAGGTAACTCATGAGACAACTGGTCGGGTCGTCACAACTACGCCACTATTCAAGCATATGACTCATTAGTCATAAATGCTTAGTAGGCTAGAGACGTGTAAATCATTAAAAGATATACAAGAATGGGTCATTATAAAAGGTTCACTTTAAAAGCTTGGTTAACATAAAAGAGCTTGGTTCATTTTCGACAAAAGTAGTAGTACGTCTATTTAGTAGTATTCATATGACATTTTTGTTCAAACATTAAAGATAGAAGCTTTCTTTCCACCAAAATTTATTTCCATCGAAATAATCCAAAAAGTAGAAGCCTAATTCTGTTCAAAATATTTCAACGTAATTCCCTCAAAATTTTGCGGTTACAAAAAAGTACAGTGATCATCGCCAAGAATATTGTACGGAGTTTTCCCTTCTCCAGGTATGTTAAGGCCATCCCTTCTTTCTTTTAGCATGGTCAGAATTATATTAAAGAAACGAGCAAATACACAGTTTCCATAAATTACTCTATTCATAGAATTATTAAGGGTGTCTATATTCTTGATTCCCCATTAAAATTATTATTATTTTCTGTTCATGGGTCTCAGAATAATACGCAGTTGGAAAAGTTTATCCAAAAGGAAATATCGAGATTATTATGTATTTTTTATGCATTTTACTCATTTATACATGTGCATTGACCCATGACCAGATGACGTTATATACGTATATATATGTAAATATATGTACATGGGATATGGGAAAAGGTTACGGTGTTATATATGCACCACCACCTAATCAGCTGGTCTATGACGTTGATGTTGCCCACAGTGGCTGAAATTTGATTCAAATGGCATTATATATATATATATATATATATATATATATATATATATATATATATGTATGTATGTGGGATATGGGAAGAGGTTATGGCGTTATATACGCACCACCATCTGATCAGCTGGTATACATTGATGATTTTGCCTACAGTGGCCAAGGTGATATGATGGGATGCCCTCAGAGGCTAATGATGTTATAAAACATGTACCTATGCACAACATGACATTCATACGCATATACACGATGCTAAAAGTAATTTATGATTTACAAAGTTATTCAGACTTACAGGTGAGGTCATTTACTCTATATTTCCTCCATGTCTGTTATGTACATATTTATGTGCCTTACATACTCAGTACATTATTCGTATTGCCGTCCCTTTTTGCCTGGGGACGCTGCATTTCATGCCTCAGGTCCATATAGACGGGTCGAGAGCCCTCCAAGTAGGCTATCAGCTCAGTGGAAGATGTTGGTGCGCTCCATTTGCTTCAGAGTTGCGTGTCTAGTTAGTATGATTTAGACGTGTATCGTTTGGTATAGGGGGACTCTGTCCCAACCTTTATGATATTTATGTATTCTTATAGGCTTGTAGATATATGTCGTGTACATAAAAGATTGTACGGCCTCGTCGGCCTATGTTTTGAGTTTATAAAGGATCATGTTGGCCTATTAGGCTCATATGTCATATGTATATGATGATGTAATAAGAAAAATATGTTACGTTGGTACTCGGTTGAGTAAGTACTGGTGCCCATCGCGGCCCATCTGTTGGGTCATGACACCCAATATATAATTTGTTTTGAAATTGGACCTCAAATCGAGGTCCAAATCCCCAATATTTGAAAAACCTAGGTTCTACCCAAAACACCCAATTTCCCCCATGAAAACTATTGATTTTGAGTTGAAATCATGTGAAAAGATGTTAAGGATTGAAGAAAACTAGTTAGAAATCACTTACAATCGATTTGGAGAAGAATTTGTCTTTGAAAATTCGCCCTAGAGTGTTTTGGTTTTGAAAGAGTGTGAAAAATGGTTGAAATCGATTTGGAGAATAAGTTGTCTTTACAGGTTGTAGGTATCGCAATTGCGACCAGGGTTGTGAACCCAGACTCTGCTAAGCATTTGCGAAGCAACTTTCCCATTTGAAAAGTCGGATTTGCGAACATCATATCGCATTTGCGAAGACAGGCTCAAATGGGGAGCATCGCATTTGCGAACAAAAATCTCGCATTTGCGAGGAAGGGCTGGTCTGGGCTGTTTCGCATTTGCGACTCAGGCCTCGCATTTGCGAGCTAGGCTGCGAAGCCTGCAGGCCTGCAATAAAACAGCTAAAACCTGCAATTTTTCCCAAGTCCAAATTCCAACCGTGGCCTATCCAAAACTCACCCGAGCCCTCAGGGCTCCAAACCAAACATGCACACCAACCTAAAAACATCATACAGACTTGCTCATGTATTCAAATCACCAAAATAACATCAACAACTATGAATTTAGTATCAAAATCATGAAATTTCTTAAGAATTTCAAATTTTCCAATTTTCTCAAATATGGTTCGATTCATGTCATTTCAAGTCCGTTTGTTACCAAATTTCACAAACTCATCTTAAATTACATATAAGACCAGTACCGGGCTCCAGAAATAAAATACGGGCCCGATAACATCAAGTTTTAAACACATTTCATTTCAAAAAACGCATAAATATTGCAGAAAATAATTTTCTTTAAAAATTTATTTCTCGGGCTTGGGACCACGGAATTCGATTCCGGGCATACGCCCAAGTCCCATATTTTCCACAGACCCTCCGAGACAATCAAATCAAGGGTCTGGGTCCGTTTACCCAAAATATTGACTGAAGTCAACTTAAATTCATTTTAAAGGCAAAATTCATCATTTTTCACATATTTTTCACATATTGGCTTTCCGGCTACATGCCTGTACTATGCACGCAAATCTAGGTGATGTAGAAAGAAGTTTTTAAGGCCTCGGAACACATACTTTATTTTTAAAATAAGTGGGTCATCACATAGGCTTACCTAGTCTTAGAGACTAAGTGCCGTCACGATATCCTACAGAGGGAAATTGGGGTCGTGATAGACCTCTATATAATAATCATCCTCTATAACATTAAAAATAGCACGGTATAGCCATTTTTCCCACTGGTAATCGAACAATATCCAGTGTTTGCAAAGTCATTAAAAAATAATCACTATTTTATGTGGAGATAAAATCTAGACAAAAAAATTATAGTTGAAACACGAAAAGTTCCAGCATAGTATGCTGAATTATGGTGCTTCTCTGTATAAACTTTCAACATATTATGTTGGAACTCCAGTAGAAACAGTGAAAGTTCCAGCATAATATGCTGGATTATGGAACTTCCGCGTATAAACTTCCAACATATTATGTCGGAACTACAACACATTATGTTCGAATTTGATGTGTAAAAACTTTAACTCCAGCATATTATGCTAGAATTTTTTCAAAATTTTAATGTTGTTTTTGTTCAAATTTTATTTTTACATGAAAAAGTGGCTAAATTCCCATTATTTTTCAAACTGTGGCTATTTTTTAGTTACCTCATGTAAATCAGGCAATTTCTGATTTTTTTCCCTCTATAACAATACTTCACTATAAGAGTCAAGTTTTCTTTGGGACCATTTTTTCACGTTATGTTATAATATTTGTTCCTTATAATGTCGCTTCACTAAAACATCCAAAAAATATCAGAACAAACGAGGCTATTATAGATAAATTTGACTGTATAAAAATATATTTGAAATTTACCTTTCAAATTGCATGATGACTAAGCACGTAATCTATGTATATTTATATCTATCATATACTATATTAAAAGCACGAAGGATCGTAGTAAAATATCGTTTGCCGTTTGTACCCGTAAATACAGATTTCACACTGAATAAAATAGTAGTTTAAGTTTTTTCCCCTATTATTTTAGACTTTAAAATCAACTAAAATATTAATTATTAAACCTTTCCTTATCTGAATTATGTAGAAACTCCTAATATTTTAGATTATTAATCTCACCCGCACAATTACACTGCCCAAAACACTGAGCTTTTTTGGACTTACAATTCCAGCCCTTCACTTGTATATCCTATGTATGGGAACTAATTACTTTTCATAAAGGAGAAAGAAGGATATGTTCCTCTCCAGTACAACATATATGTATCTTCTCCTTTCTCCTTATTTTTGCTTTTGATTTTTTTAACTACTTGCTACTGTATTGGTGGAAAAATAAATACGACACATGGATTAATGATGTGTTAACAGGTGGCATTCGAATAAGATCATTAAAAGAAGAATGATAAGGCACGGCTAAAATTCCTGTGGGATTGCTTACAAAAGATATCGTATCTGATAATTGGGAAAGAAGAGATAGGCATGGGATGCATGAAGACAACAAAAAGAGGAAGATTCATCGACAACTATGAATATGGAAAGGGAATTAGCATAATCTTTGATTATATGCGACTATTTGTTATTACTATAATTGTTACGAATAATTTATGTAACGGGTAATTAATGTAGTTAACGTTAGTAATGAGCATGAATCAAGTGGGAAAAACATATACATATTGTAGCCTTATATAAACTCTCCTTATAGATACTTTGTACGATCATCAAAGAATTCACAAATATATACAATTATTCTTTTACTTTTATACCTCTGCTTGATTGAAGATTCTTACTCACAATTCTTGGAAGAAAGCTACAATTATCACTAAGATTTTCTTTTCTTCATTTATTGAATATTTAATTTCAATTACTTTTTATTTTTCTATTTCTTGGAAAGTGAAATAAACTTGGTTTTACGCAAAGTGACGAGTGGGTACACGGGTTGTACGTGGTATTTGACCGGCTTAGGCTACTTAGAGTCTTTTCATACTTTAATTGAAATATCATATCATGTTATAATTCTCATAACCAATCTATTTTTACTTGTGTTGGTGTCACGACCCAAACTGGAGGGCCATGATTAGAACCCGACCACACTTGTCGAGCACCAACGTACAATTCATCTAACCTTCATTATTATCTTTTAGGGCTGACGAGATCAATATAAATGGTAGACCTGGATCATGGACAACCAGCAATAAAATATGACGACATGAACATACAAAGCAGGGGATGACTAGACAATCAAGAAACTACATATAAGGTATGAGCTACCACGCTATTATGAAAGACTATACAACAAAAACTAGCCGACAAGTCATACCAAACTATACATGAGTCGACACCTGTCTATGAGCCTCTAAAGGAACGTAAGTGCTGCAACATAGCCGGAACAGGGCCCCGACATACCCATAATGTCTATAACAAAAATGCATACCAAGACCAAGGCAAGTCCGGAGAAGGGATCTCGCCAATCACCGCTGAACTGGACAGCCTACTGTGGTGGGGGAGCTGCACCTGCCTGTCTATCAGGACCTGCAGCACGACATGCAGCGTCCACAAATAAAAGGACGTCAGTACGAATAAAGTACTGAGTATGTAAGGCAGGGAACCATAAATACGATCAGTAATGTAAGCAAGGATAGAGAATATACAACCTGTAACATCTTAGTACCTCTGAGGGCTACTGACATGAAATGCATGATACATATGTATAAATACATAAACCTTTAAAACATTCGCCTCTGTGGGCATCATCATCATCATATCGTACCCGGCCATAATAGGCTCGGTAAAAAAACGTACCCGGCCATCATAAGGCTCGGTAGAATCGTACCCGGCCACGTGGAGCTCGGTAAAACCCAACTGATCAGTGGTTGCACAATAGGTGTCGTACCCGGCCAACTATAGCGTGGCTCGGTAGAGTAAAATAGATACATATATATAATGCATGCTCGACTCATGGAATCACATTCTAAACCTTTCGGAGTGACGTAAGGTCGGTATCCTCTGTACACGTTATTAGGACTAACTCTTCACTATGAACCTTATAAGAATCAGGAAGTACCAACAACATTGATAACATAAGAATAAGAGAAGCAACATTAACATCAATCGTTCCATAAGAGGGAAAACAATGTAAGTACTGCTAGCTTCTAAGAGTAGAGTATCTTGGAAGCTCGTTCATTACATTATGTACAATCGGAGTCGTGCAAAAGAAGGAAAGGGATAGCCTCACATACCTTGTATATACTTCCCCAATCTCAAGCTATGCAATTGTCAAAACTCCTTAGTCTACAATAAGAGAAACGATACTATCGTTATCATTTAAGCGTCATAACTATTATGTATCGACCACAACCTATTTTACGATGAAACGGACAACACCTCCCCTATATATATGACCTCACACCATTCAAAACAGTCACCAAACAGCCCAAACAACATCAATAATAAACATATTGAGCCTCCCAAAATAGTCCACACACAGCCTAATCACTCCATACATACGACGACCACCGTAGTCGTGTCAAACAACCTGGAAATGTTACGAATAACTATCAGCCCATAACCCTACATATATATGGTGTTTCTCCACACCCTTCCTCCTCCAAAACTCCACAAGATAGTAGTAAAATACGCAGCCCAACAACAACGCAAAACAGTCCACAAAACAATAACATTACTACCAAGCCTTTCGATATATATCTCACAAGTTCTAGCTTCAATGGCTTAGCCGCAACTTGGATAATCTTAAATACATATAGAGTAAGAGGTTCCTTACCTTTATACAGAAAGAACAACTCCAATTTGACCTTAAATTTCCATGAAATATCCCTCCAATGCTGCCACAACAACAAAAAAGCGAAACTAGCGATCAATTAGTGTTTTTCGGCACTAGAATCACTTTAGAAGGCTTGAAATCACCTAGGATTGATATTAAGAACATGAGGGAGTATTTACAGAACATAAACCCTTTAAAACAACCTCCCACACGAGCTGGAACGACACAAAAATGAGCAACAACAAGAAGAACAAGAGACTTACTAGCGCCACGGAATTCCCGACACTTGATTTGTGTTGTTTGCCCTTTTTTGGGTCTTGAATCTTGAGAGAACCTTGAGAGGATGTTCCTAGGGTTCTAAGGTCTGAAAATAGTGAGAATAAATGACTTAAAACGGGTTGGAGGCATCCTATATAGGTCCAAATATCTTAAACCGCCTTAGTGGGCCCCATAGAGAGGTGCTTGGCACAGTCTCGCGAAAACGTGAATATCTCTCTACCCCGAGATCGTATCGATGAACGGTTTAATGAGTTGGAAACTAGACTCATAGATATTTAATTTGGTTGGTATATCACCCCGTAATTCCTTGTAAATTAGGAGAAAAGATTAGAAACATTTGACCTAATGTTTAAGTAAAATTATGAACCTAAGTTGCGACAACTTTTGTCGACTTTTGTTTCATAACTCGTTTGACTTCAAGACTTATGATACGGATATTATATGATTAAAATACCTTAATAAATGACCTCTTGAGTGTATTAAGCACCGCTAGATTACCTGAAAATATGAGTTACAACATCCTTGATTCGTTTAACTTCTAATACTGGTTAATCACCCTTATACACTCTTGTATCACTTAAGACCAATAGGATTGACTTCTTATCATCTCAAAGATAATTCCTTCTTGGATTTATGTTAACTAATATATGGAATGAACTAACACATGTGGATATGGGTTGTAACAGTTGGTCTATCCGTACATGCCTTAAATGATTTGTTTAAAACTTGTTTTACATTCTACTTGATAAATTGCTCTCATGCTTTAGTTAAACATGTTACCCCTTTTATTGTTACACGTTATCTATTTCATTGTTGATTATCATTATTTGAAGTTGTTGTACATGTTATTTTTTTATTGTTGATTATCTTCACAAAAGACAAAATCAATCCCAAATCCTAAAGGGTAGTTCCCCCCATATAAACCTAGGAAACATACTTACTTCAACTAGGCCAATTCAACCCTCGGAAATAGCGCTTCCCCTAAAATTCGCCTCCACACCGCTCAAATCTAACCAAAATTGACTTAATATAATCTAACAATGCAAGGAAAATCAATTACAATAGATAAAGCTAAGATCTTAATAGTCAACAAAAGTCAACCCAGTGCCCCACCCGATCAGAACCCGGGTCCAATGGTATATTCCAACTACCCATGACCCCACGAGTTCATATATGTGATTAGTTTCAAAATTCGAGTCCAAATCGACTCTCAAAACTCAAATTCTTTTTTTTTAAGAACTTGACAAAGTTTCACAAATTTCCACATTGATTCATATGATTTTGATGTTGAACTCTAAGATATATTGATGGAATACAAATAGAAATATATTAGAATCACTTACCCAAAGTTTGTAACTAAAAATTCTCTCTTCAAATTGCCTCCTACAGAGTCTAGAGTCCTAAAATAAGATAATATGTTGAAAAATCCCGTCTCCCAGCCTTTGTACCAGTTGCAGTTGTCGAATTTGCAACACAGGATTCGCATTCGCGAACCCTTGCAATTGAGGACTCGGGCTCACATTTGCGAACCTTGATCCTCAATCATCATCACAATTACGACAAAAGGCTTCACAATTGCAAAGCCGAGAACCTCACAAAAGTGAACAAATGTACGCAAATGCGAACAAAGCCAAAATCCTGCAGACTTTGCAAATGCGAAGGGGAAGTATAAATCGCAACATCTATGCCCCCACTGTTACCTTCATAATTGCGAGGTTGATGCTCGTAATTGCTATAACTAGGCACCAACAACACCACCAGTTTAATTTCAACCATTCTGAAACATGTCTGAAACTCATCCGAGCCATTAGGGCTCCATACCAAACATTCACACAAGTCTAAAAATATCATATGAACTCGCTCGTGTCATCAAAACATAAACATAACATCTAAAATTATGAATCGAACACTAAAACACATAAGTTTCAAATTAAAGTTCAAGAGTCTCTGGAATTACAACTAAACGTATGAATACAATCAAACCAACTCCAAATTATATCAAATTTTCCAAACAACTTCTAAGTAGCATAATGGACCTATTCCAAGTACCAAAATGAATGCCAAGCTCTATAGCTAAAAGTCAACCTACGGTCAAACTTTTCAACTTCAAATTGCCAAATTTCGATAAAACAACAAAAATAGACCTACGGACTTTCGAATCAATTACGGGCATACGCCCAAGCCCAAAATCCTGGTAATAAGCTATCATAGCCATCAAAACACCATTCTAGGATCATTTTCACAAAACTCAAAGGTTTATCAATATTTATAATTTAAACGTTTAAGTCAAGATCAAAGGGTCCAAATCAACCTGAAAACTTCCCGCAATGAAACTAATCAACCACGCAAGTCATAAAACTATAAACACACATGTGTGAAGCATAAAAAGGGGAAACATAGCGCAATTATACAAAACAACCGATCAGATCGTTACATTGGGGAGTACAGATGGAGGAGATGACGAAAAGTGAAAGGGGTTGTGTAACTACTCGGCTTATCATTTTGAGAGTTGTAGATCCGTTCCCCTATTTACTACTCATTTTGTACTTTATAGTTATTATGTGGCTTGGCGGGTTAGTCGGTTCAGGTCTGGAGAGGTTTTGGAATGAATTGAGACACTTAGAGCCCGTTTGGATGGGTTTATTTTAAGGGAATTTTAAGTCAAAATAGCTTTTAAGCCATAAGTTAGAAATTCTAACTTTTGGCTTTTGGCTTATTTTTTTTATTTTATCTTAAAAACAAGGGTGTAAAAACACTTTTTTACTCCATCCAAACACTATAAAATGGCTTAAAAGTTATTTTGGCTTCAAAGCACATAAAATAAGCCAATCCAAACGGGCACTTAGTCTCAAAACTTGAAAGCTTAAGTTGAAAAGGTTAACCGGATATTGACTTATGTCTAAACTACTTCGGAATGGAGTTTTGATGGTTCGTTAGCTCTATTGGGTGATGTTGGACTTAGAAGCATGCCCGAATTTTGATTCGGAGGTCTATAGTTGAAGTAGGCTTGAAATGGCGAAAGTTTAAAATTTGGAAAGTTTGACCGGGAGTGAACTTTGTGATATCAGGGTCAGATTGGGATGCTAGGAGTTGAAGTAGGTCCGAGGTTTCAATTATGACTCATGTACAAAATTTGGGGTCAATCGAACATAATTTGATAATTTTTGGCATCGTTTGTAGAAATTGGAAGTTCAAAGTTCATTAGGCATGAATCTATGTGCGATTCGTTTTTTGATGTTGTTTGAGGTGATTTGAGGGCTCGACTAAGTTTGTATGATATTTTAGGACTTGATGGTATGTTTGGTTGAGGTCCTGGGGGCCTCGGCTAAGTTTATGGTTAACAGATCAATTTTGTAGTTTGTAATATAGTTGAAGATTGTTGGTTTGCTGATACTGGTTTTATCTTATGCATTCGCAAGAAAGGTCTCGCGTTTGCGAAGTGTATCTGGAGGCAGGCAAGGAGTTCTTCTTTGCATTCACAAAGGTTGGGGTAGGTGTGCATCGCGATCGTGAGAGGGATCTCTCGTTCGCGCAGAAGGGTGAAGTAGGCTTGGGCAACAGGCCATAACGCATCGCTTTTATGGTAAGGTGGATGCATTCACGTAGGCCAAGCTCGGCAAGGCATCACATTTACGAGGGTGTGTCCGCGTTCGTGAATAAGGATTTCTCCGGGCAGTCAAGTTTCTGCTTCACAAACGCGAGGCACTTTCCACGTTCACGAAGAAGCCGCACCTGGGCAGAATTATAAGTTTCAAAAACGAGGATTTGAGTTCATAACACAAAATTTGATTTGGGAGTTCGGTGGAAGGCGAGTTTTGGAAAGCTTTTCACGTGGGTGTTTGGGGTAAGTGATTCCTACCTAGTTTTGGTTAATTTCCATGATTATGTCTTTAATTTCATTATTAAATTTGTGACTTGGGAGTGGAAAATTGGGGAAATGAAGAAAAGTTCTTTGGCTAAATTTTGAGGTTTTGATCAAGATTTGGTATCAGATTTGAGTGATTTTGGTATGGGTGGACTCTTGGTCGAATGGGCTTTTGAGTTTTTTTTTTTACTTTTGTCGGATTTCGAGATGTGGGCCTGGGGGCCGGCTTTGGGCCGATTTTTGACTTTTGATTCATAATTTAGTATGTCCTTACAGAATTGATTTTTTTAGCCCGTGTTGATTGTATCGCATTGTTTATGGCTAGATTTGAGGCATTCGGAGGCCATTTTACGGGCAAAGGTGTGGTGGAGTAGAGATTATCTTGGATAAAGGTCAGTAATAGTTCTAAATCTAGTTCTAAGGGTATGAAAACCCGTATTATGTGTCCTGTGACTGGTTTAGAGGTGACAAATGTGTGGGCGTGCACTGTAGGAATTGTGACTTCATCAAAATCTGCGGAACTGTGTAGTTGAAATTCTATTGTTATCCGTATATTCTCCATGTGTTATAACATATGAACTGCTAACCGTGTTAGAAATCATGTTTAGGCTTTGTGTTGGTGTTGTAGGGACCCACAGAGGCTGTTTTACATGTTAAATTGTCTGCTAAATTGTTGTTGTACTTAGTCTCCATTTTACTTGCATATCATATCTCAGTCTCTTTTATTCCTTGTTTATACATTACATGATTTCTGTTTGGGATGATTTTCATGATTTCAGAGAGCCCGAGAGACTAGAGAGGTTGGTGACTAAGTTGGGGCCTGAGTACCAAGATGTGAGTGATATATGTATATTTGTGGATCGGGTTGCACACCGTAACGAGCCTTATGGATGTATATATGTGGATCGGGTGGCATGCTGCAACGAGCCTTATGGCTATATATGTTTATGGGATTGGGCTGCACGCCGCAACGTGTTTCATTGATTATGCCAGACTAGCTTGATATAGTGCTTGGGCTGAAGGAGCCCCTCAGGAGTCTATACACACCCTTAGTGAGCGCAGGTACCTATTGAGTGCGAGTGCCGAGTGCTGACTGAATGGGAGGGTTGAGTGACTGTTGCCCTGAGATGATGCTTTTGATTTCATTATTGTTGCACTTAGCTGTTATGTATCACTATCATGAAATTTCTGAAGGATATTGCACTATGTTTCACTTAAACTTGTCATGAAGTAACTGATTGGACTTAAATTGTCAAACTTGAAAGTATGCCTACTTTCCTATGTTGAAATTACTGAAATTGAACTATAATTGTAGAGCTCATCACTACTTTCAGTTCTTTATTTAGTCTTGTTATTTACTGAGTTGGTTTTATTCACGCTACAACCTGCACTTCGTGTGCAGATCCAGGTGTTTCCGGACACGGTGCGTGTTGATTCACTATGCAGTTGATCCTTCGGAGATTTCGAGGTAGCTGCTCCGCATTTTCGCAAACCGCATTTCTCCTTCCATATCCTTCAATTTTTGTATTTAGTTTCATATTATGATAGAAGTATTTTCCCAGACTTGTGATATTTAGATGCTCATGTACTCTGTGACACCCCGATGTTGGGAGTTTCCACATTATGTTTTGGCTTTTCTATCCTGTTTATGAGAACTTTATTATTAAACTACTTTAATTCCTTTTCTGTTAAAAGTGTTGGAAATATTTTCGTAAACTCGGCTTGCCTAGTACCACGTTAGGCGCCATCAAGACATGCTAGTTTTGGATCATGATAAGTTGGTATCAGAGCCTAGGTTACATAGATCTTACAAGTCATGAGCAGGTTTAGTAGAGTCTTATGAATCGGTATGGAGACGTTTGTACTTATCTTCGAAAGAATTCCAAACCCTTGGGAAACTTCACATTCTTGTATTCTTGTCGTGCAGCTTTATTGATTCTAGTAACTAAACTTCAATATTCAATTCTCTCACTGATGGTGAGGACACATGCTACCGGTTAAGATGGACAACCACCAGTGCCATCAGCTAGGGCCACGAGAGGCCGAGGTTGCGGTAGGGGCCGTAGTAGGGGAAAAGGTGCAACTCGTTCAGTAGCTAAGGGAGCACCTGCATATCCGCCAGTTTCCCCAGTTTCGGAGCAAGTTCCAGTTATGGATGAGCCAGTGGGGACAGCTCAGGCACCAACTGTGCCCATTGTGATTCCAGGCCTTCAGGAGGCCTTGGATCAGATTCTGAACATGTGTACGAGTCTTGCTCAGGAGGTCTCAGTTCTGGTCACGGCAGCCACTTCTCAGGTCGGGGGAGGTACTCAAACTCCTGTCGCCCGTACACCAGAGTAGGGACTTTAGACACTGGGGGCACTACCAGCCCAGCCAGTTGCAGCTGCTCAGGTCATGTGGTTCCTGTTATGATAGATGATGAGCAGAGGAGACTAGAGAGGTTTGGGAGGCTCCAGACTCCATCATTCAGCGGGGCAGAGTCGGAGGATGCCTAGGGCTTCTTGGATAAGTGCCAGTGATTTCTTCGTACGGTAGGTATTCTGGAGACCAGTGGGGTCTCGTTCAGTACTTTTTAGTTTTTTGGGGCTGCTTTCAATTAGTGGGAGGCTTATGAGAGGCGCATGCCGGCCGGTGCAGCACCACTTACATGGCAGGAGTTCTCCGTTCTCTTCTTGGAGAAGTTCGTGCCGTAGTCCAGCAAAGAGGAGTTGCCCAGACAGTTTGAGCAGCTTCGTCAGGATAGCATGTCTGTGACACAGTATGATAGGGAGAGGATTAGGAGGTTCATTGATGGCCTCACATATCAGCTGCGGTTGCTTATGACTCGGGAGAGGGTATCTGATGCTACTTTTTACAAGGTGGTCGACATTGCTCGTGGGTTAGGTGGTTTCAGCGGTGTTCCTTCTAGGGGTTAGTTTTACCACGACAGAGGTTGTCCTTATAGACATGCTCAGATGACTCGTCCAGTTCACTGTGGTGTATCATTCGGCCACGGTTCATACAATTCTCAGCAGTGTTAGTAATCTCTTAGTTCCCTTCTAGCTCAGAGTTCGTCTCATGCTCCATCGGTTTAGGGTTTATCTATCCCGGGTCCTTCTTGTAGTTATTCCGGTCCTCGGGGCTCCTTTTATTCTCCACCACCATATCGGGATTGCGACGAGTGTGGGGAGATTGGTCATATCAAGAGGTAGTGTCCCGCTTCTTGGAAGGTCCAACTCAGCAGAGGAGTCAGACTACGGCTTCAGCACCGGTTACTTCACCACCCGCCCAGCCAGCCAGGGGTGGAACTCAAGTAGCTAGGGTCGCCCTAGAGGGGGAGGCTGATCAGGTGGCTTCCAGGCCCAATTCTATGCTCCTCCTGTCGGACCATATGCCATTGCTTCAGACATAGTGATCATAGGTATTGTCTCAGTATGCCACATGGATGCTTTTGTATTATTTGACCCTGGTTCCACTTATTCGTATGTATCATCATATTTTGACCGTTATCTGGATATGCACTGTGAGTCCTTAGTTTCATTGGTTCATGTATATAGGTAAGTGGGCAATACTATTATTGTGGACCATGTATATCGGTCATGTGTAGTGATTATTAGGGGATTGGAGACTAGAGTTGATATTTTCCTGCTTAGTATGGTTGATTTCAACGTGATCTTGGTTATGGATTAGTTGTCTCCATGTCATGATATTCTCGATTGTCACGCTAAGGCTGTGAGGTCGTTGATGCCAGGGTTGCCAAGGATTGAGTGTAGAGGTTCTCTAAACTATGTTCCCAGCAGAGTTATTTCGTACTTGAAAGTTCAGCGGATGGTTGGGAATGGATGTTTATCTTATTTGGCCTTTGTGAGGGATGTTGGTGTTGTTACTCCTACTATTGATTTTGTTCCGCTGGTGTGAGATTTTCCGGATGTGTTTCTTGCAAACCTACCATCCATGCCGCCTGATAGGGATATTGACTTGGTGTCGAGCGCTCAACCCATTTTTATTCCACAGCATCATATAGGAGCAACTGATTTGAACGAATTGAAGGAACAACTTCCGGAACTCCTTGATAAGGGTTTATTAGGCCTAGTTTGTCACCTTAGGGTGCACTAGTGTTGTTTGTGAAGAAGAAGAAGAAGAAGAAGAAGAAGAAGAAGAAGAATCATGGTACTATGAGGATATGCATTGATTATAGGTAGTTGAACAAAGTCACAATCAAGAACAAGTACCCTTTGTCGCGTATTGATGATCAGTTTGACCAACTTCAAGGAGCAAGGGTGTTTGCTAAGATTGATTTGAGGTCTGGGTATCACCAGTTGAAGATTCGGGACTCGAATATTTTAAAGACAACATTTAGGACCCGTTATGGTCATTATGAGTTCCTTGTGATGTCTTTGGGGCTGACCAATGCCCCAGCAACGTTCATGCATCTGATAAATAATGTATTTCAGCCTTATCTCGACTCGTTTGTCATAGTATTCATTGATGATATCTTAGTGTACTCTCATAGCTAGGAGGAGCATGCCCAACATTTAAGGATTGTGCTACAACGGTTGAGGGAGGAGAAGCTTTATGCCAAAATCTTCAAGTGTGAGTTTTGGCTCAGTTTAGTGGTGTTTTTGGGGTACGTGGTGTCTAGTAAGGGGATTCAAGTGGATCCGAAGAAAATAGAAACGGTTCAAAGTCGGCCCAGACCGTCTTCAGCTATAGAGATTCAGAGCTTTCTCGGCTTGGCCAGTTATTATTGTCGCTTCATGGAGGGTTTCTCGTCTATTGCGTCGCCCTTGACCAAATTTACCCAAAAGGGCGCTCCATTCAGGTGGTCGGATGAGTGTGAGGAGAGCTTTCAGAAGCTCAAGACTGCCTTGACCACAACTCCAGTTCTAGTTTTGCCTTCAGCTTCAAGCTCTTATACAGTGTATTGTGATGCTTCTCGGATCGGTATTGGGGTTGTTGATGCAAGAGGGTAGAGTGATTGCTTATGATTCGCGATAGTTGAAGCCTCATAGGAAGAATTACCCTATTCCTGCTTTGGAGTTGACTTCCAATTATTCCTGCATTGAAGATTTGGATGCACTGTCTCTATGGTGTGTCTTTCGAGGTATTTACAGATCATCGGAGTCTCCATCACTTGTTCAAATAGAGGATCTAAATTTGAGGCAGCGGAGATGGTTGGAGATGCTAACGGCCTATGATATCACTATTCTGTATCATCCCGGAAAGTCCAATATGGTGGCTAATGCCTTTAGTAGAAAGGTGGTAAGTATGGGTAGCCTTGCATTCATTCCTGTTGGTGAGACCCCTCTTGTAGTCGATGTTCAGGCCTTGGCCAACTAGTTCGTGAGATTTGATATTACGGAGCCCAGTCGGGTTCTAGCTTGTGTGGCTTCTCGATCATCCTAATTTGATCGCATCAGAGAGCGACAATATGATGATCTCATTTGCTTGTCCTAAAAGACACGGTTCAACACAGTGATGCCAGAGATGTAACTATCGAGGATGATAGGGTATTAAGGATGCAGGGTCGGATTTTTGAGGAGGTCCACAATTCGAGGTATTTCATTTATCCAGGTGCCGCGAAGATGTACAAGGACTTGAGGCAGCACTATTGATAGAAGAGGATGAAGTAAGATATAATGAGGTTTGTAGTTTGGTGCGTTAACTGTCAGCAGGTGAAGTATGAGTATTAGAGACCGGGTGGATAACTTCAGCGGCTAGAGATTCTAGAGTGGAAATGGGAGCGGATCACCATGGATTTCATAGTTGGGCTTCAACGGGCTTTGAGGAAGTTCAATGCTATTTGGGTGATTGTGGGTCGGCTGACCAAGTCCACGCACTTCATTCTAGTTGGTACTACTTATTCTTCGGAGCGATTGACTGAGATTTACATCCGCGTGATTGTTTGCCTTTACGGTGTTCCAATGTCCATCATTTCAGATTGTGGCACGCAGTTTACATCATAGTTTTGGAGAGCCGTGCAGTGAGAGTTGGGCACCCAGGTTAAGCTGAGTACAGTATTTCACCCTCAAATAGATGGACAGTCCGAGCGCACTATTTAGATATTGGAGGACATGCTACGCGCTTGTGTTATTGATTTTAGGGTCCATGATATCAGTTTCTGCCGCTTGCGGAGTTTTCCTAGAACAATAGTTACCAGTTGAGAATTCAAATGGCTCCTTATGAGGCTTTGTATGGGAGACGGTGTAGATCTCCGGTGGGTTAGTTTGAGTCAGGTGAGGCTAGGCTATTGGGTACTAACTTGGTTCAGGATGCTTTGGACAAGGTTAAATTGATTCAGGAGCAGCTTCGCACGGCGGAGTCTAGACTGAAGAGTTATGCCGACAGGAAAGTCTATGGTGTTGCTTACATGGTTGGGGAGAAGGTTCAGCTCAAGGTTTCACCCATGAAGGCTGTTATGAGATTCGGAAAGAAGGGCAAGCTGAGCCCTCGGTATATTGGAACATTTCAGGTACTTTAGAGAATTGGAGAGGTGGCTTACAAGCTTGCCTTGCCACCTAGCTTGCCTAGTGTGCATCTAGTATTTCATGTTTCTATGCTCCGAAAGTATGTCAGTGATCCGTCTCATGCTTTGGATTGTAGTACGGTTCAATTGGATGTTGATCTAACTTATAATGTAAAGCTGATGGCCATTTTGTATCGGCAAGTTCGAAAGTTGAGGTCAAAGGACATAGCAGTAAAGGTGCAGTGGAGAGATCAGCCAGTTGAGGAAGGTACTTGGGAGACCGAGCGGGAGATGCAGAGTAGATATCCACACCTATTTGAGACTCTAGGTATGTTTCTAGGCTCGTTCGATGATGAACATTTATTTAAGAGGGAGAGCATGTAACGACCCGGCCGGTCATTTCGATAGTTATAGACATGTTCCCCCATTTACTGCTCATTTTGTGCTTTATAGTTATTATATGTCTTGTCGGGTTAATCAGTTTGGGTCCGGAGAGGTTTTGGAATGAATTGAGACAGTTAGTCTCAAAATTGTAAGATTAAGTTGAAAAGGTTGGCCAGATGTTGACTTATATGTAAACGACTCCATAATGGAGTTTTGATGGTTCTGTTAGCTCTGTTGGGTGATTTGGACTTAGGAGCATGTCAGGATTTTGATTCGGAGGTCTATAGTCGAAGTAGGCTTGAAATGGTGATAGTTGGAAATTTGAAAAATTGACCAGGAGTGGACATTTTTATATCGGGGTCAAATTTGGATTTCGAGAGTTGGAGTAGGTCCGTGGTGTGAATTCGTGTGCAAAATTTGGGGTCAATCGGACGTGATTTGTTAGGTTTCGGCGTCGTTTGTATAAATTGGAAGTTGAAAGTTCATTAGGGTTGAATCTATGTGTGATTCGTGTTTTTGATATTGTTTGAGGTGATTTGGGGGTTCGACTAAGTTTGTATGACGATTTGGGACTTGATGGTATGTTTGGTTGCGGTCCCGGGGGCCTTGGGTGAGTTTCAGATGGTTAACGAATCAATTTTGAACTTGGATTATAGCTAAAGACTGCTGGTCTGTTGATACTGGTTTCCTCTTATGCGTTTGCGAGAAAGGTCTCGCGTTCGAGAAGTGTATCTAGAGGCAGGCGAGGTGTTTTTCTTTGCATTCGCGAAGAGGGAACCACATTCGTAAAGGTTAGGGGTAAGTGTGCATCACGATCGCAAGAGGGAGTTCGCATTTGCGTGGTAGGGTGAAGCAGGCTTGGGCAGCAGGCCATAAGGCATCACGTTCGCGGTCAGGTGGACTCGTTCGCATATGCCAACCCCGATAAGGCATCGCGTTCGCGAGGAGGTGTCTGCGTTCGCGAAAGAGGATTTCTCCGGGCAGTCAAGTTTGTGCTTCGCGAATGCGAGGCTCTTTCTGTGTTCGCGAAGAAGGAACACCTAGGCAGAATTATAAGTTTCAAAAATGAGGTTTTGAGTTCATAACAAAAAAATTGATTTAGGAGCTCAGTGGAAGGCGATTTTTGGAGAGATTTCAACATGGGTGTTTGGGGTAAATGATTCCTACCTAGTTTTGGTTAATTTCCATGATTATGCCTTTAATTTCGTCATTAAATTTGTGATTTGGGGTGGAAAATTGGGGAAAATGAAGAAAAGTTCTTAGGATAAAGTTTGAGGTTTTGATCAAGATTTTGGTATCGAATTTGAGTGATTTTGGTATGGGTGGACTCGTGGTGGAATGGGCTTTTGGGTTTTGTGACTTCTGTCAGATTTCGAGACATGGGCCCGGGGCCGGCTTTGGGCCAATTTTTGATTCATAATTTAGTATTTCCTTATGGAATTGATTCCTTTAGCCCGTGTTGATTGTATCACATTTTTTATGACTAGATTTGAGGCTTTCGGAGGCCGTTTCACAGGGAAAAGGTGTGTAGGAGTAGAGATTTTCTCGGATAGAGGTCAGTAATAGTTTTAGATCTAGTTCTGAGGGAATGAAATCATGTACTATGCGTCATGTGACTGGTTTGGAGGTGACGCACGTGCTAGGTGACAGGCGTGTGGGCGTGCACTGTAGGAATTGTGACTTGGTCAAATTATATGGAACTGTATAGTTGAAATTCTGTTGTTATCCGTATACTCTCCATGTGTTATAACAAATGAACTATAAACCATGTTAGAAATCATGTTTAGGCTATGTGCCGGTACTGTAGGGACACACAGAGGCCGTGTTACATGTTAAGTTGTCTGCTAAATTGTTGTTGTACTTAGTCTTTGTTTTACTTGTATATCATATCTTAGTCTCTATTGTTCCTTGTTGATACATTACATCATTTCTGTTTGGGCTGCTTTTCATAATTTATGAGAATCCGAGAGACTGGAGAGGTTGGTGACTAAGTTGGGGCCTGAGTGCCGAGCTGTGAGTGATATATGTATATATGTGGATCAGGTGGCACACGGCAACGAGCCTTATAACTGTATATATATGGATCGGGTTGCACGCCGCAACGAGCCTTATTGCTATATATGTTTGTGGGATCGGGTTGCACGTCACAGTGTGTTTAATTGATTATGCCATGACTGGCTTGATGTAGCGCTTGGGATGATGGAGCCGCTCCGGAGTCTGTACACACCGGCAGTGAGCAAAGGTACCTACTGAGTGCGAGTGCCGAGTGTCGAGTGCTGAGTGAATGGGAGGGCTGGGTGATTGTTTCCCTAAGATGATGCTTTTGATTTCATTATTGTTGCACTTAGATGCCATATATCACTATCATGAAATTTCTGAAGGATATTACACTCTATTTCACTTAAACTTGTTGTGAAGTAACTGATTGGACTTAAATTATCAAACTTGAAAGCATGCCTACTTTCCTATGTTGAAATTACTAAAATTGAACTATAATTGTAGAGCTCGTCACTATTTTCAGTTTTTTATTTAGTCTTGTTACTTACTGAGTTGTTTGTACTCACGCTACACCATGCACTTCGTGTGCATCGATCCAGGTGTTTTAGGGCATGGTGGGTGTTGATTCACTACGCAGTTGACCCTTCAGAGATTTCGAGGTAGCTGCTCTGCGTTTTCGCAGACCTTGTTTCTCCTTCCCTATCCTTCCAATTATTAAACTTAGTTTCAGATTGTGATAGCAGTATTTTCCTAGACTTGTGATATTTATATGCTCATGTACTCTGTGACACCCCGATGTTGGGAGTTTTCGTGTAGTGTTTTGGGTTTTCTATCCTATTTATGAGAACTTTTATTATTAAAATCTTCTTTAATTCATTTTTTGTTAAATGTGTTGGAAATATTTTGAAAAGTCGACTTGCCTAGTACCACATTAGACGTCATCACGACAGGCTAGTTTTGGGTCATGACAGGTTGAGAATAAGCCTGATAGGGAACGAAGGCCGGCCACCACCCTCCACACTATCGGGCCTATTTGACCAAGACACACATTGAAATAATGGCAAAACTCGATGATCACTGGATGAACAGGAGGACTGAATCCTAAAGTAAAAGTGTGGGTGTAAACAAACGAGTAATCCTCATGATAAGAGGTTATTTGGTCTTCGACACTAGGAGATATGACATGGAAGTTAGGTTCCAATGGCATTGACGACGTACTAAAGAAAGAAGGCCAAAATGATTAATGAACGATAATGATTAGCAGGTTTAAGTGCTACTAAGGAAGAAACTTCTTTTCTCTATGCCTCACAGTCTGATGTGAAAGAAAATTCCTGAGGAACATCTCAGAAACAACAGGCTCACGCAATGGTTCGTTTTGGTATCTAACTTTGGAGGAAGATCTAGGAGTTGATGAAGCTTTAGCTTTAGAAGAAGAAGAAGATTTAGAAGAATTCTTCTAGGAAGGAGTGGTGCTACAACTTGATATGGAACCTAGACTACAAAGTCTACCGCCTCTCTGCTCCTAATCAGGGCTGAAGAAAGAGGAAGTTTGTCTACAATGATAGTTTTTCGAGGGTCCAATAATGAAGAAGGGTTTGAAGAACGAGAAGCCATTTTTTGATAATAGTAGAGGTACGAAGGAAGAGGAGAAATTGCATAAGATTCTCATAAAGGAATGCAAGAAGGAAGAAGACGTTTTTGGATGGTATGTGATGCGGTATTTATAAAAGAAAAACGTCATTATGAACCTTCATCATGGAACCGTCACTTCGAACTGACGCAGCCACAGAAAACCCTAAAAAGACGCTCTAAACTACAAAACCAATTATAGAAGGACACATGTCTCAAGCATTAAATGGAAAAGACATATGTCTCTTCGCTTTTGAAGAAAATATAACGATGTTGGGAAGAGATTACAAGATATCCCCGCCATAAATAAACTTTCCACTTCTCGAATATTCAATTGGGAATATTCAGAAAGTGGTGGGACTATTTGTATTGGTGAAAAACTAGACATGACATGTGGATTAATGATATGTTGACAGGTAACATTCGAATAAGATCATTAAAAGAAGAATGATAAGGCACAATTAAAACACCGACGTGATTGCTTACAAAAGATACCGTATCTGATAACTGGAAAGAAGAGATAGGCACGGAATGTATGAAGACTACTAAAGAGGAAGATTAATCGACATCTACGAATATGAAAAGGGAATCAGCATAATCCCTGATTATACGCGATTATCTATTATTACTATAAATGTTATGAATAATTTGTGTAACGGGCAATTAATTTAGTTAATATTAGTAACATGCAAGAATTAAGTGAGGAAAGCAGTTATATATTGTAGCCTTATATAAACTCTTCTTACCATACTTTGTACGATCATCAAAGAATCACAAATATATGCAATCAGTCTTTTACTTTTACATCTCTGCTTGATTGAAGATTCTTACTCATAATCCTTGGAAGAAAGCTACAATAATCAATAAGATTTTATTTCCTTTATTTATTGAATATTTAATTTCAGTTACTTTTTATTCTTCTATATTTAGAAAAGTGAAATAAACTTGGTTATTAAAATATTCGAGAAAATGAAATAAACTTGGTTATTAGAAATATAATTTATTTAGATTTTTGGTTTGACCACAAAAATTATTTTTTGGTTAAAAGTCATCTTATATTTTTTATAACTTTCATGCATGATTTTAATTAGTCTTCAGTTTTTCATCAATGTCCTGCTTTACATAACATCTTGTTTTTTTTTCTTACTTTTTCAATATTCTCAAATTTATTATTTTTAAGTACTTGTTTCGATTTCTGAGATTAGTTCTAAAATATATTTATAATATTGTGTATTTCACACATAAAGGTAAACATTATTTTTTAATTTTCACATGTATTGCGCATATGTAATAGGCGGAAAGGAAAGAGACTTTGATTGAGATATTCCGAAATCCAATATTCAGTAATATAGTGTACAATCATATGTAAGAAACATTACATGTGATTATTAGATGATACATATAGAAGTATTTTTTTTTTATGTTATGCTAGCTGTCTATGAAAAATAAAATTTGGTTTGATTTTAGGGCTGAAGACATGTTAAAATTGATGAGAAGATGACTATTTTTCCTTATTTGAACTATTTAATAATTCTTAAATATTTAAAACTCATTAAAATTTACCTAATATGAATTATTTCTTTAATTAAATTGTATAATAGAATTATAATTCCTTACATCTTTTTCAAAGAAAAAAATATGTTTACTTCAAACACAAACTTGTGATTTTCTTTGCTTAGAAAAAAATATTGTGATTTAATCCTAGAAGTATTTGATATGGATCCGTTGCCCTTCCTTGATCATAGGGTTCTAAGTGTACATACTATTTCCTTAACTTGGAGCTTTTTGTCATTCTTCATTAACAAGAATTCTTGTATTGAACTCAAAAAAAAAAAGAAATTTTTTTTGTAGGTATCCAAGATGATTATATTATTCCATAGTCCTTCCTTGTTTTGTAGACTTTGAATTTACTTATTTTAACCATTAAGAAATTCCTATATATAATACTTTAAAATCAATCAATACAGCAGGAATATCTTCATAAATATGATTATCATTAAATTATAGTTATTCAATATATATTCTCACCTTAATATTCACTTAACCATAATGATTTGATTTAAATATTCAGTACGAATTAAAAGATTTAATATAATAAAAAAAAATCTCGAGAGTGTTTATCTCACAATATCAAATTCACATACGAAGACAATCTTGTATTAATGAATTTTTTCCTTTAGTTGTTAATTTATAACAAAAAAATATTTTAACAATATTTAGTTATGAGACTTTTGAAAAGTTTATATTTATCAGTATGATATATATGCGCAGCATGCGTACTCTAGAACTAGTTATATTGAAAACATGAATGCTCTTAGCGAAATGCCATTCGCCTTTTTAATCCTTCAAAATTAGCTTTCACGTGAGACAAATTAGTAATTTAAGTTATTTTTCTAAATTATAGAAATAGTCATTTTATTATTTTCCTACTATTTAGAAATAATCACTTAATTATTTCTCTAATGCATAAGAGTTTGATCTAGAAAATCATGTTATTTAGTGGAGTCCTTCGTATACAATCTATTTAGATTTAGGGTATTGAAGTTCAAGCACTTCACCACTAGCTTTTTATATTTTTCTTTGGGTACGAGCTTTGCGTGTAGTTTCAATATCAATAAATATACTGTCTTAAAAAATTTAAATATGTAGCATTAAATAAAGTGTTTGAGATAAAAAAAAAAGTGAGTTCCTAAAATTGATAGAATGTTAATTTCACTTTAGCTAGTTCAATAAAAGAAGAAATTATGCATCATATAAGTCCATAGAATTATATGGAATACCTTATAAAAATTATTATTATTTTTGTATCTAATATCGAAACAATAAAGTAACACAAAAATACTTACAATCATCAAAGATTTGGCAAATAAAACAAATTTAAAAATATAATCTCTTGGTCTTTTTGAGATTTGGGAATGTGATGGTAGGCTATAATTGTGTATTTTGACCATTAATTGCACTTTAATTCACTGTATTTTACTAGTGTTTGAGCTTTAAATAGTATTATTTTACACTGAGTGTGTATTTTATGCTTTGCAGGAGTAATTCTGAGTTACAATGAGGTTTTGGGCTTTATCGAGCCATTTTGGAGCTTTGAAGTTTGATTTAAAGCCCATGGATTAAGTTGGGATCGTGTTCGGGGATCAACGAATATTAGTGCGCTTCATGAGAGAAACGAAGAAATGTGAAGGAAGCCACCCAGGTGCGCGAGTGCGCACTGGGCGCGGAAGATAAGCAGAATATTGTCCAAAAGTGCGCGGCCATATGTAACGACTCGACCGGTCGTTTTGAGCTTTTGCACTTTACTCGTCAGTTCTTGGGCATGACTTGCCCCGTGTGATGTATTATGACCTATGTAAATCGCTGGTTTTGATTTTCAGTGTAATCGGAATGAATTTGGAAGCACAGTTCTCAGTTTGAAGCTTGAAATTTGAAAGGTTTGACCAAAATTTGACTTGTTAGTAGATGACCTCGGATTGGAATTTTTATGATTTAGTTAGCTCCGTTACGTGATTTGGGACTTAGGAGCATGATCGGAATGCATTTTAGAAGTCTGTGAAAGGTTTAGGCTTGAGCTGGCGAAATTGAGATTTTGGCGTTTTCCGGCTGATAGGTGAGATTTTGATATAGGGGTCGGAATAGAATTCCGAAAGTTGTAGTAGTTCTGTTGTGTCATTTGGGATGTGTGTGCAAAATTTCAGGTCATTCGGACGTGGTTTGGTAGACTTTTTTTATCAAAAGCGTAATTTAGAAGATTTTGGAATTCTTAGGCTTGAATCCGTTGCGAATTTGGTGTTTTGATGTTGTTTTGAGCGTTTCAAAATTAGGACAAGTTTGAATGAAGTTCGGGATATGTTGGCATGTTTGGTTGAGGTCTCGAGGGCCTCGGATGAGTTTCGGGTGGTCAATTGGACCATTTCATGTTGTGAAAAATTGCAGAATTTCTGTTGTTGGTGTTGCAGGTTTTTGACCTTCGCGTTCGCGATGCATGTCCCGTGTTCGCGAAGGGTTAAGGTGCGAGGCTGTGGAGTTGGCCTTCGTGTTCGCGAAGATGGTTCCGCGATCGCGTAGGTGTGAGGCCTATGGTCATCGCGTTCGCGAGGTGCAGGTCGCGTTCGCATAGAGGAAGAAAGATAGTGTGACGACCCGGCCAGTCGTCTCATGAGTTACCACTCCGTCTTCCCCCATTTCAGCTTATTTATGCTTCGTTATCCATGTTTTATGTGATCGGGTTGATTGGTTTGCGGTTGGTGTGGTTTTGGTAAGAAATGAGACACTTAGTCTCTTCCAAGAAGGCTTAAGTTGGAAAAAGTCAGCCGGATATTGACTTATATGTTAGAGGGGTCGGATGTGAGTTCCGATGCTTTGGTTAGCTTCGGGAGGCGATTTGTGACTTAGGAACGCGATCGGAATTGGTTTTGGAGTTGTAGAGAAGATTTAGGCTTGAATTGGCGAAATTGATATTTGGCAATTTCCGGTTGATAGACGAGATTTTGATATAGGGGTCAGAATGAAATTCCGAGAGTTGCAGTAGCTTCGTTGTGTCATTGGGGATGTGTATGCAAAATATCAGGTCATCCGGACGAAATTTGATAGGCTTTTTGATCGAAAACATAATTCAAGAGTTCTTGGAGTTCTTAGGCTTGAATTCGAAGTAATTTGATGGTTT
This sequence comes from Nicotiana sylvestris, assembly GCF_000393655.2. Lineage (NCBI taxonomy): Eukaryota > Viridiplantae > Streptophyta > Magnoliopsida > Solanales > Solanaceae > Nicotiana > Nicotiana sylvestris. The sequence goes on along the minus strand of NC_091064.1, from coordinate 128,446,218 downwards.
TGATGTTGTCTGAAGTGTTTTGAGGATTGGAACGAGTTTGGAGGATGTTTTAGGATGCGTTGGTGCTTTTGGTTGAGGTCCCGGGGCCCTCAGGGTGATTTCGGATGACTAACGGGAAGTTTGGAGTTGAAAAAATATAATAGAAAAAATGCAGCAGCTGTAGCAGGTCCAAAAGGACTGCAGGGGCGCGGCCGCGATAGGCGTCGCGCGGACCATACAAAAATGGGCGCGGCCGCGGTAGGTGTCGCGCAGACCGCGCTGGCTTGTGCGGACCGCGGTGAGAAGACCTGAAGGGTACTCTATATAAATACGAGGTTTTGGGTTTTATTTGATATTTTGACCTAGAGAGCTCGGATTTTGGCGATTTTTCGAGGGTTTTTCAAGAAATTCATCGAGGTAAGTGATTTTAACTCAGATTTGGCTAGAGTACATGAATCTATCATTGGATTCATCATTTGTTTCGTGATTTGGGATGGAATTTGGGAAGAAAATTGTGAAAACTTTCAAAAATGTAAAATAATAATTTGAAGGACCAAATGGTATCGGAATTGGATAATTTTGGTGTGGTTAGACTCGTGAGGGTATGAGGATTCTGAAAATGTAAATTTTACCAGATTCCGAGACGTGGTCCCGGGGCTCGGGTTTCGCTAATTTCGAGATTTTTGATATTTTTTTGAATATTTTCACTTGGGCTATGTTCCCTTAGCATATTTTGACCTATTCGTTCTGATTTTGGATAGATTCAATGTGCGTGGAGGACAATTTGAGAGGCAAGGGCATAGCGAGCTAGAGTTTTGGCTAGTTTGAGGTGAGTAATGATTTTAAATGATGTCCTGAGGGTTTGAAACCCCGGATTTGCACAACGTAGTGCTATACTAAGTTGAGATACACGCTGTGTGACGAGCGTGAGGTTCAATGCTATGGGGATTGGGACTTGGTCCATCCCGAATGATATTTTACTACATTTTTGATTGAGACATATACTTTATTGTTGTGAATTGGGCTTGTTGCCATGCTTGGGGCCTTGTGCCGACCTGTATAACCCTTAGGGGATTTTTGACTGGTTTTCCTCACTTATTTTGTTAAAGAATTTATATCCTCAGTCATGTTTCCAATTGTTTAAAAATGATATGAACCAAATTTTTGAAATGTTAATCATAAATAGCAAGAGATATGAGGGCTGAGATCCCGAGCGTACATTATACCCGAGTGGCTGTGATTTTTAAATGATTGAGAGGGGTTGAGGACCCAATAGCGAGGATATTTTATATGATATGGATCTGGCTACGCGCCGCAACAGATATATTTATTATACACATTATGGATCGGGCTGCACGCCGCAGCAATTATCAAGCGCTTGGGCTAAAGGAGCCCCTCCGGAGTTTGCACACCCCCACTGAGCGCAGTCGACTATTATTATTATGGATCGAGTTGTACGCCACAACGATATACGGATTGGGTTACACGCCGCAACGGTATATATATATATATATATATATTTTTTTTTTTTATTCGGTTATCGTGAGAAATATATGAATTGAGAACTGAGGATAAGAACAAATAAATGAACTGAAATGCTTGAGGAGTTGATTTATACTAATTATATCTATTTTACCTGGTTTAAAGAATTTCACATGATTTCCTCTTTCACTGCTGCTTAAATGATTTTACTGTTTTGATATAGAACTGCTTAGTGCCTTTACATGATTTCATACTGTCAGCCATTATTTATTGTTATTACTCACTAGGTCGGAGTACACACATTACTCCCTGCACTATGTGTGCAGGTACAGGTATTCCTGAGGTATAGAACGAGCTTTCCTGCCGTTCTGTCTTCATTGGAGTTATCGAGGTATCTACATAGAGTTCGCATACCCGATTTCTCCTTCTATCTCCACTTATCATTCCGCATTTTAGACATATTTCTGTATTAGATTGTTGAAACCTTGTATTAGAGGCTCAGACTTGTGACACCAGATCAGTGGGCTGTTTTACAGAGATTTTTTTCGTGATTATGGTTTCCGCAGATTTCATCTGTTAAATTCATACTTCTATTTATATTAAATTGTTATTAAATCCCGAAAATTGGTATTGAATTATAAAGAAAGAGATCGTGAGATGTTAGTTGGTCGGGCTTGCCTAGCATTGTGTTGGGTGCCATCACGGCCGGGGTTTGGGTCGTGACAAGTTGGTATCAGAGCCTAGGTTACTTGGTCTCGCGAGTCATGAGCCGGTTTAGTAGAGTCTCGCGGATCGATACAGAGACGTCTGTATTTGTCCTCGAGAGGCTGCAAAACCTTTAGGAAAACTTCATATCCTTGAAACTCTTGTCGTGCGAACTTGTTGATCCGATTGCTAAACTTCTGTTATTCTATTCTCTCGCAGATGGCGAGGACTCGCGCTATCGGACGAGGCGAGGTATTCCTTCACTCGTTCGAGGACGAATATTTGTTTAAGTTGGGGAGGATGTGACGACCCGACCAGTCATCTCATGAGTTACCGTTCCATCTTCCCCCATTTCAGTTGGGGAGGAGGACTCGTGCTACCGGACGAGGCGAGGTATTCCTTCCGTTATAGTATTCATTGAAGATCCTGGTGTACTCGCGTAGTCAGGAGGAGCACGCGAGAATTTGAGAGTTGTGTTGCAGAGATTGAGGGAGGAGAAGCTTTATGCAAAGTTCTCCAAGTGTGAGTTTTGGCTCAGTACAATGGCTTTCTTGGGACACGTGGTGTCCAGCGAGGGTATTCAGGTTGACCCAAAGAAGATAGAGGCGGTTCAGAGTTGGCCTAGACCATCCTCAGCCACAGAGATTCGTAGCTTTCTTGGGTTAGCAGACTATTATTACCAGTTTGTTTAGGGATTTTCATCCATTGTATCGCCCTTGACCCAGTTGACTCAGAAGGGTGCTCCATTTGTATAGTCGGACGAGTGTGAGGAGAGCTTTCAGAAGCTCATGACAGCCTTGATCACAGCTCCAGTGTTGGTTTTGCCATCAGCTTCAGGTTTATATACTGTGTATTGTGATGCTTCGAGAGTTGGGATTGGTTGTGTGTTGATGTAGGGGTGTAGGGTTATTGCTTATGCTTCTCGTCAGTTGAAGCCCCATGAGAAGAACTACCCTGTTCATGATTTGGAGTTGGTTGCCATAGTTCATGCATTGACGATTTTGAGGCATTACTTGTATGGCATATCTTGTGAGGTGTTCACTGATCATCGCAGTCTTCAGCATTTGTTCAAGCAAAAGGATCTTAATTTGAGGCAGCGGAGATGGTTGGAATTGCTTAAGGATTATGATATCACTATTCTGTATCATCCGGGAAAGGCCAATGTAGTGGCTGATGCTTTGAGCCGAAAGGCAGTGAGTATGGGGAGTTTGGCATATATTTCACTTGGGGAGAGACCCCTTGTAGTTGATGTTCACGCCTTGGCCAATTGGTTTGTGAGATTGGATATTTGGAGCCCAGTCGGGTGTTGGCTTGTGTGGTTTCTAGGTCTTCCTTATATGATCGCATCAAAGAGCGCCAGTATGATGATCCGCATTTGCTTGTCCTTAAGGATAGAGTTCAGCATGGTGATGCCAGAGATGTGACCATCGGTGATGATGGTGTATTGAGGATGCAGGGCCGAATTTGTGTGCCCAATGTGGATGGACTTAAAGCATTGATTCTGGAAGAGGCCCATAGCTCTCGGTATTCTATCCATCCGGGTGCCGCGAAGATGTATCCGGATTTGAGGCAGCACTATTAGTGGAGAAGAATGACGAAAGATATTGTGGGATTTGTAGCTCGGTGTCTCAATTGTCAGCAGGTGAAATATGAGCATCAGAGACCGGGTGACTTGCTTCAACAGATGGTTATTCCCGAGTGGAAGTGGGAAAGGATCATTATGGACTTTGTGGTTGGACTTCCTCGGACTTTGAAGAAGTTTGATGCTATTTGGGTGATTGTGGATCGGCTGACCAAGTCTACGCACTTCATTCCTATGTGTACTACCTATTCTTCAGAGCGGTTGGCAGGGATTTATATCCGGGAGATTGTTCGGTTGCATGGTATTCCGGTTTCCATCATCTTAGATAGAGGTACTCAGTTTACTTCGCAGTTTTGGAGAGCCGTGCAGAGAGAGTTGGGTACTCAGGTAGAGTTGAGCACAGTGTTTCATCATCAGACGAACGGACAATCCGAGCGCACTATTCAGATACTGGAGGACATGTTGCGCGCCTGTGTTATTGATTTCGGAGGTTCTTGGGATGAGTTTCTGTCGCTTGCAGAGTTTGCCTACAACAACAGCTATCAATCCAGCATTCAGATGGCACCATATGAGGCCTTGTATGGGAGACGGTGTAGATCTCCAGTTGGTTGGTTCGAGCCTGGCGAGGCTAGGATGTTGGGAAAAGACTTGGTTCAGGATGCCTTAGAGAAAGTGAAGGTGATTCAGGAAAGACTTCGTACAGCTCAGTCACGTCAGAAGAGCTATGCGGACCGGAAGGTTCGAGATGTATCCTACATGATTGGTGAGAAGGTCTTGCTGAAGGTTTCGCCCATGAAGGGTGTTATGAGATTTGAGAAGAAAGTAAATTTGAGTCCGCGATTTATTGGGCCGTTCGAGGTGCTTCGGTGGATTGGGGAGGTGGCTTATGAGCTTAATTTGCCACCAGCTTGTCTAGTGCGCATCTGGTATTTCATGTTTCTATGCACCGGAAGTATATTGTGGATCCGTCTCATGTTTTGGACTTCAGCACGGTTCAGTTGGATGATGATTTGACCTTTGATGTCGAGCCAGTAGCTATTTTGGGTCGTCAGGTTCGGAATTTGAGGTCAAAGAATATATCTTCAGTGAAAGTGCAGTGGAGAGGTCGGCCCTTGGAGGAGGCTACTTGGGAGACCGAGCGGGATATGTGGAGCAGATATCCTCACCTATTCGAGGCTTCAGGTATGTTCCTTGACTCGTTCGAGGACGAACATTTGTTTAAGTTGGGGAGGATGTGACGACCCGACCAGTCGTCTCATGAGTTACCGCTCCGTCTTCCCCCATTTCAGCTTATTTATGCTTCGTTATCCGTGTTTTATGTGATCGGGTTGATTGGTTTGCGGTTGGTGTGGTTTTGGTAAGAAATGAGACACTTAGTCTCTTCCAAGAAGGCTTAAGTTGGAAAAAGTCAACCGTATGTTGACTTATGTGTTAGAGGGGTCGGTTGTGAGTTCCGATGGTTCGGTTAGCTTGGGGAGGCTATTTGTGACTTAGGAGCACGATCGGAATGGGTTTTGGAGTTGTAGAGAAGATTTAGGCTTGAATTGGCGAAATTGATATTTGGCAAATTTTGGTTGATAGGCGAGATTTTGATATAGGGGTCGGAATGGAATTCCGAGAGTTGCAGTAGCTTCGTTGTGTCATTTGGGATGTGTGTGAAAAATCTAAGGTCATCCGGATGAAATTTGATAGAATGTTTTATCGAAAACATAATTCAAGAGTTCTTGGAGTTCTTAGGCTTGAATTCGATGTAATTTGATGGTTTTGATGTTGTCTGAGGTGTTTTGAGGATTGGAACGAGTTTGGAGGATGTTTTAGGATGCGTTGGTGCTTTTGGTTGAGGTCCCGGGGGCCTCGGGGTGATTTTGGATGGCTAACGGGAAGTTTGGAGTTGAAAAAATATAATAGAAAAAATGCAGCAGCTGTAGCAGGTCCAAGAGGACTACAGGGGCGCGGGCGCGGTAGGCATTGCGCGGACCGCGCTGGCTTGCACGGAAAGGGAGTGGCCGCGGTAGGCATCGTGCGGACCGCACAAAAACGGGCGCGGCCGCGGTAGGTGTCGCGCGGACCACTCTGGCTTGTGCGGACCGCGGTCAATTGGTGCGGACCGCAGTCGATTTAGTGCAGCCCGCGGTGAGAAGACCTGAAGGGTACTCTATATAAATACGAGGTTTTGGGTTTTATTTGATATTTTGACCTAAAGAGCTCGGATTTTGGCGATTTTTCGAGGGTTTTTCAAGAAATTAATCGGGGTAAGTGATTTTAACTCAGATTTGGCTAGAGTACATGAATCTATCATTGAATTCATCATTTGATTCGTGATTTGAGATGGAATTTAGGAAGAAAATTGTGAAAACTTTCAAAAATGTAAAATAATGATTTGAAGGATCAAATGTTATCGGAATTGGATAATTTTGGTGTGGTTAGACTCGTAAGGGTATGAGGATTCTGAAAATGTAAATTTTACCCGATTCCGAGACGTGGGCCCGGGGCTCGGGTTTTGCTAATTTCAAGATTTTTGATATTTTTTCGAATGTTTTCGCTTGGGCTATGTTTCCTTAGCATATTGTGACCTATTCGTTCTGATTTTGGATAGATTCGACGTGCGTGGAGGCCAATTTGAGAGGCAAGGGCATAGCGAGCTAGAGTTTTGGCCAGTTTGAGGTGAGTAATGATTTTAAATGATGTCCTGAGGGCTTGAAACCCCGGATTTGCACAATGTAGTACTATACTAAGTTGAGATACACGCTGTGTGACGAGCGTGAGGTTCAATCCTATAGGGATTGGGACTTGGTCCATCCCGAATGATATTTTACTACATTTTTTATTGAGACATATACTTTATTGTTGTGAATTGGGCTTGTTGCCATGCTTGAGGCCTTCTGCCGACCTGTAGAACCCTTAGGGGATTTTTGACTAGTTTTCCTCACTTATTTTGTTAAAGAATTTATATCCTCAGTCAAGTTTCCAATTGTTTAAGAATGATATGAACCAAAATTTTGAAATGTTAATCATAAATAGGAAAAGATATGAGGGCTGAGATCCCGACCATACATTATGCCCGAGAGGCTGTGATTTTTAAATGACAGAGAGGGGTCGAGGACCCAATAGTGAGGATATTTTATATGATATGGATCGGGCTGCGCGCCGCAGCAGATATATATATTATACATATTATGGATCGGGCTGCATGCCGCAACAATTACTTATATGGATCGGGCTGCACGCCGCAGCAATTATCAAGAGCTTGGGCTGAAGGAGCCCCTCTGGAGTCTGCACACCCCTAGTGAGCGCAGCCGACTATTATTATTATGGATCGGGCTGTACGCCACAGCGATATACGGATCGGGCTGCGCGCCGTAGCGGTATATATATATTTTAATTCGGTTATCATGAGAAGTATATAAATTGAGAACTGAGGATAAGAACGAATAAATGATCTGAAATGCTTGAGGAGTTGATTTATACTGATTATTATCTGTTTTACCTGGTTTAAAGAATTTCACATGATTTCCTCATTCATTGCTGCTTAAATGATTTTACTGTTTTGATATAGAATTGCTTAGAGCCTTTACGTGATTTCATACTGTCAGCCATTATTTATTGTTATTACTCACTGGGTCGGAGTACTCACATTACTCCCTGCACCATGTGTGTAGGTACATGTATTCCTGAGGCATAGAACGAGCTTTCCTGCCATTCTGTCTTCATTGGAGTTATCGAGGTAGCTGCATGGCGTTCGCAGACCCGATTTCTCCTTCTATCTCCACTTATCATTCCGCATTTTAGATCAGTGGGCTGTTTTACAGAGATTTTTTTCGTGATTATGGTTTCCGCACATTTCATCTGTTAAATTCATACTTCTATTTTTATTAAATTGGTATTAAATCCCGAAAATTGGTATTGAATTATAAAGAAAGAGATCGTGAGATGTTAGTTGGTCGGGCTTGCCTAGCATTGTGTTGGGCGCCATCACGGCCGGGGTTGGGGTCGTGACAGATAGCTGGGTCTCCAGTGCATTTGTTCTACGCGTTCGCGTAGCAGGTGTCGCGATCGCGAAGTGTTGAGGCAGTTGTGCATCGCATTGGCGAGAAGGGTCTCGCATTTGCGTAGAAGGAATTCCGGTCTGTGAACCAGTGTGCTTCGCGAACGCGAGGGAAGTATCGCGTTCGCGATGAAGGAATATCTGGGCAGACAGTTTATATTTTAAAATCTTAAGTCCAATTTCATAAAAATCATTGGAGAGCTCGGGAGAAGGTGAAATTTGAGGAGATTTTCAGTAGAGCTATTGGGGTAAATATTCTACACTCATATTTGGTTTAATTCCATGATTTGGTCTTGAATTTCCTCATTTATTTTGAGATTAAAGTGAAAATTGGGGAAAAATGGAAGAAAAGTTTGAGATTTCTTTTGGGGATTTGAATGGGCAATTGAGGTCGGATTTTGATGACTTTGATATGGGTAGACTCGTGAGTGAATGATGATTTTATTGATGTGATTTTTATTGGATTCCGAGACGTGGGCCCGGAGGCCGAGTTCGGCAAATTTTGGGATTTTTGAGTTAATTCGATTATTTTCGCTTGGTCTTTGTTCCTTTAGTGTGTATTAATGATGTGGAACTGATTTCGGTTAGATTCAGAGATATTATAGAGACTTATTCGAGAGGCAAAGGCATCGCGGGCTAGAGTTTGGACCAGATAAAGGTAAGTAATGATTGTAAATACTGTCCAGAGGGTTTGACACCCCAGATTTCACATCGTTGTGCTACTTTGAGGTGACGCACACGCTAGATGACGAGCGTGGAGTCGTGCACCATTGGTGATTGTAACCAAGGCCGTCCCATACGATTGTTAAGTCGTGTATTTGATTTGAAATCTTATGATATTTCATATTTTAGAGATTGATATTATATTTTGGGATGTATGCCATGTTTGGGGCCTTGTGCCGACCTGTTGAGACCCTTAGGAGCGGTTTTACTATTTTTCCTCACTATAGTTGTTTTGAAAGCATATCCTCAGTCATGTTTTACCTGTTTATTGTTTAAATCTGTTTTTATCACTTTACTTCTTAAAATGTGAAAACTGTTTGGGCTGAGTTCCCTGTTTTACTAATGGTCCGAGTGATTGTGAGGTTGATGACTGAGATAGACAGAGGGTCTGATTGTGAGGTTAATGACTGAGAGAGGCCGAGGGCCTGGTTGTGAGGATTATATATTTATGGATCGGGCTGCACGCCGCAACACTATATATATATATATATGGATCGGGCTGCACGTCGCAGCGATATAGCGCTTGGGCTGTAGGAACCCCTCCGGAATCTGCACACCCCTAGGGAGCGCAGTCGACTATATATATGGATCGGGCTGCACGCCACAGCGATATATGGATCGGGCTGCACACCACAACAATATATGAATCGGGTTGCACTCCACATCGGTTACTAGATGGTACCTATTGAGTGTGAGCGCTGATTGGTAAGAGTTGAGTCATGAGTGACTGAGAGGCTTTCCCGAGGGGCTATATATATATATTCATGTATATGAGTGATGCTTTGCCTGAGGGGCCTGTTTATGAACTTAGTGTTTTTTTTCACTCCTCCTTAAAGTGAGTTTCTATTAAGGGTGGGCATAAAATCCGAAAAACCGAATTCCGAACCGAACCGAATTAATTCGGTATTTCAGTTTCGATTTTTTCGGTATTTCGGTCTAATTCGGTATTGCAATTTCGGTATTTCGGTACGGTCCTCGGTATTAGAAATTTGAAATTTTGGTATACCGAAATACCGAAATGCCGAATTTTTTAAAGACATTTTTCTAATTTTCTTATCTACCCAGTGTACTCCCCAGCCCAATGCCCAAGCCCAAAGCCCCAGCCCACTCTGTCTAAAGCTAATTTTTCATCATTCATTAGGTTAGGGCGTTAGGCTATTAGACAGAGTGCAGCAAACAAAGAGTCGAAGAGACGAAGACGCTCCATTCCTCAATTCCTTAGTCCGATTCCTCAATTCCTCAGTCCGATTAGGCGATTTCCGTCTTTCTGAGCTCCGATTAGGCGATCCTCACTCCTCAGTCCTCACAAATTCCAGGCAAATGAAGACGCTGCTGTTACGAACTTGTGATAGTTTCAATTTTCAAAGGTATGTTTCTACTTTCTAGCGAACTTGCGATTTCTCATATACACTCAATTACTATGGTTGATTCTTGTTTCTACCACTGATGGTCTTCAATCAGTTGAAGGAAGATGAATAGAAAATTCTCCGTTGTGTAAAAGTCACAAGGTCCCACACTCCATTTTGGCCAAACAATAATAGAAACTCTACAAACTTCATTTTTCTTAAAAACATTCTTGGTTAGTCTTGTTAATCTTATTGTTGCTGACTTGCTGTTGATGTTTTTTCCTTTTGTTAATCCAAAAGGGTATATCATGGATTTATTTTCTTGGTTTTTTATTTTCATTTTGTTTCATTTTTGGTGCTTTGATTCAGTTCAAGGACTGAACACATCCTCCTCAAGTTGCACTAAAGAATTTCAGTGTGGAAACTTAGGAAATTAGTTGTTGTTCCATTTGATCTTCATCTTTTATATGTAATGTAAGGATATTACAGTACACTGATGTAAAAATCAGCATAGGACTTAAAATTTTGTGGAATGGTTGGATGCAAATTCTTGTTTGGATGATTTTTCTAATAGGAAAGTGAATCATTTTGTGAAAACTAAGATTAGTGGTACTATATCTTATGTTACTAATGTGCAAAGCATGAGTCTGTAAGTGATTCTTAATTTGTTGATTGTTAATTTATGTTTATATTTGTTTAATTTTATATAGATGGAAGATACAAGTAGATTAAGTGATGTTGGTTCAAGTGAAAGTTTACCTATGGGTTCAAATAGTTGGCGTGATGCCCAAATATGGCATTCAGCCCAAAACATGATGATAACAAATAGTTTCCAATAAAATATGCGGTAAAATAGTCATACGGGATGGACTAAGTCATAATCCCCAATGGTGCACGATCCCACGCTCATCATCTAGCATGTCTGTGACCTCAATATAGCACAACGATGTGTAATCCGAGGTTTTATACCCTCAGAAAAATATTTACGATCATTACTCACCTCGATCCGGTCCAAACACTAGCCCGTGATGCCTTTGCCCTCTCGAATGGACCTCCGAATGCTCCAAATCTAACCAAAATCAGTACATGACCATTAAAATATGCTAAGGGAATAAAGCCCACTCGAAAATATCCAATTTGCATCAAAAATCCTGAAATTGCTCAAACCAGGCCCTTGGGTCCACGTCTCGAAATCCGATAAAAATTACATCAATAGAATCCTCATTCTCCCACGAGTCTATACATACTAAGAACATCAAAATCGGACCTCAAATGCCCCTCAAATTCACAATTTACATTCTCCAAATTCAAGCTCTAATTTCCCAATTTTAGGCTTTAATTTCCACATATTTCATGTTTAAACTAGTAAGAATAAACACAGGATCAAGTATTGAGTTCAAAAATCTTACCTCCAGGTATTATCTCTTGAATCCCTCTTCAAATCCTCTCAAAAAGCTCCAAAATCGCCCAAAAATGGTGAAAGTTAGCCCCAAAATCGTGCACAAAGGCTATCTAAACATTCTGCCCAGGCATTAAAAACCTTCTTCGCGAATGCAGTCAAAGCCTCACTTTCGCGAAGCACAAACTGGCATTGACAACATTTCCCGCTTACGCGAACGCGACCACTACCTCGCGAACGCGATGCCTCCACAGCTCAGACCATCGCAAACGCATCTGATACTCCGCGAACGCGATGCACAAGACTCCAGCCCTTCACGAACGCGGAACCTCCCTCACGAATGCGAAGGCTAAATCCCCAGCCTCACCTGCTAACCCTTCATGAATGCGAGGGCCTACTCGCGAACGCGAAGACAAATTATGTGTTGTCCCAACAGAAGTTTTCTGCAATTTTTCACAATATGAAATGGTAAGATTGACCACCCGAAACTCACCCGAGGCCCTCGGGACCTCAACCAAACATGCCAAAATATACCCTAACTTCATTTAAACTTGTCCTAATCTTCAAAACTCTCAAAACAACATCAAAACACCAAATTCGCATCGGATTCAAGCCTAAGAATTCCAAAATCTTCTAAATTACGGTTTTGATAAAAAAGTCTACCAAACCACGTCCGAATGACCTGAAATTTTGCACACACATCCCAAATGACACAACAGAACTACTGCAACTTTCCAAATTTCATTCTGACCCTTATATCAAAATCTCAACTATCAACCGAAAAATGCCAAAATTCCAATTTCGCCATTTGAAGCCTAAATCTACTCCAGACCTCCGAAACACATTCTGATCACTCTCCTAAGTCCCAAATCACCTAATGGAGCTAACCAAATCATAAAAATTCCAATCTGAGGTCATCTACTAACAAGTCAAATCTTGGTCAAACCTTTCAAATTTTAAGCTTCAAACTGAGAACTGTTCTTTCAAATTCATTCCGATCACCTTGAAAGCCAAAACCGATGATTTACATAAGTCATAATACATCACACAGGGCTAGACATGCCCGAGAATTGGCGAGCAAAGTGCAAAATCTCAAAATGACTGATCGGGTCGTTACAGAAGTACAAGAGCGATTGGCTCTAGTGCAAGTTATAGTAGATATGCCCTAGGTCCAATCTCATATTTGATGATCTGAACATATTTTTGTGAACGTTATTTGATATAAAAATATTTGGCATCTGATATTCTTGTATCATAGTTATTATTAATTGTTTGATTGACTTGATAAGCCCCTCGATTAAATTCTGAGACTTGTCATCGTGATGGAGATCATGATAATGACAGTAAAATTTCTTATAATTTAATCTTAATTTGTACTTGATCGTGGGATTATTAATTTGGACATTAGTAATCCACTTAGATCAATATTTATGTGATCGTCTTAATGAGATAAAGATTAGTTGACCTCATTAACTAAATCGCATAGATAGATGATGCATATAGAGATATGATCATTGAACCGACTCATTGGATAATTCCTAATGGTTATAATTACCATAAAGTGTCAATATGATATTTTCTTGAAGAATGTGATGTAAGAGTTTTCTTTGACCTGAGATCGTTATAGCAAGTTATTTATTGTGCTTTGATACTAGACACCCAGGGCGATAGTTGAAAGGATATTGGGTACGATTAAATACTTGTAGAATTAGTGATTGGTCAAGATGAAATCTGTCAACTCTTGGTAATGAGTTTAAGCTCCTTGTTGTCATGAATTATAAATGACCAAATTAAGACATTGGTAAGGGCAATTGAATGAAAGAAGAAAAGAGTTTCTTATGCCATTCAATGGTCGATTATATTTCACAATAACTCATAGTTAGTCGCCTATTAGGATTTGACAGATAAATCATATTCTATGTGACTCAGAGCTATAGGGAAGTTGTGGAGGTCAAGTATTACGGTTGTAGGCTAGGAGGTAGTTGAGTCTTGCATTACCTTATACTGTTGTGAGTCTAGTCTGGTAGGGTTTTTGTCTGAAATAGCTAGGGGCATTGCCATGTCTTACTATTTTCTCTTTTCGGTGAAGGACCTATTTACTAGCCATCATTTTTGTTTTGCATTTTTCCTTCTGCATTTTATGTTCCTATTTTTCCTATGATCTTTGTGGTGAAACTAATATTCTCTCCTTTTTGTTTTTCTCATTATCTTGAGCCGAGGGTCTACTGAAAATAACCTATCTACTCCTTCAGGGTAGGGGTAAGGTCTGCATACATACTACCCTCCCCTAGACCCCACTTGTTGGATTTTACTGGGTTGTTGTTGTTCTTTTTTGTTGTCAGAGCTATAAGCACATAAGGAATTACTATATTTTTCTTCTACTGGTTCTTGAGAGTAAGTTGTATACTTCATTCTATCTTATCGTTAAGGAGTGCTGCTAGACGCCACAGTTGATTAGTATATTGATGTGATCAATTTACTACTAGCTTAGTATTGAACCTATGAGGTCGTACAATAACGAATGTTCTAATCTTTGCTAAAGGATTAATTACTTTATTATTTGATAATTAATTAAATAATTTAATTAGTCAAATAAATTTAGTTATTAGTCCAAATAAAATATTATTTTATTCTTTGCTCGCACAGAGTATATAATTAATATTGTGAACAAATTAAAATTTTCTATTTGGAATAAAAAATAAAATTATCTCTGTGCTTAATATATATATATATATATATATATATATATATATATATATAATAGTCATAATTGGTATTTATTTTGCAAAATCCATTATTGAATTGGATTTGACATTATTACAATCCAACTTTCACGTTGGACTTCATGGAAAGTCCATGTAAAATTCGGCAGATTCAAACCATCCTAACCGATTTCTCTTTAGAAAAATTCCATAAAGTTTATTTTTGGGATTAAACTTTTACCCTAAGTAAATCATTACCTCAACCAAATAGAAAAATGGTTTATAGGTAATGCTATATAAAGGGTGATGAAGAAATTTTACTGCAATAATTCTTGAGAAGAAAAATCACTTTGTGGAAGTGAGAGTACAATACAAAGCCAAGAGAGAAAATACAATTACAAGAAAAATGTTTCTTGTTTTTCTACCTTTGAGTTGAGATTTTTGAGAAAAATTTCAACACAATTTTTCATTCAATTTGTTCCCGGGTTTCACTGATCAAAGAGGTGATAGTAAGGATCAGTCTTGGTATGGATACGCATAGAGTTTTCCCACTATCGAAGAAAATTCTGAAACAAGGTTCTCATCACCAGGTACATCTTAGATCCGATCTTTGACAAGTAAATAATTTTAAACATGAAAGGTCTGACTAGGATTGTTATTATGTTTCGATGCGTGTTATGAACATCTATATGCAATCCTTCAGGAATAACGACTGATGAAACAAATTCTACAAAATAGTTAAGGAGACAAACTCTACAGGTAAAAGTGCTATTTCCAATCCAGGACTACTAAACATGGTACGTATGATGGTCTGGTCCGAGAAATGGACTGGTATCCTTCCCCATGAGGGGACTGAACCGCCAACCCGGCCCTTCCCTCGGACCTCAGCTTGGCATTGCTAGTTGTAGTTGTTAACAATCCGGTTTGAAAAAGAAAGGAATAGATAAAAAAGGGATTGCAACATAAAAATATTGAAATTTACCTTTATATAAGTACTATGGTTGAATTTGGTTGATAAAAATATGGTTGAGATTTACCTTTCTTTACAAATATGGTAAAAAATTACCTTTATATTATCAGACCTCGTAAAGATTCGATCGGTCGTTTTGAGATTTAATGTCTCGTTTGGTGGCATAAGGTCTCGAGCAACTTCGTATTATGTGTTATGACTCGCGTGTGTTGTTGAATTCGGTTTCCAGATAATTCAGAGTCAATTTGGAAGAAGGATTCTTGATTTAGAAACTTAACATGTAAGAGTTGACCAGAATTTGACTTTTGTATAAACCACTCCGAAATGGGGTTTTGATTGTTCTAATAGCTTCGTATGGTTATTTTCGACTTAGGCTTGCGTCCGGATTTGGATTGGGAGGTCCGTAGGATAATTTGAGGCATTTCGGGCAAAAAAATTAGAGGGTTGAAGTTTTGGAAGGGTGAGAGGTTTGATCGATAGTTGACTTAGGTGATATTGGCATTGGAATGCGATTCCGAGAGTTGGATTAGCTCTGTTATGTCATTTGGGACTTACATGCAAAATTTGACGTCATTTCAGGTTGATTTAATATGATTCGGTACGAGTTGTAGAAGTTTAAAGTTCATAAGTTCATTAAGTTTGATTTGAGGTGTGATTCCTAATTTCGACATTATTTGATGTGATTTGAGGCCTCGAGTAGGTCCGTGTTATGTTACGGACTTGTTAGTATGTTCGAACCAGGTCCCGAGTGGCTTGGGTGAGTTTCAGATAGGTTGAGGTTGTGTTGTGCTTGTTTTCTATGCTTCAACATCGTTTATTCAAGAATAAATTGTTCCACTTTAAGAAAATAAGCTAAAAAATCTAGTTTATATTGAAGCATTAGATCTGTATCGTAATTACGGAGCCATAGCAAAAAGAATCGTCGAATTTGGACATCGTATAAGAGAGTTATGCTTATTTTTGTGTCTGGGAGACTGCTAGTTTCTAGTGTAGTCGCATTTGTGAAGATTTTTATCGCAATTGCGAACATTTTATCGCAATTGCAACATTTTCCAGCCATGTTCTTGTTTGCAGTTGCGAAGGCATCTTCGCTTTTGCGAGGGTTCGCAAATGCGACATCTGCAGCTTGTTTTTAGCTGTGTAATTCGGGTTTTTTCTTAGTGATATTTTTTAATGCTAGGTCCTAGAGTGGGCAATTTTGAGAGAGGAATTTCATCTACAATCATTGGGTAAGTGCCGTTGTTCAATTTCTATGTATACTTAATGATTTTATTTGAGTTTTAACATCAAAATGGTGAGAATCAGAGTGAAAAAAGGGAATTTTTGAAGAAATCTTTCAAAATGTAAAATGATGATTTGAGGGATGAATTGGTATCGAAATTTTATAATTTTGGTATGGTTAAACTCGTATCGGAATGGAGTTCGGGATTTGTGAATTTTATCGAGTTCCGAGGTGCAGTCCTAGGTTGCCTTTTTAGTTTTTTGTTGAAGATCGAAGTTTTATTATCCGGAATTATTTCTTATGAGTTTCATTTATGATTTGAAGTTATTCTGGTTAGACTTGAGCCCTCCGGAGGGTGTTTCACTCGAGAAGGTCATTTTAGAGTAACGGTCTAACTTCTTTGAGGTAAGCATCTTGTTTAACTTTGTGTGGGGAAATTACCCCTTAGGATTTGTGTGTTTGGTGCTAATTGTGTCATGTCAAGTCCCCGTACACGAGGTGACGAGTACGTGCTCGGGCTTATTTGTGAAAAGTTAACCTTTTAGGTCTCTTAGATCCTTATGTTCATTAGATATCAAGTTGCTTTGTTATGCTAAATTCTCCATTTATTAGTTTCACTTCTACGTGTCTTAATTTGGAATTAATTGCTTCATATTTCACTCTTATTGCCTATTTGACTCTTGTGTGCTCAACTGAAGTTGTTGCCTCTTCAATTGCCATGCTATCATTCCCTAATTGCTCATCCTTAATTGTAATTATCATTATTTCTTATGTAATTGTTTATATTTAATTGAGGTTATGATTATATTTTCAGTTGATTATCCTTAATTGAATTTGTTTTATCTCGTAATTGCTCAACCCTAAATGAAGTTAGTTATCCTTTATCATCGTTGACTTATCCTTATTCGGAATTATTGACTCATGCTATCTCCCTTGTTTTTGAATTGTACTTTTATGGAATTATTTGTTACATATTATTTCTCCTTTGTTGAGTTATTCTTATTGAGACTAGTATTCTCTATTGTGTTTATTCTTTGTGAGCTCGTTCTACCACTTCATTGTGTTCCAAATCTCTTGAGTTGATTTATTTGCCATATTCTTGTGTTATTATTGTTGTTGCTGTTGTAGTCAGTTGTTTATCTGAGGGCTATGCGCAGTTATGGTATTGACATTTTTTTAGAGAAAATATTGTGGAATATGGGCACATGTTGTGAAGGTTATTCTATTGTGTTGTTGTGTTTTTGGCACGTGATATTATTGGAGGATTTTCTTGGGTGTTTGCACGAGGTTTCAGCCGTGCTGTTGTTAGTATTGATATTGCATATGTGTCGTGACAATGCGGGCTATATCTATGTATTTGTGTACGGGCGAGACAAGGTGGGAACATTACTATGCGCATGCGGCGAGACAAGGCGGGTATTTACTCTATTATTGCGCACATGGCAACACAAGGTGGGCTATGCCGAGGATTGATTTGTGATAACTTGTGATGGCCTGGGGGCATTGTTGTTGTTTATATTTGTGTAGTGGTGTGCCTAACCTGTGTGGCTTTTAACTTGTGCAAATTGTGGGGATCGTTCTTACATGCTGTTCATTTTGTCTACTCTTACTAGTTGGCCTGAACTGTGATAGAACGCTAGCACAAGCATACACGTAATTAATCACCCATATAGATTTTAGAAAATGGATCCTGATGTTATTGATCATTCATACATACCCTCGTCTACTTGTCTTCCATGTGAGAATGGTTCTATTGGCATGTTATTGATCATTCATACATACCCTTGTCTACTTGTCGTCCATGTAAGAATGGTTCTATTGGTACGTGAGTCGTCTATGCAGTTACCGATTGTAATTAGGGCACAAGATGCTAAGTGATTAGGGTTCACGAATTGGGACCCGTGAATTGTGAATATTTTGAGGATTGGTACCTCGTGGAGATTATTTGATAAAATCTGGTGTGAAAGCGGTCATTCTTATCTAGTTGCTACTTGTCCTTCCTTTATGTCACCACCCAAAATCTACTAAGGGTCGTGATGGCGCCGGACACCGCTGTCAGGAAAGCCAACAATAAATACTTAATTAAATTCTCATTTAAATAATTGTGAAAACTATGATTTTCCTTCAATTTGGCTAGTAAAAGATAATCTTTACAACATAAATAAAAGAATGTTTAGAAGTTAATACATAATACCCCATAATCATCTCAGAACCCGGTGTCACAAATGCATGAGCAGTTTCTAGGAAATAATGTAATACAACAACTGTCCGGAATACAAATTTGGACAACAAAGATAATACAACACAATACTTTGAAGGAGACTCTACTGGCTACAAGTCGTCTCGAGAGGTTCAGCTTACCTAGGTCTCTGTATCAACCATGTCTCTACGCTCAACTAGGCACCTAGACATACATGTGCTTGTACAACAAAAATGCACAGCAATGTCACGACCCAAAATCCCAAACTGGTCGTGATGGCGCCTCTCGTGGGGACAAGGCCAGCCAACAACAAAACAATACATCTCTTTATAATTACTTAGCAGGAATAAGTCTAATTCGCAGATAATATAATCACAAGTGCGAAGTAAACATGATAGAATAATGGAAACCATCCCGACTCAGCCCGAAATCGGGGTGTCACAAGCCACGAGCATCTAAAGATCTAAATACTAATACAAGACCAGCAATATACAGAATGGAATTTAGAATCAATGAAGAAATACGGTGCCGTGAACGCTGACGGTCACCTTGCTCAGCTACAATAGTATACCTTCAGTCCGCTAATAACCCGCTACCGGGTGAACAGTACCTGCAACTGCACGCGAGGTGCAGGGAGTAAAGTGAGTACTTCCAACTCAGTGGTAATAAGAGTAAATAATAACTGAGCGATAAGAAATCACGTAATAACACTTCATCATGCTATCTAAGACGGTACAACCCTTTTTGAAAATAGTAATTCCATGAAAATCCTTTATAAAATATCTGACTCAGTTTTAAACCTCTTTTGAAAATAATCTTTTTAACAGTTGCAAAATAATTCCAGCCATCGGTGTCACTATGCACAGAAACCCGCCCCTCGGGCAATATCTTTGTTCCTGGTCAGCCACTCGGGCCCCAACACTCAAGGATCAGATAGCACCAGCAAAATCAGATAAATATCTCCAGAAATATCACAACGACAAATAATGAACAAATGCATGAATGCAATGCAATGCATATGATGGTACATTCCAGTACCCACTGCGGCGTGCAGCCCGAGCCATCCATATTTATTTATCGTCGACGACGCTCACTGGGGGTGTGTACAGACTCCGGAGGGGCTCATACAGCCCAAGCGTAATATACTGGTCAGTCAATGTTACCTGACTGGTCAGCCAATGTTACCTGACCAATTTATATCCTACAGTGCCATTGTTACCACTGTTCCAAGTATATATTTCAGTGTCATGTACAGACTCCGGAGGGGCTCCTACAGTCCAAGCGCAATATACTGGTCAGTCAATGTTACCTGACTAGTCAGCCAATGTTACCTGACCAATTTATATCCTACATGTCCCACAATATCATTCAAACTTGTCCCAACCTTTGAAACACCCAAAATAACATCAAAACATCAAATCATCATCGAATTCAAGCCTAAGTTTCCAAAAACTTCCGAAAATACACTTTCGATCAAAAACCCGACCAAACGATGTCCGAATGACCTGAAATTTTGCACACACATCACAAATGACATAACAAAGCTACAGCAATTCTCGGAATTCCATTCCGACTCCCGGATCAAAATCTCACCTATCAACCGGAATTCGCCAAAATACTAACTTCGCCAATTCAAGCTAAATTCTACACCGGTCATCACAAAAATATTCCGGACACACTCCTAAGTCCCAAATCACCTAACGAAGCTATCCGAACCATAAAATTCACATTTCGAGCCCTCTAACACATAAGTCAATATCCGGTTGACTTTTCCAACTTAAGCTTCCTTAAAAGAGACTAAGTGTCTCAAACCTTACCAAAACTAGTCCGAATGACTTCAAATTTTGCACACAAGTCATATTCGACATTACGGACTTGCAACAACTTTCGGAATCGCATTCTGACCCCGATATCAAAATTTCCACTTCCGGTCGAATTTTCTCTAAAACCTTCAAATTTCTATATTTAGCCAAATGACTTCAAAATGACCTTCGGACATCCGAAATCACTTCCGATCGCGCTCCCAACTCCAGAATCACCATACGGAGCTATTCCCAGACTCAGAATCCCAAACACACATCTATAACTCTGAAATGCCTTCCAACCCAAATTTATGAATTTCTTCTAAAATGCTAACTTCCACAATATACGCCGAAATGCTCACGGGTTATCCAAAACCAATTCCGGACACACGCCCAAGTCTGAAATTATCATACGAATATGCTGGAACTTTCAGATCTCAATTCCGAGGTCGTTTACTCAAAATTCTAATCCTAGTTCATTTCTTCAATTTTAAGCTTTTAAAATGAGAATTTCCATTTAGATTTGACTCCAAACTTCTTGAATTTTAATTCTGACCATACACACAAGTCAATATACCTGAGATGAAGCCGCTCATGGCCTCAAACTGCTAAATGACGCGTCGGAGCTCAAAACGACCGGTCGGGTCGTTACAATCTCCCCCACTTAAACATACGTTCGTCCTCGAACGTGCTGAGAACTACACTAAAGTAGTCCAAAATCACCTGTTTAACACATCATGCACCTTCCCATGCTACCACTACTCCGTTGAGCACATTAGTTTGATCAAATTTGCAGATATCCTCTTTTATCCATACAATAAGCTCATAACCCAATTCCAACACCTGAAATTATCTGCCAAACTTGTTCCCTGTATATAAA
The DNA here is from genome assembly GCF_000393655.2 of Nicotiana sylvestris. Classification (NCBI taxonomy): domain Eukaryota; kingdom Viridiplantae; phylum Streptophyta; class Magnoliopsida; order Solanales; family Solanaceae; genus Nicotiana; species Nicotiana sylvestris. The sequence continues at coordinate 128,425,181 of NC_091064.1, read as the reverse complement.
CACTGTATCAACTACCACATGAGGTACCAGAACACGACTGCATACCTTTGTTGAATTAGCACCATGCATCACATAATTCACCATCTAACCACAATGACACTCCATGAACCTTAATAGCCGAAATTCCACGACTCTGATGCTCCCAATGCATATGATTATATACCTATACATTCTGGTATAATGCTGACGATACAACCACAACGGAGGAGATGTGCAGAAATTTCTAACCATTTGCAGAATTAACCAAACATTAATTCTCTCCTTTTTGACTAAGATCATCACATCTTTACTACCCAAATACTGGTAACTACCTTGTAATATACCTCACATAATCCCACTGCAATGGTCCCCGATACCAATAGTCTCGCATCACCTAGTACGAGCTTCTCAGACAACCAATCACCACATACAATGACCAACCGTCTCACATGAACCCCATAATACTATTTAAATCCACTCACCCACTTCAGGTCGATTCTGCTCGCACTGAACTAGGCTGATAGCCTTTCCTGGAACCGTAATAAGTCATTTCTTCTCATAACATGAAAGAACTACCACCATATCTGGGACAACACCCCACAATCTACAACCAAATGAACCGAACGACTTCATATAGATCTTAGATATTCTTCCAACATTTCAACTTTCTTAAGTCCCCAAAATTTGACTAACTCCCAGATTTTTCAAATATTTCGGCAGAGTCTCCCTTGTAATTGGGCCTATCCACCTGTCAGAGTAACACCAAAACAACTCCTAACAGTGTGTCCACAACCCAACAAGTACCACAAGTATATCAATAACACTAATCTCCGCATTACAAGCTCGACATTATCACAATGATATTTTGACATGAAACGCATCATTTGTATGATCATAACCACATTTCTGGTCTTAATAGTTGTTCATAAATAATTCCATCATTATCAATAAATCTCATATTAACCACCACCTCATTTCAAATTTTCACAATACTGACAACAGAATGTGAGGCATGAAGACCTCATTATTACTTACTCAGATTAATGAGTCATATTTAACGTCACCTGGGAACTCATCTCATAAGCTAAAACTCAATAATTACAATACAATTTGGCAAATTATGCACAGAGATATTCGTACAAGAATTTTGAAATAAGCGTCATAGGCATGACTCCCTATAAGTACTATAGTACAAATTTTTAATTTTCATAAGGGAGAATTTTAAACACATATTCTTTTTTTTTCACCACAAGGACCTCGTCCTTATATAACATCCTACGCAGCTTGTAGCCCGGTTTAAATATTTCATATCATATAAAAAATGTGAGGATCTCATCGTCAACTCTGAATCACAAGTATTTTGCACATTGTGCCAACTAAAAATTTTCATTTCCTTTTTTCCTTCTTTCAAATAATTTCGGTTAAACAAAATCACAACATACAATGATCCCTCTTACCGGTAGGGCATATAATTTTCAACTGAAATCAATTATTTAGAAATTACATCAAACTCATCGAATTGATTAACAAAGGTCACTTTTAGCCTCACAACTATTTTTAGTGACCAACACATAATGATAGACATAGCTATCTCCATATAATCTCCCCAACAGAAGTATTCACATATGTAGATTTAAGAATTACGAAGCTCACTCATAAGTGGAGCACAATAGGAGAACTTTCCTCGATACTCAAAACCGAAACAAGTTAAGGAAATTTTGACTTTATAATAATTCGAGACCGTACTTATAATGATGTCGTCTGGTGTAGCAACATCAGTCATACCATAGAAAATATATCACTGGACTGTGTCTCCACCTTTAGGAGTCTCACCTCCACCTCTAACATCCTGATCTTTACCTGATTCATTAGGTGATCTCTTAATACGTCTGCATCTTCTGTCAGAGCCATAACTGGCCTAGTAAATACATTATCTTTCCACTACCTCTACTTGGCTCGAAGCCATAGATCAAGATACCCTCAATAGCTCATAACACTTTTACTCTATTGATGCCACAATACCATAGTGAGATTAAACTCAAATCATTTGTAAGCTTGTGAAAACTCAGATCATCTAGTACTGTAAATCTTCTGCAAATCTCGCATTCATCCCCGCAACAGTTAAGCCCACTCTCTTAAGCGATCCCAAATTTTAAATTTTAACACGTACCTTTCATTTGCTCATAAGATCTTCTATCATTCACATGAGGATCACACCACCTCAACACACTTCGCGGGAGATAACCCACCTACTTCGCCTCAATATAATATTTCCGTATACCTTCCACCGCCATAAGCATTACGCAGTCATTTGATCTTCCTGAGTCTTTACTCATACCGCCACATGATATTTACTTCACTCCCAACAAGGAGTCCTGAAAAGATTCTTCACACGCCCTTAACTCGGGCTATAACTTGAATCAAGATAGACTTTAAGCATCTACTAATTCTTCCATCATCCAACATACCCCTTCTCATCACTTCCAATTCATATGGATATGCCTCGTAGTACTAATATACTCCTAACATAGCCACAGCCGTCGTTTCCACTAACGGGGACACTACCGAACATATAAGTTCAAAAACACATGTTCACACAATCAGCACCTCGGCGCTCCTGCCATAAGCAAAGATCCAGCCTTAAGTCCTTCAGACTAGCCCAACATCAATTCATAGAGATCATGTCTCGCCCCTCAATCAAGGAATCACAAGCCATCAAGGCACATCTGATACTGAGCGGCCATTGGTGTATACGATCACGCAGAAGGAATTTCAAAAGTTTCTTTTCAAGCTGAATCAAGGACGCGCGATAAGAATTCAAGAATGTGAAGTTTTCCTAAAGGTTCTGCAGCCTCTCGAGGATAAATACAGACGTCTCCGTACCGATCCGCAAGACTCTACTAAACCTGCTCATGACTCGTGAGACCTAGTAACCTAGGCTCTGATACCAACTTGTCACGAACCAAAATCCCAACCCGGTCGTGATGGCGCCTCTCGTGGGGACAAGGCCAGCCAACAACAAAACAATACATCTCTTTATAATTACTTAGCAGGAATAAGTCTAATTCGCAGATAATATAATCACAAGTGCGAAGTAAACATGATAGAATAATGGAAACCATCCCGACTCAGCCCGAAATCGGGGTGTCACAAGCCACGAGCATCTAAAGATCTAAATACTAATACAAGACCAGCAATATACAGAATGGAATTTAGAATCAATGAAGAAATACGGTGCCGTGAACGCTGACGGTCACCTTGCTCAGCTACAATAGTATACCTTCAGTCCGCTAATAACCCGCTACCGGGTGAACAGTACCTGCAACTGCACGCGAGGTGCAGGGAGTAAAGTGAGTACTTCCAACTCAGTGGTAATAAGAGTAAATAATAACTGAGCGATAAGAAATCACGTAATAACACTTCATCATGCTATCTAAGACGGTACAACCCTTTTTGAAAACAGTAGTTCCATGAAAATCCTTTATAAAATATCTGACTCAGTTTTAAACCTCTTTTGAAAATAATCTTTTTAACAGTTGCAAAATAATTCACGCCATCGGTGTCACTATGCACAGAAACCCGCCCCTCGGGCAATATCTTCGTTCCTGGTCAGCCACTCGGGCCCCAACACTCAAGGATCAGATAGCTGCAGCAAAATCAGATAAATATCTCCAGAAATATCACAACGACAAATAATGAACAAATGCATGAATGCAATGCAATGCATATGATGGTACATTCCAGTACCCACTGCGGCGTGCAGCCCGAGCCATCCATATTTATTTATCGTCGACGGCGCTCACTGGGGGTGTGTACAGACTCCGGAGGGGCTCATACAGCCCAAGCGCAATATACTGGTCAGTCAATGTTACCTGACCGGTCAGCCAATGTTACCTGACCAATTTATATCCTACAGTGCCATTGTTACCACTGTTCCAAGTATATATTTCAGTGTCATGTACATACTCCGGAGGGGCTTCTACTGCCCAAGCGCAATATACTGGTCAGTCAATGTTACCTGACTAGTCAGCCAATGTTACCTGACCAATTTATATCCTACATGTCCCACAATATCATTCAAACTTGTCCCAACCTTTGAAACACCCAAAATAACATCAAAACATCAAATCATCATCGAATTCAAGCCTAAGTTTCCAAAAACTTTGGAAAATACACTTTCGATCAAAAACCCGACCAAACGATGTCCGAATGACCTGAAATTTTGCACACACATCACAAATGACATAACAAAGCTACATCAATTCTCGGAATTCCATTCCGACTCCCAAATCAAAATCTCACCTATCAACCGGAATTCGCCAAAATACTAACTTCGCCAATTCAAGCTAAATTCAACACCGGTCATCACAAAAATATTCTGGACACACTCCTAAGTCCCAAATCACCTAACGAAGCTATCCGAACCATAAAATTCACATTTCGAGCCCTCTAACACATAAGTCAATATCCGGTTGACTTTTCCAACTTAAACTTCCTTAAAAGAGACTAAGTGTCTCAAACCTTACCAAAACTAGTCCGAATGACTTCAAATTTTGCACACAAGTCATATTCGACATTAAGGACTTGCACCAACTTTCGGAATCACATTCTGACCCCCATATCAAAATTTCCACTTCCGGTCGAATTTTCTCTAAAACCTTCAAATTTCTATATTTAGCCAAATGACTTCAAAATGACCTCCGGACATCCAAATTCACTTTCGATCGTGCTCCCAACTCCAGAATCACCATACGGAGCTATTCCCAGACTCAGAATCCCAAACACATATCTATAACTCTGAAATGCCTTCCAACCCAAATTTATGAAATTCTTCTAAAATACTAACTTCCACAATATACGCCGAAATGCTCACGGGTTATCCAAAACCAAATCCGGACACACGCCCAAGTCCGAAATCATCATACGAACATGCTGGAACTTTCAGATCTCAATTCCGAGGTCGTTTACTCAAAATTCTAATCCTAGTTCATTTCTTCAATTTTAAGCTTTCAAAATGAGAATTTCCATTTAGATTTGACTCCAAACTTCTTGAATTTTAATTCTGACCGTACAAACAAGTCAATATACCTGAGATGAAGCCGCTCATGGCCTCAAACTGCTGAATGACGCGTCGGAGCTCAAAACGATCGGTCGGGTCGTTACAAGCAAGTGTATTATGCGTACAAAAATAACGTGCCCAGTAAGTATCCCGTCTAAAGTTTACCCACAACCTCACGAACTCAAATACAAAAATTCCAAAATTTTTTGAAGATAAAGTTTACCCACAACCTCACGAACTCAAATATATTATTGACTCTCAATTTCATGTACAAAATCTTGGTCAAAATTCAAGAATACAAATTTCCTAGGTTTTCTTCAAAATCCCAAAATTTCTACTAATTTACATGATTTTCCATGTTTAAATCGTGATATAATCCAAGTAATTAGCTTGCAATAGCTGGGAATCACTTACATTGACAAGGATGATGAAAATGGAGCTCCAAAATCGCTCCTAGTTCGGTTCCATGGATGAAATGAGAAGAAATGAGCCAAACCCATTTCTTTACACTTATACACTTCCCAGAAGACTCTTCTTCGCGTTCGCGAGACCCCCATCGTGTTCGCGAAGAAGAAAATTCCCAAAAACCATTTTCCAAACTCTTCTCAGACAACCTCTAGTATAATAGCCATAACTATTTGTAAAAAAAACTCCAAATGATAAATGATTTAATGTTTTGAAAACTAGAAACCAATATCTATAACTTTCATGTTTTGGTCATCTTTCAATTCCTTATAAATTTGGAGATATAAGCTGCCAAAGTCAACCCTGTGCAACACAAATTTCTTCTTCATCTTCCCAGACAACCTATAGTATACCAGCAATAATGTTTTGTACACAAAACCAAATGCTAAAAGGTTTACTCTTTTAAAAACTAAACACAAAGGGCTACAACTTTCACTTTCGGATCATCTCCAAATTCCTTATAGATTGTGAGATATAAGCCTCCAAACTCAGACCCGTGCAACAAAGATTTCCTTCTTCGCGAACGCGAAGAACAGAGTCCTTGAAGCCAAATCCTTTTCGTGAACGCGAGAGAATCCTCGCGAGCGCGAAGAACAACACCAGACACCAGCATCAGCTAATGCAAAACAGCCTGAAATGTTCCGAAACCTCCCAGAAACACACCCGAGGCCCCCGGGGCCCCATCCTATCACACAAACCAGTTTCATAACATAACACGGACCTGCTCAAGGCCTCAAATCATATCAAACAACATTGAAATCATGAATCGCACCCCAATTCAAGCTTGATGAACTTTAGAACTTCAAACTTCTACATTCGATGTCGAAACCTATCAAATCATGTCCGATTGATCTCAAATTTTGCATACAAGTCACATTTGACATTACGGACCTACTCCAACTTTCGAAATTGGATTCCGACCCCGGTATAAAAAAGTCCACTTCCGGTCAAACTCCTCAAAAACCTTCAAATTTCTATCTCTAGCGAAATGACTCCAAAATAACCCACAGACCTTCAAATTCACTTCCGATCGCGCTCCCAACACCAGGATCACCATATAGAGCTAATCCCAGACTCGGAATCCCAAACGGACATTGACAACACTGAAATGCACTTCAACCCAAACTTATGAAATTCTTCCAAAAATGCTAACTTCCACAATAGGTGCTGAAACGTTCTCGGGTCTTCCAAAACCCGATACGAACATATGCCCAAGTTTAAAATCATCATACGAGCCTGCTGGAACCTTCGAATCCTAATTCTGAGGTCATTTACTGAAAAATCCAATCTTAGTTAATTCTTTCAATTTAAAGCATCCGAAATGAGAATTCTCTTTCCAAATCAACTCTGAACTTCCCGAAATTCATTCCGACCATGCGTACAAGTCATGATACCTTAAGTGAAGCTGCTCATGGCCTCAAACTGCTGAACGACGTACTAGAGCTAAAAATGACTGGTCGGGTTGTTACACTTTATTTGTTTTCACCAGATTTAAACTGTGTTCAGCATACTCTACTATGCTATTACTTGTTGTGTCTCGCTAATAACTGTTGCTTCTATTTCCTATTACACGCACCGTATTGTTGTTGTCATTATGCGTAACTATGTAGAGATATTGTACTCTGTCAGTTCTATACCTATACTTGCCAAGCTTATTCAGTTCAGTAGGTGTCTTGACTGTCCCTCGTTACTACTCCATGGAGGTTAGTCTTGATACATACTGGGTACCACTGTGGTGTACTCATACTACACTTCAACACAATTTTGTATAGATCCAGGTATTTTGAAGTCAGTCGATCGCTACCTAGCTGTACGGATCTTGCTGTGGAGACTCAAGGTAAACCTGGTGCTGCGTTCGCAGGCTTTGGGGTCACCTTCTGATGTTGTACTTGCACTGTTTTATCTCTATTTTGAAACACTTGTATTTAGAGGTTTTTCTCGAAAACTCGGTAGAGCTTATGACTTGTACTACCGGTTTTGGAAATTGTAATTAGTATAAGATTTTTATCTCGTATTTTTCATTTGATGATTGAATTCTTCTATTTATTTAGTAAGTGTTAGACTGTCACGACCCAAATTTTCTGTCCTTGGGAGTCATGATGGCGCCTACTAATGGGACCTAGGCAAGTCGATTGTTTGACAATTTACTTTATTTTCCATCTTTAAACCTTTAACCATTATGAGCAATAACTTAAGATAGCAGAATTTATAACAAGCAGAAGAAAAATAATAAAGCTACTGAGTTTAGCCAATACAATTGTTTAAACAAGACTACCCAGAATTGGAGTCCAGCTTCACAGACGGTCTAAGAATACTACATACAAAGTCTGAAAGATAAATGATGCACTGTTTCTGAAATAGGTAAAGGAAACAGGATAAAGGGATAGAGGGAGATGTTAGGGCCTGCGGACGCCTGCAGGACTACCTTGGATCTCTGTATGGACTGAAGGCAGCCACCCAAGCTAAGGTCCAAAAGCTGTTGTTCCGGGATCTACACATAGTGTAGAGTGTAGTATCAGCACAATCGACCCTATATGCTGGTAAGTGCCTAGCCTAACCTCGGCGAAGTAGTGACGAGGCTAGGATCAGACTACCAAATAAACCTGTGCAGTTAAACCATATACAGCGGAAAAAAAGAACAGTAATATACAGTCAAGTATGGGAAGGGGAAACATGCTGCGGGGAAACATCAATTAAGAACAGAAAGACAGAGAGTAAATACAAGATACACCATATCTCAAATATCACCAAAAATTAGGAATCAAACAAGTGCACGACATCACCCTCCGTGCTTTCACTCTCGTTCTCACTAAAAGAATCAGTATAAATTGCACGACATCACCCTTCGTACTTTTACTCTCGTTCTCACCATATAATCAATATAATCAGCACGGAATTGTACATCGTGCGGCACGACATCACCCATCGTGCTTTACACTCTTCCTCACAAAATCATACATAACATAACCCTTTATGCTTATCACTCTCTCACCAAAACAATACACGGCATCACCCTTCGTGCTTTAATGCTCTTCCTCACCAACCAACAATGACAAATAATAGGGCAAGGAAATAAATAAAATTACAATCAAGTGCCGACAAGGAAACAACATCAAAACATCAACATCCCGGCAAGGGAGATAGCATGAAAAGCAACAATATCCCAGCAAGGGAGGCAACAATAAGATTTTATTCTTTTTTCACTTTTACTTCATAACTCACTCCCCAACTTGAGCCAATGCTCTAAAAGGATTCAACTACCACTTATGCTTTTACCTTTCATTACACAACCCGAGCCAACGCTCTTCAATGTTCAATATCACTAATACTTCCACAAACTTTGCACAACTATAGAAATCATCACCAAGGCACGAATAATACAACGAAGTCAAAATAATCATAATTTAAGACTCATGGGCATGCTTGACACCAACGTATAGATACTCATCACCATGCCTATACGTCGTACTCAACAAATACCACATAGCAAATGGACTCGACTCCTAATCCCTCAAGCTAAGGTTAGACCAAACACTTACCTCGATGCCACAAACACAATTCAAGTCTCAACTATCGCTTTACCTCTTGATTCCACCACCAATTCGCTCGTGTCTAGATACAAGTTACTTAATTATGTCAATAAATGCTAAATGAATCAATTCTAATACATGAAAATGAGTTTTCCAAAGTTTTACCCAAAAAAGTCAAAAATCGCCTCAGGGCCCACATGGTCAAAACCCGAGGTTCGAACCAAAACCCGATTACCCATTCCCCCACGAACCCAAATATTAGGCCCCACAATATTACGTTGATATTACACCCCGCGGTATTATATTACGATGATGTTATGCCTTGCAGTATTACATTACGGTGATGTCACGCTTTGCAGTATTAAGTTATGACGATGTTGCACCCTTTAGTATTGTACGTTGAATTTGTCGTAAGATAATTAAAATCAGTCCAAGGAAAATATTATTTGGATATTATAAGAATTATGTTATTTCACAAGTGATGAGTAAATTTGTGAATATGGAAGGGGAAGCAAGTCAAAGAAAATGAATTTTTCGTCGAAGTATGTCGATTTGGGATAAAATACGGGTCAAGTAATAATACCCGATAAATATAAACTAGTATCATGCGAGGTACCATATGACGACGTTAGTATAATATTTAAATTATATATGAAGTATTTTGAAAATAAATAGAATTTCAAGTAATTTGTGGTATTTTTAAATTATGTGGGTAATTGTTAATTACCTGGTAACGGGACATTACCCAGTTAACTAATAAGTGGGTAAAGATTAATAATCTTTTCCCCACTCCCCTCGTGGCAGTAAGCCACCATTCAAGCATATGACTCATTAGTCATAGATGCTTAGTAGGCTAGAGACGTGTAAATCATTAAAAGATATACAAGAATGGGTTATTGTAAAAGGTTCACTTTAAAAGCTTGGTTAACATAAAAGAGCTTGGTTCATTTTGGACAAAAGTAGTAGTACATCCATTTAGTAGTATTCATATGATATTTTAGTTCAAACATTAAAGACAGAAGCTTTCTTTCCACCAAAATTTATTTCCATCGAAATAATCCAAAGAAGCAGAAGCCTAATTCCGTTCAAAATATTTCAACGTAATTCCCTCAAAATTTTGCGGTTACAAAAGAGTACGATGCAATCATCGCCAAGAATATTATACGGAGTTTTCCCTACTCCAGGTATGTTAAGGTCATCCCTTCTTTCTTTTGGTATGGTCCAAATTATAATGAATAAACGAGCAAATACATAGTTTCCATAAATTACTCTATTCATAGAATTATTAAGGGTGTCTATATTCTTGATTCCCCATGAAAAATATTATTATTTCCTGTTCATAGGTCTCAGAATAATACGCAGTTGGAAAAGTTTATCCGAAAGGAAATATCGAGATTATTATGTATTTTTCATGCATTTTACTCATTTATACATGTGCATTGACCCATGACCAGATGGTGTTATATATGCGTATATATATAAATATATGTATATGGGATATGGAAAAAGCTTATGGTGTTATATATGCACCACCACCTGATCAACTGGTATATGATGATGATGTTTCCCACAGTGGCTAAAATATGATTCAAATAGCGTTATATACGCATATATATGTATGTATATGTATATGGGATATGAGAAGAGGTTATGGCGTTATATGCGCACCACCACCTGATCAGTTGGTATACGTTGATGATTTTGCCCACAATGGACAAGGTGATATGATGGGATGCCCTTAGAGGCTGATGATATTATGAAACATGTACCAATGCACGACATGACATTCATATGCATATGCATGACGCTAAAAGTAATTTATGATTTACAAAGTTATTCATACTTACAGGTGAGGTCATTTACTCTATATTTCCTCCATGTCTGTTATGTACTTATTTATGTGCCTTACATACTCAGTACATTATTCATACTAATGTCTCTTTTTGCTTGGGGATGCCTTGTTTCATGCCCGCAAGTCCAGATAGACGAGTCGAGAGCCCTCTAAGTAGGCTATCAGCTCAGCGGAAGATGTTGGTGCGCTCTATTTGCTTCGGAGTTGCATGTCTGGTTAGTATGATTTAGACGTGTATCATTTGATATAGCGAGACTCTATCCCGACCTTTATGACATTTACGTATTCTTAGAGGCTTGTATATATATGTCGTGTACATAAAAGATTATACGACCTTGTCGGCCTATGTTTCGAGTTTATAAAGGATCATGTTGGCCTATTAGGCCCATATGTCATGTGTATATGATGATGTAATAAGAAAGATACGTTACGCTGGTACTCGGTTGAGTAAAGTACCGGGTGCCCATCGCGGCCCATCGGTTTGGGTCATGACAAAAGTGGTATCAAAGCAGTTCTTTCCTAGGGATGTCTATAAGACGTGTCTAGTAGAGTCTTGTTTATGGGTGTGTTGTGCACCACACTTATAAGCAGGAGGCTACAGGGCATTTAGGATTGTCACTTTTTCTTCTTACTCTAGATCGTGTGGTAGAGCTCACTTATAAGAATTCAAATTTCGAATTTCTTTTTTATTATTCATAAAAAGACGATACCTACATCCGGAAAGAAGGATTTGATAGAGAGATAGTTGTGGAAGAGCTGAGTCAGAGGAATTGGATTTTTGTATAATGCCTATGATTAGTAAATGTGAGGTTTTTAGCAGATCATGGGTGTACTAAAAGGTGCAAGCTTCCTAATAAGAAGCCTTAAGGCAAGAATGTCTATCCATCTTTATGGTAAAAGACAATGAGAGATTAAAAAGATAAATACAGGTTTCAACAAGCAAAAGAAGCAAGATGAAGAAGGGTACGAGGCACCCAATTAATGAAGGCTAATAGCATTTATAATTGAGGCAGAGGAACATAAGCCTTTTGAGTTATATTCAATAGTAATAGAGGTATATACAATTGGTCGCACCCATTCCAGATATGCCCTATGGGGATTAACAGAAGTAGTATAAGAAGATATGATGGATGAATTATTTGTGTCAGTTGACATTTCGGAAGGATATTGCAAATATGCTAATAGATGGAGTTATGAGACACCAGATGGTACACTCTGAAATAGTGCAGCCAGATATGAGTACTACAAAGACATGCACTAAAAGCCTTTAAGGGATAAATATTACTTTAGTGTGGCTCGTGTCCCTAGTAAAGCGAGAACATTAAGCAACTTGAAGAAACATTGGATAGAGCAAAGGGAAGCTAAGAGCAAAAGAATATCTTGTTCAAGTTTTCAGAACAAAGTGATCGGCATAAATGTTAGCGGGAAATAAGAAAAGAGTTAATAAAGCAATATGAGTAAGATGTGATAAATGGATGAGAACGGTATATCAAAAGATGACAATATTACAAAATCTATAGTCAAGTGAAGGAAGAAACGAGAAGTGACAGGCCTTAGGACAACAAAAGAGTATAGGCCATACAATCATGTCCTCATTTCAAGAAATAATTCGCAACTCTAGCATCCAAGAGGAAAAGTTAGACCCTAGAGTAATATAACCAATATGGATTGGTGAACAAGATAAACTAAACATGAATTAGGGACTGAGTGACTGGTGATAGTCGCCATCATAAGAACTTCAAATTTTGTTCCACTAATAATAGAATGGACGACAAAAGAAAATTCATGAGAAATTTAGAGAATGATCATTCAGGAAGACGCTTCCCTACAACAAGCAATGTGAGCAAAGTTCAGCTTAAGGGACTGTATGTGCCAGTTATACTAAATTCACCCTCGTGAGTAAGGAATTTTGCTATCCTTGGTACGGAAGGATTACCTCAAGGCGAGTAATAGTCGTCGATGATTTCAAAGGATGCTAAAGATGAAAAGGTGAAACATCTAAAGGCAAGTCATCGTAGCTCCAACTCATAGTACTCCCCTAAAGGGGGGGAATATGGAATGATAAAAGGAAGAATGCGATAAAAATGAGAAATGGATGAGATTGCACTTATCCAAATGCTACAGATATGCTACGATTCCAGAACATTATGCAAACACGACGTCAAGGAGAAGAAGTAAGGGTTCCTGCCCGACATGTTATTGATAATTAAGGAGCCAGTGCGAGACGTAAGTTAAGACCAAGGAAATAATCCAAGAAAGATTTCGTGGAATGTTGACATGAGGATGGGCCAACGAGTAGTTAGTAGTTGATTCAGAAAGAGCCTAGCTATGGCTAGTCAAGAGGATACAGAACAAGACAGCAGGTCGTGCAAGATAAAGATAGTAAAACCCAATATCGTGAATTTAGCCCCACAGTTATGACATTGTAATACTTGAGAAATATTCAAACAAGAGTCGGGGTAGTTAAAGGTACTGCATGAGTGTTACGGGGATAAAAGAAAGTGCCACTGGGAAGGTATTCAAAATATTAGTTCAGAAGCGACCATACAAACACGAGAGCATGGAAGTAAGCAACTACGGATGATTATAGGCAAGTAAGGACATCAAAAAGGTCCGTAATAAGCTCACAACTTTACGAAAGTCAAGGGTTCTGCCTAAGTACTACAACGAAAGACTAGCTGAAGAAATAAGAAAAAAAGGCTTCAACCTAAGCACAATGACCTAAAAAGGAAAGGGTCATGTAACAACAATCTCGCAACAACATTGTAAGCATTCCAAAGGAAAGTGGCACCTACCGTGGCTAATAAATGGGAAGTAAGAATTAAAAGTAATATTCGAGATCAGATGAGTTGTATGAAAAATCTGGCAAGTGTGGGCACTAAGATAAGATAAGTATGGACGCAACAAGGGGGCAGAAAGACCAGGAAAAGTAATAGCTTATGTCGAAAGAAAGCTAAGATGGAACGAAAGAATTATTTGATCAATGATCCAGAGTTAGTACGTTATGGGTACACTCAAGATTTTGGAGCATTATCCAGGCAACATATCTGTTGACAATCGTACAGCCATATAAGACTCCAGTATATGTTAAAAGAAAGAATTGAGCCTAGGGCATAAACAAAGGATTGAATTGTTAGAAGATTGTATCATGGATATACCATAACACCCATGAAAGGATAAGGTAATAACTGATACCATGAGCCACGGATCGGAAGATAGCTTAAGCCTACATAAAAGTTGATCAAAAGGAGGAGGGAACTAAAGAATTACATCACCCAAGTAAATCAAGAGTCTAATAATGGTCCTAGAAAAATTATAGAAGTTGTGCTTGAGAACATGACAGAATCACTCTTAATATCAGATATTTAAGAGAAATAACACAACAACCATGATCTATAATGGTTCTACAAGGAAGCCAGCTAGAACAAGTACCAGCCTCATAAGAAGTCAGTACGAAGCTCCCACCGGATTGTGTATGTACCAGAGGTGCGAGTATTACAATAGAGCTTCAAGTTATGGATGTGAATTACACCTAGGTGGAAGGGAGGTCATAAAAAAGATAGAAGATACGATGCGAGATTTTAAGGTAAGTAAGGTAAAGGTGAACAACATACGAGATACTCAAAGGTGAAAGATCATGAGTAGTCCATACTTCGGATAAAAGGGCCAGAAGCACGAGGATTCATTATCTTGGAATAATAACGGCATCGTTAGTAGCATACCTTCCAGCCTATGGTCTAGGTATCGAAAAGCTTGACTACGAGAGTAAAGAAGAGTTAGAGACGATGTGATGTCTCGCTTGATGTTCCAAATGACATAAGGAAATCTATGATGCAAGCAAGTTGAAAGGTTGCAAGTAATATAAATAGAGATATGTAGGTCACAAGTTATTGTATGGTGAACGAAAAGGTTCTAGAAGACAGGAGCAAGGATAAGAATATGTGAATGGGAAAGTAACAAAATGAATAAGTCCTTAGAATTAAGCCCATGAAAGCAAGAAGAGCATATGGTTTCTCTATGTTATACAAAGCTTAGTATGGCTTGAATGAACTCAAAGGAGTCAAAGACAAATGGAATTTAGGAAGAATGAAATGCTGACCCCAGTAATAAAATGAAGGTATAATTGTCACAGATAAAGGATGAAGTTTGGACCTTCGTTTGAATAATGATTGGAAAAAAAATAGATAGAAGAAGAGAAGGAGAAAAAGATTTCACTGACGACACGAAATTAAGATACCCCAGAAGGTGAATCACATTGAGACACTATGAAATATGATTATGGAAATCACTTCAAATATTCCTCAATACAACGTAAGCCCTAGCGATAATGTATTACGTAAGAAGTTTCAAGTCTTCAAGTAAAGGATTATAGATCAACATTGAGGCAAATCAACAATGGTCAGATATAAGTTACAAAGTATGACATGAGATTAGGCCATGATTCATAAGACGAACGGTAATGAAAGGGCATTGAAGAACTGAGATTTATACCTAAAAGGTAGGCAGCAAAAGTAACTGAGAACTTGGTAAACATACAGCGGTAAAGGTAGATTGAAGCAAAAAATTATGGTATAGTATAACCCATGTAAATTCAGTAAAGTCATGTGAATGATTAACCAGATCTATGAAATAAGATATGGCCGTATTCACAAGTTCTACAAAGTATCGAGCAAAGGACTTCAGTATACCTATAGAGGCCCAAAGAGGCATCCTATTAAGCCTTGTATATACAAAGTAAGGCCTAGAGATTGACTAAAAGATAAAAGGAAAAAGGAAAGATTATTCGCATAAGTGCACCTATAAAGCTAGGGTCATACAGGCTGCATGACAGGAGGTAACAGAAGTTGCAAGATTAGGAAGATTTCGACCACAAGTCATGATATGAGAAAAAAGACTAAAGGGGGGAATACCCTAGACTTTGAATATTTTCACAAAACAACTGCTTAAACGACAAGCAGAATATTAAGGTATTCACAAGAGCTATAAGTTATAAAAATGATAAGAGCATCAGTCAACATTCGAGGACGAATGTTCCAAAGGGGAGAATGATGTTACGCGCTGCAATATTATGTCGATATTACGCCCCGTAGTATTATATTACGATGATGTTATGTCTTGCAGTATTACATTACGGTGATGTCACGCTTGCAGTATTAAGTTACGATGATATTGCACCTTGTAGTATTGTACGTTGAATTTGTCGTAAGATAATTGACATCAGTCCAAGGAAAAAATTATTTGGACATTATAAGGATTATGTTGTTTCACAAGTGATGAGTAAATTCGTGAAGATGGAAGGGGAAACAAGTCAAAGAAAATGAAATTTTCGTCGAAGTTTGTCGATTTGGGATAAAATACGGGTAAAGTAATAATACCCGATAAATATAAACTAGTACCATGCGAGGTACCATATGACCACAGTAGTATATTATATAAAGTATATATGAAGTATTTTGAAAATAAATAGAATTTTAAGTAATTTATGGTATTTTAAATTATGCGGGTAATTGGTTAATTACCAAGTAAAGGGACATTACCCAGTTAACTAATAAGTGGGTAAAGATTAATAATCTTCACCCCACTCCCCACGTGGCAGTAATGTCACAACCCTAACCCCGAATCCGGTCGTGATGGCGCCTCTCGTGAAGACAAGGCCAGCCAGTTAAATCCAATTCACTTTTTAAAACAGTTAATCAACATAAAAATAGTCTAACCATGATTTAAATGTACTAAATAGCGGAAAATGTCAATAAAATGTGGAAATACACCCGACACAGCCCTAACCGGGGTGTCACAAGTCATGAGCATCTCTAGGCCATAATACAAGTCTGCTAAATCCATAAACTAGTACAAATATTTGAAGGGAAATAGAAATAATAAAAGAGTAGAGACACGGGGTTGCGAACTTCAACAGCTACCTCGTAGTCTCCGAACGCTCGCCTGAAACTGGAGGGATCAGCACTCAGGAGCGGTACCAGCTACGTTTGAATTTGCACACAGGGGTGCAGGAAGTAAAGTGAGTACTCAAACTCAGTAAGTAACAATTGTAAATAATGACTGAAAGTAAGAAAACACGTAAAGCGCAAGACATTCTATAACGAAGTAGTAAAATCACTTAAAATGAGTAAAACCAGTAAAAATCAAGTAAAATCCTCTTTCAACCAGTAAACGGGTAATTGGACAGATAATTAAGGTAAAGTAAACAAATTAAAGTTCTCCCCTCCAACGCAGTATCAACAAATCCGTCCCTCGGGCAATATCTCAAATCAGTACCAGCCCCTCGGGCTTAATCTCACATCACAATGGGTACCGCGCTCACTAGGGGTGTGCAGACTCTTGGAGGGGCCCTTTACGGCCAAAGCGCAATAACAAGCCATCTCGTGGCATAAAATCTAGGCCCTCGACCTCAGATCAATCAAGCCACCTCGTGGCGTATATATCTCAGGCCCTCGGCCTCAAATCAGTATCAGTGTTTCCTTACAACTAGGCCCTCTGTCTTACTCAGTCAAAAATACTCACAAGCTCCTCGAGCAATAGTAAAACAATATTTCTAAGCCCGAAAATCATTTAAAATATCATTTAAGTCTTAAAACTGAGTAAACATGGCTAGGTAGTAAAACGGTGAAAAATAACATGACTGAGTTCAAGTAATGAATCAAAACAATAAGGAATTTGTAGTAATGGCACGAAACCCAAATATGTCATTCAGCCCAAATCATGATGATAGCAAATAAGATTCAGTCAAATACGCAGTAAAATCATCAACCGGGATGGACCAAGTCACAATCCCCAATAGTATACGACCCCACGCTCGTCATCAAGCATGTGTCTCACCTCAATATAGCACTACGATTTGCAATTCGGGGTTTCAAACCCTCAAGACATCAGTTACAATCATTACTCACCTCGAACCGGCTAAATCTCTAGCTCGCAATGCCTTTTCCCCTCGAATCGGCTTCCACGCGCATCGAATCTATCCAAAATCATAACAAGGATGCTAAAATATGCTAAGGGAACAAAGCCCAAGCAAAAACAATCAATAAACGGCACTAATCCCGGGATTACCAAAACCCGACCCCTAAGCCCACGTCTCGAAATTCAAAAAATTTCACATAAATAGATTCCTTATATCCCCACGACTTCATACATATAAAAAGTTCTCAAATCCGACCCCAAATGGTCCTCGAAATCCCCAATCATAAGTCCAAAATTTCAAGCCCTAGTTCTTCCATTTTTAGCTTATGTTTCAATGATTTTTCGAGGTAGAATTCAGATAATAATCGAGTTTTAAGTCCGAAAATCTTACCTCCCAATGAATCCCCTTGAATCCCTCTTCAATCTCCTTCAAAAATCTCACAAAATGGCCAACTATGGAGGAAATGAGCCCCAAAATCGCGGACAGGACGAGTTAAAAACATTCTGCCTTGGCCTTAATTTCCTTCTTCGCGAACGCGGTCAAACCCTCGCGTTGTGAAACAAAAACTCACTTCGACCAATTTTTCCTCTATGCGAACGCAACACGACCATCGCGAACGTGATACTTCCTCTACCATACCCATCACGAATGCGCTCACTCTTCCGCGAACGCGATGAACACTTGACCTCAAACTCATCTGACCCAAATTCCTCTACGCGATCGCGAAGACCTTCTCGCGAACGCGATGCACCACTTCCTATCCCTCCGCAAACGCGAAGCCCTTCTCGCGAATGTGAAGGCTTAATCCTTGCCTTCCTCAACTGCCTCTTCGCGAACGCGAGGCTCCATTCGCGAACACGAAGGGTAAAATCCCTGCAACAGTTGAACAGATTTTTCTGCAATTTTCTGAACTCCAAAATGATCCGATTGACCACCCGAAACTCACCCGAGGCCCCCGAGACCTCAACGAAAGGCACCAACACATCCTAAAACCTTATTCAAACTTGTTCCAATCATCAAAACACCTCAAACAACATCAAATCACCCAAAACACATCAGATTCAAGCCTAAGTTTCTAAAATCTTCTGAAATACGCTTTTGATAAAAAACCCAACCAAATCACGTCCGAATGACCTAAAATTTTACACACATCCCAAATGACACAACGAAGCTACTGCAACTCTCGAAATTCCATTCTGACCCCTATATCAAAATCTCGCCTATCAACGAAAAATCGCCAAAATCTCAACTTCGCCAATTCAGGCCTAAATCTACTCCGAACCTCCAAAACCCATTCCGGTCATGCTCCTAAGTCATAAATAACTTCCCGAAGCTAACCGAATAATCGGAACTCACATCCAAGCCCTCTAACACATAAGTCAACATTCAATTGACTTTTCCAACTTAAACTTCCTTAAAAAGAGACTAAGTGTCTTAAACCTTACCAAAATCATTCCGGATTCGATCCGACCAACCTGATACTAAAAAACTTCGATAACGAAGCATAAAGAAGAAAAAATGGGGGAAACAGAGGGGTTACTCATGAGACAACTGGTCGGGTCGTCACAACTACGCCACTATTCAAGCATATGACTCATTAGTCATAGATGCTTAGTAGGCTAGAGACGTGTAAATCATTAAAAGATATACAAGAATGGGTCATTATAAAAGGTTCACTTTAAAAGCTTGGTTAACATAAAAGATCTTGGTTCATTTTCGACAAAAGTAGTAGTACGTCCATTTAGTAGTATTCATATGACATTTTTGTTCAAACATTAAAGATAGAAGCTTTCTTTCCACCAAAATTTATTTCCATCGAAATAATCCAAAAAAGCAGAAGCCTAATTCTGTTCAAAATATTTCAATGTAATTCCCTCAAAATTTTGCGGTTACAAAAAAGTACAGTGCAATCATCGCCAAGAATATTATACGGAGTTTTCCCTTCTCCAGGTATGTTAAGGCCATCCCTTCTTTCTTTTGGCATGGTCCAAATTATATTAAAGAAACGAGCAAATACACAGTTTCCATAAATTACTCTATTCATAGAATTATTAATGGTGTCTGTATTCTTGATTCCCCATGAAAATATTATTATTTTCTGTTCATGGGACTCAGAATAATACGCAGTTGGAAAAGTTTATCCTAATGGAAATATCGAGATTATTATGTATTTTTATGCATTTTACTCATTTATACATGTGCATTGACCCATGACCAGATGGCGTTATATACGCATATATATATAAATATATATATATATATATATATATATATATATGGGATATGGGAAAGGCTACGGCGTTATATACGCACCACCACTGGATCAGCTGGTCTATGATGTTGATGTAGCTCGCAGTGGCTGAAATATGATTCAAACGGTATTATATACACGTATATATGTATATATATGTATATGGGATATGGGAAGAGGTTATGGCATTATATACGCACCACCACCTGATCAGCTGGTATACATTAATAATTTTGCCCACAGTGGCCAAGGTGATATGATGGGATGCCCTCAGAGGCTGATGATGTTATGAAATATGTACCTATGCACAACATGACATTCATACGCATATGCATGATGCTAAATGTAATTTATGATTTACAAAGTTATTCAGACTTACAGGTGAGGTCATTTACTCTATATTTCCTCCATGTCTGTTATGTACTTATTTATGTGCCTTACATACTCAGTACATTATTCATATTGCCGTCCCTCTTTGCCTGGGGACGCTGCATTTCATGCCCTCAGGTCCAGATAGACGGGTCAAGATCCCTCCAAGTAGGCTATCAGCTCAGCGGAAGATGTTGGTGCGCTCCATTTGCTTCGGAGTTGCATGTCTAGTTATTATAATTTAGACATGTATAGTTTGGTATAGGGGGACTCTGTGTCACGACCCAAACTGAAGGGTCATGACTAGCACCCGACCACACTTGCCGAGCACCAACGTACATTTCATCTAACCTTCATTATTATCTTTTAAGGCTAAAGAGATCAATATAAATGGTAGACCTAGATCATGGACAACCAGCAATAAAATATGACGGCATGAACATACATAGCAGGGGATGACCAGACAATCAAGAAACTACATATAAGGTATGAGCTACCACGCTACTATGAAAGACTATACAACAAAAACTAGCCGACAAGGCATACCAAACTATACATGAGCCGACACCTGTCTATGAGCCTCTAAAAGAACATAAGTGTTGCAACATAGCCGGAACAGGGCCCCGACATACCCATAATGTCTATAACAAAAATTGCATACCAAGACCAAGGCAAGTCCGGAGAAGGGATCTCGCCAATCACCGCTGAACTGGACAGTCTACTGTGGTGGGGGAGCTGCACCTGCCTGTCTATCAGGACCTGCAGCATGACATGCAGCGTCCACAAATAAAAGGACGTCAGTACGAATAAAGTACTGAGTATGTAAGGCAAGGAACCATAAATACGATCAGTAATGTAAGCAAGGATAGAGAATATACAACCTGTAACATCTTAGTACCTCTGAGGGCTACTTACATGAAATGCATGATACATATGTATAAATACATAAACCTTTAAAGCATTCGCCTCTGTGGGCATCATTATCATCATATCGTACCCGGCCATAATAGGCTCGGTAGAATCGTACCCGGCCACGTGGAGCTCGGTAAAACCCAACTGATCAGTGGTTGCACAATAGGTGTCGTACCCGGCCAACTATAGCGTGGCTCGGTAGAGTAAAATAGATACATATATATAATGCATGCTCGACTCATGGAATCACATTCTAAACCTTTCAGAGTGACGTAAGGTCGGTATCCTCTGTACACGTTATTAGGACTAACTCTTCACTATGAACCTTATAAGAATCAGGAAGTACCAATAACATTGATAACATAAGAATAAGAGAAGCAACATTAACATCAATCGTTCCATAAGAGGGAAAACAATGTAAGTACTGCTAGCTTCTAAGAGTAGAGTATCTTTGGAAGCTCGTTCATTACATTATGTACAATCGGAGTCGTGCAAAAGAAGGAAAGGGATAGCCTCACATACCTTGTATATACTGCCCCAATCTCAAGCTATGCAATTGTCAAAACTCCTTAGTCTACAATAAGAGAAACGATACTATCGTTATCATTTAAGCGTCATAACTATTATGTATCGACCACAACCTATTTTACGATGAAACGGACAGCACCTCCCCTATATATATGACCTCACACCATTCAAAACAATCACCAAACAGCCCAAACAACATCAATAATAAACATATTGAGCCTCCCAAAATAGTCCACACACAGCCTAATCACTCCATACATACGACGACCACCGTAGTCGTGTCAAACAACCTGGAAATGTTACGAATAACTATCAGCCCATAACCCTACATATATATGGTGTTTCTACACACCCTTCCTCCTCCAAAACTCCACAAGATAGTAGTAAAATACGCAGCCCAACAACAACGCAAAACAGTCCACAAAACAATAACATTACTTCCAAGCCTTTCGATATATATTTCACAAGTTCTAGCTTCAATGGCTTAGCTGCAACTTGGATAATCTTAAATACATATAGAGTAAGAGGTTCCTTACCTTTATACATAAATAACAACTCCAATTTGACCTTAAATTTCCATGAAATATCCCTCTAATGCTGCCACAACAACAAAAAAGCGAAACTAGCGATCAATTAGTGTTTTTCGGCACTAGAATCACTTTAGAAGGCTTGAAATCACCTAGGATTGATATTAAGAACATGAGGGAGTATTTACAGAACATAAAACCTTTAAAACAACCTCCCACATGAGCTGGAACGACAAAAAAATGAGCAACAACAAGAAGAACAAGAGACTTACTAGCGCCACGGAATTCCCGACACTTGATTTGTGTTGTTTGCCCTTTTTTTGGATCTTGAATCTTGAGAGAACCTTGAGAGGATGTTCCTAGGGTTCTAAGGTCTGAAAATAGTGAAAAGAAATGACTTAAAACGGGTTGGAGTCATCCTATATAGGCCCAAATATCTTAAACCGACTTAGTGGGCCCCATAGAGAGGTGTTTGGCGCAGTCTCGCGAAAACGCGAATATCTCTCTACTCCGAGATCGTATCGATGAACGGTTTAATGCGTTGGAAACTAGACTCCTAGATCTTTAATTTTGTTGGTATATCACCCCGTAATTCTTTGTAAATTATGAGAAAATATTAGAAACATTTGACCCAATGTTTAAGTAAAATTATGAACCTAAGTTGCGACAACTTTTGTCGACTTTTGTTTCATAACTCGTTTGACTTCAAGACTTATGATACGGATATTATATGATTAAAATACCTTAATAAATGACCTCTTGAGTGTATTAAGCACCGCTAGATTACCTGAAAATACGAGTTACAACATCCTTGATTCGTTTAACTTCTAATACTGGTTAATCACCCTTATACACTCTTGTATCACTTAAGACCAATAGGATTGACTTCTTATCATCTAAAAGATAATTCCTTCTTGGATTTATGTTAACTAATATATGGCATGAACTAACACATGTGGATATGGGTTGTAACACCCTCCCCCCCTTAGGAACATTCGTCCTCGAATGTAAGGGTTTATGGGGAGTTTAAATCATCGTGGATTCCAATGGAAATTTCCGATCAATTTTCCCCTATAAAATGGTCACTAGCAAAACTTGCATGTAATTAAGCCCAACATATGGCTTCACAAGGCTACACAAAGCATTATGCGTATTTACATTATCTACATATCACCATTTTGTATTAAGGAGGAGTATTCTCAAATTATTGCTTACCTCATAGAGCCGTTTCACCTTCCAATGTATCCTGTCTTCCACCAGCATCCTTGTTATCTTCATTCTGGAATAAGTAAGGGTATTTAGACTTCATCTCCTCTTCTGCTTCCCATGTCATTTCTTCCATATTTTTGTTCCTCCATAATACTTTGACGGAAGCTACATCTTTTGTTCTCAGCTTGCGGACTTGCCGATCTAATATCGCCACTGGCACTTCTTTATATGATAGGTCCTCTGTAACTTGTACATCTTTGATAGGGACGACTCGAGAAGGGTCTCCAATACATTTTCTCAACATAGATACATGGAATACCGGGTGGACAAATTCCAATTCGGATGGCAATTCTAACTCATAAGCAACCTGTCCAATCCGTCGAAGAATTTTATACGGCCCGATATACCTTGGACTCAGCTTACCTTTCTTCCCAAAACGCATAATACCCTTCATTGGTGAGATCCTCAGGAAAACCCAATCACCAACCTCAAACTCTAGATCACGACGTCGGACATCAGAATAAGATTTTTGCCTGCTTTGTGCCGTCCTCAATCGCTCCTGTATCACTTTCACCTTCTCAATAGCTTGGTGAATCAAATCTGGCCCATATAATTCTGTTTCACCGACTTCGAACCATCCAACTGGTGATCTACATCTCCTCCCGTATAGTGCCTCGTATGGGGCCATTTTAATACTGGAATGGTAGCTATTGTTATAGGCGAATTCTATGAGTGGAAGATGATCATCCCAATTCCCCTTAAAATCTAGAACACATGCTCGTAGCATATCTTCCAGTGTCTGAATGGTACGTTCAGCCTGTCCGTCAGTCTGCGGATGAAATGCAGTGCTGAGATTTACTTGTGTGCCTAAACCCTTCTGGAAAGACCTCCAAAAGTTAGCCGTAAATTGAGCTCCTCGGTCTGATATAATAGATATGGGCACACCATGAAGCCTAACAATCTCCTTGATATACAACTTTGCATAATCTTCAGCCGTGTAAGTTGTCTTCACTGGCAGAAAATGGGCACATTTTGTAAGTCGATCAATTATCACCCAGATGGAGTCAAACTTATGATAAGAGCGAGGTAATCCAATAATGAAGTCCATATTAATCACCTCCCACTTCCAGGTCGGAATCTCTATATTTTGAAGCAATCCACCGGGTTTCTGATGTTCTATCTTTACTTGTTGACAATTGGGACACTGGGCTACAAATTCTGCAATAGACTTCTTCATATTATCCCACCAATATTGCTCCTTGACATCATGATACATCTTTGTCGAGCCGGGATGGATGGAATATCGGGATTGATGAATCTCATTCATAATCTTCTCTCGCAACCCTGCCACATTAGGCACACACAATCGGCTCTGGTATCTCAGTGCCCCATCTTTTCCGATCCCAAAAGCCATACTTTTACACTGTTGAATGCTTTCTCTTAATCGTACTAAGATAGGATCTTCATATTGTCGTGCTTTTACCTCTGCTACCAAAGATGATTCTGATGTATTCTGTACAGTAACACCTCCATCATCAGAGTCTAACAATCTGATTCTCATATTGGCTAGCTGATGAAGCTCTTTAATCAACCCCCATCTACCTGCCTCAATATGTACTAAGCTTCCCATTGATTTACGGCTGAGAGCATCTGCCACAACATTGGCTTTACCGGGATGATACAATATCTCGACGTCGTAGTCTTTCAATAATTCAAGCCACCTACGCTGCCTCAAATTCAACTCTTTCTGCTTGAAGATGTATTGTAAACTCTTGTGATCTGTGTAGATGTCAACATGGACGCCGTATAAGTAGTGCCGCCATATCTTCAAAGCATATATTACTGCAGCCAATTCCAAATCATGGGTTGGATAATTCTTTTCATGCTTCTTCAATTGTCTTGATGCATAAGCAATCACATTCCCACGCTGCATCAATACGCACCCCAAACCTATACTTGAGGCATCACAATATACCACATAACCTTCTGTTCCTTCAGGAAGAGTGAGCACTGGTGCAGATGTCAATCGATTCTTCAGCTCCTGAAAACTACGTTCACAAGTGTCAGACCACTGGAATTTGGTAGCTTTTTGTGTTAACTTAGTCAATGGTGATGATATAGAGGAAAATCCTTCTACAAACCGCCTATAATATCCTGCTAGCCCTAGGAAGCTGCGGACTTCTGATGGTGTTGTAGGTCTCGGCCAATTCTTTACTGCATCGATCTTCTGAGTGTCGACACTAATACCCTCATCAGATATCACATGGCCAAGGAATGCTACTGAGTTCAGCCAGAATTCACATTTGGAGAGCTTAGCATATAACTTACGATCCTGAAGCGTCTGTAATACTATCCGCAAGTGGCCCGCATGTTCCGCCTCCGAACGAGAATACACTAGAATGTCATCAATGAATACAATCACGAACACATCAAGATAGGGCCTGAATATAGTATTCATGAGATCCATAAAAGCTGCTGGGGCATTTGTTAGCCCGAACGACATCACCAAGAACTCAAAGTGCCCATATCTTGTCCGGAAGGCCGTCTTTGGAATATCTTTCTCCCTAACCCTCACCTGATGATACCCTGAACGTAAATCAATCTTAGAGAAATACTTGGCACCCTGGAGTTGGTCAAACAGGTCATCAATTCTTGGAAGTGGATACTTGTTCTTTATAGTAGACTTATTCAACTGTCGATAGTCGATACACATCCGTAACGACCCATCTTTCTTCCGCACGAATAGGACTGGTGCACCCCAAGGTGAAGTGCTAGGCCTAATAAAGCCCTTATCCAGCAAGTCCTTCAACTGCACCTTCAACTCTCGCAACTCTGCCGGGGCCATTCTGTATGGAGGAATAGAGATCGGTTGAGTGTCAGGCAACACATCAATGCTAAACTCAATCTCCCTTTCAGGAGGAAGGCCCGGGAGTTCATCTGGGAAAACATCTGGGAATTCGTTAACCACAGGGATTGATTGTAAAGTAGGCGGTTTCGCCTCCGCATCCCTAACGCGAACGAGATGATAAATGTAACCTTTTGAGATCATTTTCCTTGCCTTAAGATAGGAAATAAACCTACCTTTCGGTGTAGCAATGTTCCCTTTCCATTCAATGACGGGTTCACCCGGAAATTGGAACCTAACCATCTTCGTACGACAGTCAACATTTGCATAGCATGAGGCCAACCAGTCCATTCCCATTATCACATCAAAATCAACCATTTCTAACTCAAATAAATTTGCCGAGGTTTGACGACTACAAATCATCACAGTGCAACCTCTATATACCCTTCTAGCAATCACAGAATCTCCTATCGGAGTAGATACCGCGAGGGGTTTACTTATCAATTCAGGTTCAATGCCAAACTTATTAGCCACAAAGGGTGTAACATATGATAATGTAGATCCCGGATCAATCAGCGCATATACATCATAAGAAAACACAGATATAATACCTGTAACAACATCTGGAGACGACTCGAGATCCTGTCGACCTACTAGAGCATAGGTTCGATTTTGAGCACCACTCGAACTCGGCACTGCACCTCTACCCCTACCACGACCTGTCGACTGCTGAAAACCCCGTGCTGGAGGTCGAACTGATGAGGAAGAACCAGACACAGATCCAGTCGGCTGAGCCATACCATCACCTCCTCTATTAGGACAATCCCGCATCATATGGCCAGGCTGCCCGCACGAATAGCATGCATCAGAACCTCGACGACACAGTCCAAAGTGGGCCTTGCCGCACTGATCACAATGTGGTGTTGGGGGTCTCATCTGACTAGTATCCCTGTGATGTTGCAAGCCAGATGCCCGCGAACTCTGACCTGGACCAGAATAGGATCGATCATATCGAGGCCTCTGAAACTGTGGAGGAGCACTAGCTACAGGTGGCGCCGAACTCCTCGAAAACTGTGGCCTGATGCGGCCTCTGAAGTCATCAGAATACCCTGCAAATCTCGCCCTCTTATGCTGGCCTCTATCCTGCTCCCTAACTGCCCTCTGCTGGCGCTTACGATCCTCTAGGGTCTGGGCATAAGCTTGAATACGGGAAATATCCATGCCCTCCACCAAGGAGGCTGTCGTACACTCATTTATTAGATGTGGTCCCAACCCATTCACGAACATATGCACCCTATCACTCATCTCGGCCACCATATGGGGAGCATACCTTGCCAAAGAATCAAACTGCATACTGTACTCTCGCACACTCATATTACCTTGTCTAAGGTTCAAGAACTTATCAGCTCTAGCTCGTCGTATCTCAACTGGCAAGTAGTGACGAAGAAAGGCCTCAGAAAATTCCTTCCACACAGCTGGAGGAGGGTTCGGACCCCTGGATCTCTCCCAACTATCATACCAGAGAACCGCTAAATCCCGTAGCCGATAAGAAGCCAACTCTACTGCCTCTGTATCACTAACATGCATAACCCGAAGTGTACGATGAACCTGGTCAATAAAAGTCTGTGGGTCCTCCTTGGGGTCTGATCCGGTAAACACTGGAGGGTCTAAATTAATAAAATCACGAACTCTTGTACTAACTGGTTTCTCAGCAGCACCTGTATTCTGCCTCTGAGCCTGAGCAGCTACCAAGCTAGTCAATAACTGCAAAGCACTCTGCATATCCTGGTCTGGAGTGCCAGACGGAGGAACTGGAGGCGCTGGGTGCCTTCTAATATCCTCTGGAGGAGATGGAGTAGATGAGGTATGAGAGGGCATCTCACTTTGAGCCTCACTTTGTCCTGCTCTGACTTGGGGCACCTGACTGGTACCCTCTCCCGCTGCTGTATCAAGCCGTCTACTAATCGTTTGCTTCCTAGTCGAAGGCATCACTGAAAAAAACAAGGTGAATATTAGAGACAAACACTTACGACTCAACTCTACGCACGATCTAGATTCAGGAAGAAGGTAACAACCCTAGATGTCATGTAGCCTCCTGATTATAAATGTGGCGCGCTACACATCCATAATCAAGACTCTACTAGACACGGCTCATAGACAACCCCTAGGACAGACTTGCTCTGATACCAAGTTTGTCACGACCCAAACTGAAGGGCCATGACTAGCACCCGACCACACTTGCCGAGCACCAACGTACATTTCATCTAACCTTCATTATTATCTTTTAAGGCTAAAGAGATCAATATAAATGGTAGACCTAGATCATGGACAACCAGCAATAAAATATGACGGCATGAACATACATAGCAGGGGATGACCAGACAATCAAGAAACTACATATAAGGTATGAGCTACCACGCTACTATGAAAGACTATACAACAAAAACTAGCCGACAAGGCATACCAAACTATACATGAGCCGACACCTGTCTATGAGCCTCTAAAAGAACATAAGTGTTGCAACATAGCCGGAACAGGGCCCCGACATACCCATAATGTCTATAACAAAAATTGCATACCAAGACCAAGGCAAGTCCGGAGAAGGGATCTCGCCAATCACCGCTGAACTGGACAGTCTACTGTGGTGGGGGAGCTGCACCTGCCTGTCTATCAGGACCTGCAGCACGACATGCAGTGTCCACAAATAAAAGGACGTCAGTACGAATAAAGTACTGAGTATGTAAGGCAAGGAACCATAAATACGATCAGTAATGTAAGCAAGGATAGAGAATATACAACCTGTAACATCTTAGTACCTCTGAGGGCTACTTACATGAAATGCATGATACATATGTATAAATACATAAACCTTTAAAGCATTCGCCTCTGTGGGCATCATTATCATCATATCGTACCCGGCCATAATAGGCTCGGTAGAATCGTACCCGGCCACGTGGAGCTCGGTAAAACCCAACTGATCAGTGGTTGCACAATAGGTGCCGTACCCGGCCAACTATAGCGTGGCTCGGTAGAGTAAAATAGATACATATATATAATGCATGCTCGACTCATGGAATCACATTCTAAACCTTTCGGAGTGACGTAAGGTCGGTATCCTCTGTACACGTTATTAGGACTAACTCTTCACTATGAACCTTATAAGAATCAGGAAGTACCAATAACATTGATAACATAAGAATAAGAGAAGCAACATTAACATCAATCGTTCCATAAGAGGGAAAACAATGTAAGTACTGCTAGCTTCTAAGAGTAGAGTATCTTTGGAAGCTCGTTCATTACATTATGTACAATCGGAGTCGTGCAAAAGAAGGAAAGGGATAGCCTCACATACCTTGTATATACTGCCCCAATCTCAAGCTATGCAATTGTCAAAACTCCTTAGTCTACAATAAGAGAAACGATACTATCGTTATCATTTAAGCGTCATAACTATTATGTATCGACCACAACCTATTTTACGATGAAACGGGCAGCACCTCCCCTATATATATGACCTCACACCATTCAAAACAATCACCAAACAGCCCAAACAACATCAATAATAAACATATTGAGCCTCCCAAAATAGTCCACACACAGCCTAATCACTCCATACATACGACGACCACCGTAGTCGTGTCAAACAACCTGGAAATGTTACGAATAACTATCAGCCCATAACCCTACATATATATGGTGTTTCTCCACACCCTTCCTCCTCCAAAACTCCACAAGATAGTAGTAAAATACGCAGCCCAACAACAACGCAAAACAGTCCACAAAACAATAACATTACTTCCAAGCCTTTCGATATATATTTCACAAGTTCTAGCTTCAATGGCTTAGCTGCAACTTGGATAATCTTAAATACATATAGAGTAAGAGGTTCCTTACCTTTATACAGAAATAACAACTCCAATTTGACCTTAAATTTCCATGAAATATCCCTCCAATGCTGCCACAACAACAAAAAAGCGAAACTAGCGATCAATTAGTGTTTTTCGGCACTAGAATCACTTTAGAAGGCTTGAAATCACCTAGGATTGATATTAAGAACATGAGGGAGTATTTACAGAACATAAACCCTTTAAAAAAACCTCCCACACGAGCTGGAACGACACAAAAATGAGCAACAACAAGAAGAACAAGAGACTTACTAGCGCCACGGAATTCCCGACACTTGATTTGTGTTGTTTGCCCTTTTTTGGGTCTTGAATCTTGAGAGAACCTTGAGAGGATGTTCCTAGGGTTCTAAGGTCTGAAAATAGTGAAAAGAAATGACTTAAAACGGGTTGGAGTCATCCTATATAGGTCCAAATATCTTAAACCGACTTAGTGGGCCCCATAGAGAGGTGCTTGGCGCAGTCTCGCGAAAACGCGAATATCTCTCTACTCCGAGATCGTATCGATGAACGGTTTAATGCGTTGGAAACTAGACTCCTAAATCGTTAATTTGGTTTGTAGATCACCCCGTAATTCCTTGTATATTATGAGAAAAGATTAGAAACATTTGACCCAATGTTTAAGTAAAATTATGAACCTAAGTTGCGACAACTTTTGTCGACTTTTGTTTCATAACTCGTTTGACTTCAAGACTTATGATACGGATATTATATGATTAAAATACCTTAATAAATGACCTCTTGAGTGTATTAAGCACCGCTAGATTACCTGAAAATACGAGTTACAACATCCTTGATTCGTTTAACTTCTAATACTGGTTAATCACCCTTATACACTCTTGTATCACTTAAGACCAATAGGATTGACTTCTTATCATCTAAAAGATAATTCCTTCTTGGATTTATGTTAACTAATATATGGCATGAACTAACACATGTGGATATGGGTTGTAACACCCTCCCCCCCTTAGGAACATTCGTCCTCGAATGTAAGGGTTTATGGGGAGTTTAAATCATCGTGGATTCCAATGGAAATTTTCGATCAATTTTCCCCTATAAAATGGTCATGTGTATATGATGATGTAATAAGAAAGATATGTTATGTTGGTACTCGGTTGAGTAAAGTACTGGTGCCCATCGCGGTCCATCTATTGGGTCATGACACCAAATATATAATCCAAATCCCCAATATTTGAAAACCTAGGTTCTACCCAAAACACCCAATTTCCCCCATGAAAACTATTGATTTTGAGTTGAAATCATGTGAAAAGATGTTAAGGATTGAAGAAAACTAGTTAGAAATCACTTACAATCGATTTGGAGAAGAAGATGTCTTTGAAAATTCGCCCTAGAGTGTTTTGGTTTTGAAAGAGTGTGAAAAATGGTTGAAATCGATTTGGAGAAGAAGTTGTCTTTACAGGTTGCAGGTATCGCAATTGCGACCAGGGTTGCGAACCCAGACTCTGCTAAGCATTTGCGAAGCAACTTTCGCATTTGCAAAGTCGGATTTGCGAACATCCTGTCGCATTTGCGAAGACAGGCCCAAATGGGGAGCATCACATTTGCAAACAAAAATCTCGCATTTGCGAGGAAGGGCTGGTCTGGGCTATTTCACATTTGCGACTCAGGCCTTGCATTTGCGAGCCAGGCTTCGAAGCCTGCAGGCCTGCAATAAAATAGCTGAAACCTACAATTTTTCCCAAGTCCAAATTCCAACTGTGGCCTATCCAAAACTCACCCGAGCCCTCGGGGCTCCAAACCAAACATGCACACCAACCTAAAAACATCATACGGACTTGCTCATGCATTCAAGTCACCAAAATAACATCAACAACTATGAATTTAACATCAAAATCATGAAATTTCTTAAGAATTTCAAATTTTCCAATTTTCTCAAATACGGTCCGATTCACGTCATTTCAAGTCCGTTTCTTACCAAATTTCACAGACTCATCTTAAATTACATATAAGACACCAGGCTCCTCAAACAAAATACGGGCACGATACTATCAAGTTTTAAACACATTTCATTTCCAAAAACGCGTAAATATTACAGAAAATAATTTTCTTTAAAAATTTATTTCTCGGGCTTGGGACCACGGAATTCGATTCCGGGAATACGCCCAAGTCCCATATTTTTCCACAGACCCTCCGAGACAATCAAATCAAGGGTCCGGGTCCGTTTACCCAAAATGTTGACCGAAGTCAACTTAAATTCATTTTAAAGGACAAATTCATCATTTTTCACATATTGGCTTTCCGACTACGCGCCCGTACTGCGTACGCAAATCGAGGTGATGCAGAAAGAGGTTTTTAAGGCCTTGGAACACAGAATTTATTTTTAAAATAAGTGATGACCTTTTGGGTCATCACATAGGCTTACCTAGTCTTAGAGACTAAGCGCTGTCACGATATCCTACAGAGGGAAATTGGGGTCGTAACAGACCTCTCTATAATAGTCATCCTCTATAACATTAAAAATAGCACGGGATAGCCAGTTTTTCCACTGTTAATCGAACAATATCCAGTGTTTGCAAAATCATTAAAAAATAATCACTATTTTATGTGGAGATAAAATCTAGACAAAAAAACTATAGCTGAAACACGAAAAGTTCCAGCATAGTATGCTGAATTATGGTGCTTCTCTGTATAAACTTTCAACATATTATGTTGGAACTTCAGCAGAAACAATGAAAGTTCCAGCATAATATGCTGGATTATGGAACTCCTGCATATAAACTTCCAACATATTATGTCGAAACTACAACACATTATGTTCGAATTTGATGTGTAAAAAATTTAACTCCAGCATATTATGCTAGAATTTTTTCAAATTTTTAATGTTGTTTTTGTTCAAATTTTATTTTTACATGAAAAAGTGGCTAAATTCCCATTATTTTTCAAACTGTGGCTATTTTTTAGTTACTACATGTAAATCAGGCTATTTCTAATTTTTTCCCTTTATAACAATACTTCACTATAAGGGTCAAGTTTTCTTTGGGACCATTTTTTCACGTTATGTTATAATATTTATTCCTTATAATGTCGCTTCACTAAAACATCCAAAAAATATCAGAACAAACGAGGCTATTATAGGTAGATTTGACTGTATAAAAATATAATTGAAATTTACCTTTCAAATTGCATGATGACTAAGCACGTAATCTATGTATATTTATATCTATCATATACTATATTAAAATTACGAAGGATCGTAGTGAAGTGTCGTTTGCCGTTTTTACCTGTAAATACAGATTTCACACTGAATAAAATAGTAATTTAAGTTTTTTTCCTATTATTTTAGACTTTAAAATCAACTAAAATAATAATTATTAAACCTTTCCTTATCTGAATTACGTAGAAACTCCTAATATTTTAGA
Source organism: Nicotiana sylvestris (assembly GCF_000393655.2). Lineage (NCBI taxonomy): Eukaryota > Viridiplantae > Streptophyta > Magnoliopsida > Solanales > Solanaceae > Nicotiana > Nicotiana sylvestris. Next base: position 128,391,457 of record NC_091064.1, on the reverse strand, counting down.
TTATTAATCTTACCCGCACAATTACACTGCCCAAAAGACTGAGCTTTTTTGGACTTACAATTCCTGCCCTTCACTTGTATATCCGATGTATGGGAACTAATTACTTTTCATAAAGGAGAAAGAAGGACATGTTCATCTCCAGTACAACATATATGTATCTTCTCCTTTCTCCTTATTTTTGCTTTTGATTTTTTTAACCACTTAGCCATTGTATTGGTGGAAAATAAATACGACACATGGATTAATGAGGCACGGGTAAAACACCCGTGGGATTGCTTACAAAAGATACCGTATCTGAAAATTGGGAAAGAAGAGATAGGCATGGGATGCATGAAGACTACAAAAAGAGTAAGATTCATCGACAACTATGAATATGGAAAGGGAATTAGCATAATCCTTGATTATACACGACTATTTGTTATTACTATAATTGTTACGAATAATTTATGTAACGGGTAATTAATGTAGATAACGTTACTAACGAGCATGAATCAAGTGGGGAAAACAGTTACATATTGTAGCCTTATATAAACTCTCCTTATTGATACTTTGTACGATCATCAAAGAATTCACAAATATATACAATTATTCTTTTACTTTTATACCTCTGCTTGATTGAAGATTCTTACTCACAATTCTTGGAAGAAAGCTACAATTATAAATAAGATTTTCTTTTCTTCATTTATTGAATATTTAATTTCAATTACTTTTTATTTTTCTATTTTTGGAAAGTGAAATAAACTTGGTTTTACGCAAAGTGACGAGTGGGTACACGGGTTGTACGTGGTATTTGACCGGCTTAGGCTACTTAGAGTCTTTCCATACTTTAATTGAAATATCATATCATGTTATAATTCTCATAACCAATCTATTTTTACTTGTGTTGGTCTATCCTTACATGCCTTAAATGACTTGTTTAAGACTTGTTTTACATTCTACTTGATAAATTGCTCACATGCTTTAGTTAAACATGTTACCCCTTTTATTGTTACACGTTATCTATTTCATTGTCGATTATCATTATTTGAAGTTGTTGTACATGTTATTTTTTTTATTGTTGATTATCTTCACAAAAGACACAATCAATCCCAAATCCTAAAGAGTAGTTTCCCCCATATAAACCTAGAAAACATACTTACTTCAACTAGGCCAATTCAACCCTCGGAAATAGCTTTTCCCCTAAAATTCGCCTCCACACCGCTCAAATCTAACCAAAATTGACTTAATATAATCTAACAATGCAAGGGAGTTCAATTACAGTAGATAAAGCTAAGATCTTAATAGTCAAAAAAAGTCAACCCAGTGCCCCACCCGATCAAAACCCGGGTCCAATGGTATATTCCAACTACCCATGACCCCACGAGTTCATATATGTGATTATTTTCAAAATTCGAGTCCAAATCGACTCTCAAAACTCAAATTCTTATTTTTCAAGAACTTGACAAAGTTTCACAAATTTCCACATTGATTCATATGATTTTGATGTTGAACTCTAAGATATATTGATGGAATACAATTAGAAATAGATTAGAATCACTTACCCAAAGTTTGTAACTAAAAATCCTCTCTTCAAATTGCCTCCTACAGAGTCTTGAGTCCTAAAATAATAGAATATGTTGAAAAATCCCGTCTCCCAGCCTTTGTACCAGCTGCAGTTGTCGAATTTGCAACATAGGATTCGCATTCGCGAACCCTTGCAATTGAGGACTTGGGCTCGCATTTGCGAACCTTGACATCCTCAATCATCATCACAATTACGACAAAAGGCTTCACAATTGCAAAGCCGAGAACCTCACAAAAGTGAACAAATGTACGCAAATGCGAATAAAGCCAAAATCCTGCTGACTTTGCAAATGCGAAGGGGAAGTATAAATCGCAACATCTATGCCTCCACTGTTACCTTCGTAATTGCGAGGCTGATGCTCGTAATTGCTATAACTGGACACCAACAACGCCACCAGTTTAATTTCAATTCACTCTATTCTGAAACATGTCTGAAACTCATCCGAGCCATTGGGGCTCCAGACCAAACATTCACACAAGTCTAAAAATATCATATGAACTCGCTCATGTCATCAAAACATAAAAATAACATCTAAAATTATAAATAGAACACTAAAACACATAAGTTTCAAATTAAAGTTCAAGAATCTCTAGAATTACAACTAAACTTATGAATATTATCAAACCAACTCCAAATTATATCAAATTTTCCAAACAACTTCTAAGTAGCATAACGGACCTATTCCAAGTCCCAAAATTGAATGCCAAGCTCTATAGCTAAAAGTCAACCTACGGTCAAACTTTTCAACTTCAAATTGCCAAATTTTGATAAAACAACAAAAATAGACCTACGGGCATACGCCCAAGTCCAAAATCATGATAATAAGCTATCATAGCCATCAAAACACCATTCTAGGATCATTTTCACAAAACTCAAAGTTTTATCAATATTTCTAATTTAAACTTTTAAGTCAAGATCAAAGGGTCCAAATCAACCTGAAAACTTCCTGCAACGAAACTAATCAACCACGCAAGTCATAAAACTATAAACACACATGTGTGAAGCATAAAAAGAGAAAACATAGCGCAATTATACAAAACAACCGATCAGATCGTTACATTGGGGAGTACAGATGGAGGAGATGACGAAAAGTGAAAGGGGTTGTGTAACTACTCGGCTGATCGTTTTGAGAGTTGTAGATCCGTTCCCCTATTTACTACTTATTTTGTACTTTATAGTTATTATGTGGCTTGGAGGGTTAGTCGGTTCAGGTCTGGAGAGGTTTTAGAATGAATTGAGACACTTAGAGCCCGTTTGGATGGGTTTATTTTAAGGGACTTTTAAGTCAAAATAGCTTTTAAGCCATAAGTTAGAAATTCTAACTTTTGGCTTTTGGCTTGTTTTTTTTATTTTATCTTAAAAACAAGGGTGTAAAAATACATTTTTACTCCATCCAAACACTATAAAATGGCTTAAAAGTTATTTTGGCTTAAAAGCACTTAAAATAAGCCAATCCAAACGGGCACTTAGTCTCAAAAGTTGGAAGCTTAAGTTGAAAAGGTTAACCGGATATTGACATATGTCTAAACTACTCCGGAATGGAGTTTTTATGGTTCGTTAGCTTTATTGGGTGATGTTGGACTTAGAAGCATGTCCGAATTTTGATTCGGAGGTCTATAGTTGAAGTAGGCTTGAAATGGCGAAAGTTGGAAATTTAAAAAGTTTGACCGGGAGTGGACTTTGTAATATCAGGGTCAGATTGGGATTCTAGGAGTTGAATTGGGCCTGAGGTTTCAATTGTGACTCATGTACAAAATTTGGGGTCAATCGGACATGATTTGATAGATTTTTGGCATCGTTTGTAGAAATTGGAAGTTCAAAGTTCATTAGGCTTGAATCTATGTGCGATTCATTTTTTGATGTTGTTTGAGGTTATTTGAGGGCTCGACTAAGTTCGTATGATATTTTAGGACTTGATGGTATGTTTATTTGAGGTCCCGGGGGCCTCGACTAAGTTTCAGATGGTTAACGGATCAATTTTGTAGTTTGTAATATAGTTGAAGACTGTTGGTTTGCTGATACTGGTTTTATCTTATGCGTTCGCGAGAAAGGTCTCGCGCTCGCGAAGTGTATCTGGAGGCAGGCAAGGAGTTCTTCTTTGCGTTCACAAAGGTTGGGGTAGGTTTGCATCGCGATCGTGAGAGGGATCTCTCGTTCGCGCAGAAGGTTGAAGTAGGCTTGGGCAGCAGGCCATAAGGCATCGCTTTTATGGTCAGGTGGACTCGTTCGCGTAGGCCAAGCTCGGCAAGGCATCACATTTACGAGGGGGTGTCCGCGTTCGTGAATAAGGATTTCTTCGGGCAGTCAAGTTTCTGCTTCACAAACGCGAGGCACTTTCCACGTTCACGAAGAAGCTGCACCTGGGCAGAATTATAAGTTTCAAAAACGAGGATTTGAGTTCATAACACAAAATTTGATTTTGGAGCTCGGTGGAAGGCGAGTTTTGGAAAGATTTTCACATGGGTGTTTGGGGTAAGTGATTCCTACCTAGTTTTGGTTAATTTCCATTATTATGTCTTTAATTTCATCATTAAATTTGTGACTTGGGAGTGGAAAATTGGGGAAAATGAAGAGAAGTTCTTTGGCTATATTTTGAGGTTTTGATCAAGATTTGGTATCAGATTTGAGTGATTTTGGTATGGGTGGACTCTTGGTCGAATGGACTTTTGAGTTTTTTTTACTTTTGTCGGATTTCGAGATGTCGTCCTGGGGGCCGGCTTTGGGCTGATTTTTGACTTTTGATTCATAATTTAGTATGTCCTTACATAATTGATTTCTTTAGCCCGTGTTGATTGTATCGCATTGTTTATGGCTAGATTTGAGGCATTCGGAGGCCATTTTGCGGGCAAAGGTGTGGTGGAGTAGAGATTATCTTGGATAGAGGTCAGTAATAGTTCTAAATCTAGTTCTAATGGTATGAAACCCCGTATTATGCGTCCTGTGACTGGTTTGGAGGTGACACACATTCTAGGTGACAAATGTGTGGGCATGCACTGTAGGAATTGTGACTTCATCAAAATCTGCGGGACTGTGTAGTTGAAATTCTATTGTTATCCGTATATTCTCAATGTGTTATAACATATGAACTGCTAACCGTGTTAGAAATCATGTTTAGGCTTTGTGTTGGTACTGTAGGGACCCACAGAGGTTGTTTTACATGTTAAATTGTCTGCTAAATTGTTGTTGTACTTAGTCTCCATTTTACTTGCATATCATATCTCAGTCTTATTTATTCCTTGTTGATACATTACATGATTTCTGTTTGGGATGATTTTCATGATTTCAGAGAGCCCGAGAGACTAGAGAGGTCGGTGACTAAGTTGGGGCCTGAGTACCAAGATGTAAGTGATATATGTATATTTGTGGATCGGGTTGCACATTGTAACGAGCCTTATGGATGTATATATGTGGATCGGGTTGCACGCTGCAATGAGCCTTATGGCTATATATGTTTATGGGATTGGGTGCACGTCGCAACGTGTTTCATTGATTATGCCAGACTAGCTTGATATAGTGCTTGGGCTGAAGGAGCCCCTCAGGAGTCTATACATACCCTTAGTGAGTGCAGGTACCTATTGAGTGCGAGTGCCGAGTGCTGACTGAATGGGAGGGCTGAGTGACTGTTGCCCTGAGATGATGCTTATGATTTCATTGTTGTTGCACTTAGCTGCTATGTATCACTATAATGAAATTTCTGAAGGATATTGCATTATGTTTCACTTAAACTTGTCATGAAGTAACTGGTTGGACTTAAATTGTCAAACTTGAAAGCATGCCTACTTTCCTATGTTGAAATTACTGAAATTGAACTATAATTGTAGAGCTCATCACTACTTTCAGTTCTTTATTTAGTCTTGTTATTTACTAAGTTGGTTTTATTCACGCTACACCCTGCACTTCGTGTGCAGATCTAGGTGTTTCCGAACACGGTGCGTGTTGATTCACTATGCAGTTGACCCTTCGGAGATTTCGAGGTAGCTGCTCCACATTTTCGCAAACCTTGTTTCTCTTTCCATATCCTTCCATTTTTGTATTTAGTTTAATATTATGATAGAAGTATTTTACCAGACTTGTGATATTTAGATGCTCATGTACTCTGTGACAACCCGATGTTGGGAGTTTCCACATTATGTTTTGGGTTTTCTATCCTGTTTATGAGAACTTCATTATTAAACTACTTTAATTCTTTTTCTGTTAAAAGTGTTGGAAATATTTTCGTAAAGTCGGCTTGCTTAGTACCACGTTAGGCACCATCAAGACAGGTTAGTTTTGGATCATGATAAGTTGGTATCAGAGCCTAGGTTACATAGATCTCACGAGTCATGAGCAGGTTTAGTAGAGTCTTATGAATCGGTATGGAGACGTTTGTACTTATCTTCGAAAGGATTCCAAACCCTTGGGAAACTTCACATTCTTGTAATCTTGTCGTGCAGCTTTGTTGATTCTAGTAACTAAACTTCTATATTCAATTCTCTCTTTGATGGTGAGGACACATGCTACCGGTTAGGATGGACAACCACCAGTATCATTAGCTAGGGCCACGAGAGGCCGAGGTCGCGGTAGGGGTCGTAGTAGGGGCAAAGGTGCGGCTCGTTCAGTAGCTAAGGGAGAACCTGCATATCCGCCAATTTCCCCAGTTCCGGAGCAGGTTCCGGCTATAGATGAGCCAGTGGGGCCAGATCAGGCACCAACTGTGCCCATTGTGATTCCAGGCCTTCAGGAGGCCTTGGATCAGATTCTGAACATGTGTACGAGTCTTGCTTAGGAGGTCTCAGTTCTGGTCGCAGCAGCCACTTCTCAGGTTGGGGGAGGTACTCAAACTCCCGCCGCCCGTGCACCAGAGTAGGGACTTTAGACACTGGGTGCACTACCAGACCAGCCGGTTGCAGCTGCTCAGGCCATGTGGTTCCTGTTATGATAGATGATGAGCAGAGGAGACTAGAGAGGTTTGGGAGGCTCCAGACTCCATCCTTCAATGGGGTAGAGTCGGAGGATGCCTAGGGCTTCTTGGATAAGTGCTAGTGATTTCTTCGTACGGTAGGTATTCTGGAGACCAGTGGGGTCTCGTTCAGTACTTTTTAGTTTTTTGGGGCTGCCTTCAGTTAGTGGGAGGCTTATGAGAGGCGCATGCCGGCCGGTGCAACACCACTTACATGGCAGGAGTTCTTCGTTCTCTTTTTGGAGAAGTTCATGCCGTAGTCCCGCAAAGAGGAGTTGCCCAGACAGTTTGAGCAGCTTCGTCAGGATGGAATGTCTATGACGCAGTATGATAGTGAGAGGATTAGGAGGTTCATTGATGGCCTCACATATCAGCTGTGGTTGCTTATGACTCGGGAGAGGGTATCTGATGCTACTTTTTACAAGGTGGTCGACATTGCTCGTGGGTTAGGTGGTTTCAGCGGTGTTCCTTCTAGGGGTTAGTTCTACCACGGCAGAGGTTGTCCTTATAGACATGCTCAGACGACTCGTCCAGTTCACTGTGGTGTATCATTCGGCCACGGTTCATTCAATTCTCATCAGTGTTAGTAATCTCTTAGTGACCTTCCAGCTCAGAGTTCGGGTCATGCTCCATCGGTTTAGGGTTCATCTATGTCGGGTCCTTCTTGTATTTATTCCGGTGCTCGGGGCTCCTTTTAGTCCCCACCACCATATCGGGGTTGCTACGAGTGTGGGGGAGCTTGGTCATATCAAGAGGTAGTGTCCCCGCTTCTTGGAAGGTCTAACTCAGTAGAGGAGTCAGACTACGGCTTCAGCACCGGTTACTTCACCACCCGCCCAGCCAGCCAGGGGTGGAGCTCAAGCAGCTAGGGGTCGCCCTAGAGGGGGAGGCTGATCAGGTGGCGTCCAGGCCCAATTCTATACTCCTCCTGCCAGACCATATGCCATTGCTTCAGTCACAGTGATCATAGGTATTGTCTCAGTATGCCACATGGATGCTTTTGTATTAATTGACCCTGGTTCCACTTATTCGTATGTATCATCATATTTTGACCGTTACCTGGATATGCACTGTGAGTCCTTAGTTTCATTGGTTCATGTATATAGGTAAGTGGGCGATACTATTATTGTGGACCATGTATATCAGTCATGTGTAGTGATTATTAGGGGATTGGAGACTAGAGTTGATCTCTTCCTGCTTAGTATGGTTGATTTCGACGTGATCTTGGTTATGGATTGGTATTCTCCATGTCATGCTATTCTAGATTGTCACGCTAAGGCCGTAAGGTTGTTGATAGCAGGGTTACCAAGCATTGAGTGGAGAGGTTCTCTAAACTATGTTCCCAGCAGAGTTATTTCGTACTTGAAAGTTCAACGGATGGTTGAGAATGGATGTTTATCTTATTTGGCCTTTGTGAGGGATGTTGGTGCTGTTACTCCTACTATTGATTTTGTTCCGCTGGTGTGAGATTTTCCGGATGTGTTTCTTGCAAACCTACCATCCATGCCGCCTGATAGGGATATTGACTTGGTGTCGAGCGCTCAGCCCATTTTTATTCCACCGTATCATATAGGAGCAACTGATTTGAAGGAATTGAAGGAACAACTTCAGGAACTCCTTGATAAGGGGTTTATTAGGCCTAGTTTGTCACCTTGGGGTGTACTAGTGCTGTTTGTGAAGAAGAAGAAAAAGGATGGTACTATGAGGATATGCATTGATTATAGGCAGTTGAACAAAGTCACAATCAAGAACATGTACCCTTTGCCGCATATTGATGATTAGTTTGACCAGCTTCAAGAAGCAAGGGTGTTCGCTAAGATTGATTTGAGGTCTGGGTATCACCAGTTGAAGATTCGGGACTCAGATATTTTAAAGACAACATTTAGGACCCGTTATGGTCATTATGAGTTCCTTGTGATGTCTTTGGGGCTGACCAATGCCCGAGCAACGTTCATGCATCTGATAAATAATGTATTTCAGCCTTATCTCGACTCGTTTGTCATAGTATTCATTGATGATATCTTAGTGTACTCTCATAGCTAGGAGGAGCATGCCCAACATTTTAGGATTGTGCTACAACGGTTGAGGGAGGAGAAGCTTTATGCCAAAATCTCGAAGTATGAGTTTTGGCTCAGTTTAGTGGTGTTCTTGGGGCACGTGGTGTCCAGTAAGGGGATTCAGGTGGATCCGAAGAAAATAGAAACGGTTCAAAGTCAGCCCAGATCGTCTTCAGCTATAGAGATTCAGAGCTTTCTCGGCTTGGCCTTTATAATTGTCGCTTCGTGGAAGGTTTCTCTTCTATTGCGTCGCCCTTGACCAAATTGACCCAAAAGGGTGCTTTATTCAGGTGGTCGAATAAGTGTGAGGAGAGCTTTCAGAAGTTCAAGACTGCCTTGACCACAACTCCAGTTCTAGTTTTGCCTTCAGTTTCAAGCTATTATACAGTGTATTGTAATGCTTCTCGGATCGGTATTGGGGTTGTCTTGATGCAAGAGGGTAGAGTGATTGCTTATGATTTGCGATAGTTTAAGCCTCATAGGAAGAATTACCCTATTCCTGATTTGGAGTTGGCTGCCATTATTCCTGCATTGAAGATTTGGATGCACTGTCTCTATGGTGTGTCTTTCGAGGTATTTACAGATCATCGGAGTCCTCAGCACTTGTTCAAATAGAGGGTCTAAATTTGAGGTAGTGGAGATGGTTGGAGCTGCTAACGGACTATGATATCACTATTCTGTATCATCCCAGAAAGTCCAATATGGTGGCTGATGCCTTTAGTAGAAACGTGCTGAGTATGGGTAGCCTTGCATTCATTCCTGTTGGTGAGAGGCCTCTTGCAGTCGATGTTCATGCCTTGGCCAACTAGTTCGTGAGATTTGATATTACGGAGCCCAGTCGGGTTCTAGCTTGTGTGGCTTCTCGGTCATCCTAATTTGATCGCATCAGAGAGCGACAGTATGATGATCCCATTTGCTTGTCCTTAAGGACACGGTTCAGCACAGTGATGCCAGAGATGTGACTATCGATGATGATGGGGTATTGACGATGCAGGGTCAGATTTGAGTGCCTAATGTGTATGGGCTATGTGAGTTGATTCTTGAGGAGGTCCACAGTTCGAGGTATTTCATTCATCCGGGTGTCGCGAAGATGTACAAGGACTTGAGGCAGCACTATTGGTAGAAGAGGATGAAGAAAGATATAATGGGGTTTGTAGTTTGGTGCCTTAACTGTCAGCAGGTGAAGTATGAGTATTAGAGACCAGGTGGATAACTTCAGCGGCTAGAGATTCCAGAGTGGAATTGGGAGCGGATCACCATGGATTTCATAGTTGGGCTCCCACGGCTTTGAGGAAGTTCAATGCTATTTGGGTGATTGTGGATCGGTTGACCAAGTCTGCGCACTTCATTCCAGTTGGTACTACTTATTCTTCGGAGCGATTGGCTGAGATTTACATCCGCGTGATTGTTTTCCTTTACGGTGTTCCAATGTCCATCATTTCAGATTGAGGCACGCAGTTTACATCATAGTTTTGGAGAGCCGTGCAGTGAGAGTTGGGCACCCAGGTTGAGCTGAGTACAATATTTCACCCTCAGACGGATGGACAGTCCGAGCGCACTATTTAGATATTAGAGAACATGCTACACGCTTGTGTTATTGATTTTGGGGGTTCATGAGATCAGTTTTTGCCGCTCGCGGAGTTTTCCTAGAATATTAGTTACCAGTTGAGAATTCAAATGGCTCCGTATGAGGTTTTGTATGGGAGACGGTGTAGATCTCCGGTGGGTTAGTTTGAGCCAGGTGAGGCTAGGCTATTGGGTACTAACTTGGTTCAGGATGCTTTGGACAAGGTTAAATTGATTCAGGAGCGGCTTCGCACGGCGCAGTCTAGACGGAAGAGTTATGCTGACAGGAAAGTCTATGGTGTTTCTTACATGGTTGGGGAGAAGGTTTTGCTCAAGGTTTCACCCATGAAGGGTGTTATGAGATTCGGAAAGAAGGGCAAGCTGAGCCCTCGGTATATTGGAACATTTGAGGTACTTTAGAGAATTGGAGAGGTGGCTTACAAGCTTGCCTTGCCACCTAGCTTGTCTAGTGTGCATCTAGTATTTCATGTGTCTATGCTTTGAAAGTATGTCAGTGATACGTCTCATGCTTTGGATTGTAGTACGGTTCAATTGGATGTTGATCTATTTATAATGTAAAGTTGATGGCCATTTTGTATCGGCAAGTTCAAAAGTTGAGGTCAAAGGACATAGCAATAAAGGTGCAGTGGAAAGATCAACCAGTTAAGGAAGGTACTTGGGAGACTGAGCGGGAGATGCAGAGTAGATATCCACACCTATTTGAGATTCCAGGTATGTTTCTAGGCTCGTTCGAGGATGAACATTAGTTTAAGAGGGAGAGCATGTAACGACCCGGCCGGTCATTTCGATAGTTATATCCATGTTCCCCTATTTACTGCTCATTTTGTACTTCATAGCTATTATATGGCTTGTAGGGTTAATCAGTTCGGGCCCGGAGAGGCTTTGGAATGAATTGAGACACTTAGTCTCAAAATTGGAAGATTAAGTTGAAAAGGTTGGCCAGATGTTGACTTATGTGTAAACGACTCCAGGATGGAGTTTTGATGGTTCTGTTAGCTCCGTTGGGTGATTTTGGACGTAGGAGCATGTCAGGATTTTGATTCGGACGTCTATAGTCGAAGTAGGCTTGAAATGGTGATAGGTGGAAATTTGAAAAATTGACCAGGAGTGGACATTTTTATATCGGGGTCAGATTTGGATTTCGAGAGTTGGAGTAGGTCCGTGGTGTGAATTCGTGTGCAAAATTTGGGGTCAATCGGACGTGATTTGTTAGGTTTCGGCGTCGTTTGTAGAAATTGGAAGTTGAAAGTTCATTAGGGTTAAATCTATGTGTGATTCGTGTTTTTGATATTGTTTGAGGTGATTTGGGGGTTCAACTAAGTTTGTGTGACGATTTGGGACTTGATGGCATGTTTGTTTGCGGTCCCGGGGGCCTTGGGTGAGTTTTAGATGGTTTACGAATCAATTTTGAACTTGGATTATAGCTGAAGACTGCTGGTCTGTTGATACTGGTTTCCTCTTATGCATTTGCGAGAAAGGTCTTGCGTTCGAGAAGTGTATCTAGAGGCAGGCGAGGTGTTTTTCTTTGCATTCGCGAAGAAGGCACCACGTTCGTAAAGGTAGGGGTAGGTGTGCATCACGATCGCAAGAGGGAGCTCGCATTCTTGTGGAAGGGTGAAGCAGGCTTGGGCAGTAGGCCATAAGGCATCGTGTTCGCGGTCTGGTGGACGTGTTCGCATAGGCCAACCCCGGTAAGGCATCGCGTTCGCGAGGAGGTGTCTGCGTTCGCGAAAGAGGATTTCTCCGGGCAGTCAAGTTTGTGCTTCGCGAATGCGAGGCTCTTTCCGCGTTCGCAAAGAAGGCACACCTAGGCAGAATTATAAGTTTGAAAAATGAGGTTTTGAGTTCATAACAGAAAAATTGATTTAGGAGCTCAGTGGAAGCAATTTTTGGAGTGATTTTCACATGGCTGTTTGGGGTAAATGATTCCTACATAGTTTTGGTTAATTTCCATGATTATGCCTTTAATTGTTTCATTAAATTTGTGATTTTGGGTGGAAATTTGGGGAAAATGAAGAAAAGTTCTTAGGATAAAGTTTGAGGTTTTGATCAAGATTTTGGTATCGGATTTGAGTGATTTTGGTATGGGTGGACTCGTGGTCGAATGGGCTTTCGGATTTTGTGACTTTTGTCAAATTTCGAGACATGGGCCCGGGGCCGGCTTTGGGCCAATTTTTGATTTTTGATTCATAATTTAGTATTTCCTTATGGAATTGATTCCTTTAGCCCGTGTTGATTGTATCACATTGTTTATGACTATATTCGAGGCTTTCGGAGGCCGTTTCGCAGGGCAAAGATGTGTAGGAGTAGAGATTTGCTCGGATAGAGGTCAGTAACAGTTTTAGATCTTGTTCTGAGGGAATGAAATCATGTACTATGTGTCATGTGACTGGTTTGGAGGTGACGCACGTGCTAGGTGACAAGCGTGTGGGCGTGCACTGTAGGAATTGTGACTTGGTCAAATTATATGGAACTGTATAGTTGAAATTCTGTTGTTATCCGTATACTCTCCATGTGTTATAACAAATGAACTGTAAACCATGTTAGAAATCATGTTTAGGCTATGTGCCGGTACTGTAGGGACCCACAGAGGTCGTGTTACATGTTAAGTTGTCTGCTAAATTGTTGTTGTACTTAGTCTTTGTTTTACTTGTATATCATATCTTAGTCTCTATTGTTCCTTGTTGATATATTACATCATTTCTGTTTGGGCTGCTTTTCATAATTTATGAGAGCCCTAGAGACTGGAGAGGTTGGTGACTAAGTTGGGGCCTGAGTGCCGAGCTATGAGTGATATATGTATATATGTGGATCAGGTTGCATGCGGCAACGAGCCTTATAACTGTATATATATGGATCGGGTTGCACGCTGCAACGAGCCTTATCACTATATATGTTTGTGGGATCGGGTTGCACGTCACAGCGTGTTTCATTGATTATGCCATGTCTAGCTTGATGTAGCGCTTGGGATGATGGAGTCCCTCTGGAGTCTGTACACACCGGCAGTGAGCGAAGGTACCTACTGAGTGCGAGTGCCGAGTGTCGAGTGCTGAGTGAATGGGAGGGCTGGGTGATTGTGTCTCTAAAATGATGCTTTTGATTTCATTATTATTACACTTAGCTGCCATATATCACTGTCATGAAATTTCTGAAGGATATTACACTCTATTTCACTTAAACTTGTTGTGAAGTAACTAATTGGATTTAAATTATCAAACTTGAAAGCATGCCTACTTTCCTATGTTGAAATTACTAAAATTAAACTATAATTGTAGAGCTCGTCACTATTTTCAGTTCTTTATTTAGTCTTGTTACTTACTGAGTTGGTTGTACCCACGCTACACCATGCACTTCGTGTGCATCGATCCAGGTGTTTTCAGACATGGTGGGTGTTGATTCACTACGCAGTTGACCCTTCAAAAATTTCGAGGTAGCTGCTCTGCGTTTTCGCAGACCTTTTTTCTCCTTCCCTATCCTTCCAATTATTGTATTTAGTTTCAGATTGTGATAGCAGTATTTTCCTAGACTTGTGATATTTATATGCTGATGTACTCTGTGACACCCCGATGTTGGGAGTTTCCGTGTAGTGTTTTGGGTTTTCTATCCCATTTATGAGAACTTTTATTATTAAAATCTGCTTTAATTCATTTTTTGTTAAATGTGTTGGAAATATTTTTGAAAAGTCGGCTTGCCTATTACCACATTAGACGTCATCACGACAGGATAGTTTTGGATCATGACAGGTTGAGAATAAGCCTGATAGGGAACGAAGGCCGGCCACCACCCTCCACACTATCGGGCCTATTTGACCAAGGTACACATTGAAATAATAGCAAAACTCGATGATCACTGGATCAACAGGAGGACTGAATCCTAAAGTAAAAGAGTGGGTGTAAACAAACGAGTAATCCTCATGATAAGAGGTTATTTGGTCATCGGCACTAGGAGATATGACATGGAAGTTAGGGTTCCAATGGCATTGACAACGTACTAAAGAAAGAAGGCCAAAATGATTAAAGAACGATAATGATTAGCAGGTTTAAGTGCTACTAAGGAAGAAATTTCTTTTCTCTATGCCTCACAGTCTGATGTGAAAGAAAATTCCTGAGGAACATCTCAGAAACAACAGGCTCACGTAATGGTTTGTTTTGGTATCTAACTTTGGAGGAAGATCTAGGAGTTGATGAAGCTTTAGCTTTAGAAGAAGAAAAAGATTTAGAAGAATTCATCTGGGAAGGAGTGGTGCTACAACTTGATATGGAACCTAGACTACAAAGTCTACCGCCTCTCTGCTCCTAATCAGGGCTGAAGAAAGAGGAAGTTTGTCTACAATGATAGTTTTTCGAGGGTCCAATAATGAAGAAGGGTTTGAAGAACGAGAAGCCATTTTTTTTATAATAGTAGAGGTATGAAGGAAGAAGAGAAATTGTATAAGATGCTCATAAAGGAATGCAAGAAGGAAGAAGACGTTTTTGGATGGAATGTGATGCGGTATTTATAAAAGAAAAACGTCATTATGAACCTTCATCATGGAACCGTCACTTCGAACTGACGCAGCCACAGAAAACCCTAAAAAGACGCTCTAAACTGCAAAACCAATTATAGAAGGACATATGTCTCAAGCATTAAATGGAAAAGACATATGTCTCGTCGCTTTTGAAGAAAATATAACGATGTTGGGAAAAGATTACAAGATATTCCCGCCATAAATAAACTTTTCACTTCTCGAATATTCAATTGGGAATATTCAGAAAGTGGCGATACTATCTGTATTGGTGAAAAACTAGATATGACACGTGGATTAATGATATGTTGACAGGTGGCATTCGAATAAGATCATTAAAAGAAGAATGATAAGGCACAATTAAAACACCGACGTGATTGCTTACAAAAGATACTGTATCTGACAACTGGAAAGAAGAGATAGGCACGGAATGTATGAAGACTACTAAAGAGGAAGATTCATCGACATCTACGAATATGAAAAGGGAATCAGCATAATCCCTGATTATACGCGATTATCTATTATTACTATAAATGTTATGAATAATTTGTGTAACGGGCAATTAATTTAGTTAATATTAGTAACATGCAAGAATTAAGTGAGGAAAACAGTTATATATTGTAGCCTTATATAAACTCTTCTTACCATACTTTGTACGATCATCAAAGAATCACAATTATATGCAATCAGTCTTTTACTTTTACATCTCTGCTTGATTTAAGATTCTTACTCATAATCCTTGGAAGAAAGCTACAATAATCAATAAGATTTTATTTCCTGCATTTATTGAATATTTAATTTCAGTTACTTTTTTCTTCTATATTTGGAAAAGTGAAATAAACTTGGTTATTAGAATATTCGAGAAAATGAAATAAACTTGGTTATTAGAACTATAATTTATTTAGATTTTTGGTTTGACCACAAAAAATATTTTTTGGTTAAAAGTCATCTTATATTTTTTATAACTTTCATGCATGATTTTAATTAGTCTTCAGTTTTTTATCAATGTCCTGCTTTACATAACATCTTGTTTTTTTTTTCTTACTTTTTCAATATTCTCAAATTCATTATTTTTAAGTATTTGTTTCGATTTCTGAGATTAGTTCTAAAATATATTTATAATATTGTGTATTTCACACATAAAGGTAAACATTATTTTTTAATTTTCACATGTATTGCGCATATGTAATAGGGGAAAAGGAAAGAGACTTTGATTGAGATATTTCGAAATCCAATATTCAGTAATATAGTGTACAATCATATGTAAGAAAAATTATATGTGATTATTAGATGATACATATAGAAGTATTTTTTTTTTATGTTATGCTAGCTGTCTATGAAAAATAAAATTTGATTTGATTTTAGGGCTGAAGACATGTTAAAATTGATGAGAAGATGACTATTTTTCCTTATTTGAACTATTTAATAATTCTTAAATATTTAAAACTCATTAAAATTTACCTAATATGAATTATTTCTTTAATTAAATTGTATAATAGAATTATAATTTCTTACATCTTTTTCAAAGAAAAAAATATGTTTACTTCAAACACAAACTTGTGATTTTCTTTGCTTAGAAAAAAATATTGTGATTTAATCCTAGAAGTATTTGATATGGATCCGTTTCCCTTCCTTGATCTTAGGGTTCTAAGTGTGCATACTATTTCCTTAACTTGGAGCTTTTTGTCATTCTTCATTAACAAGAATTCTTGTATTGAACTCAAAAAAAAAAAAAAAAAAAACTTTGTAGGTATCCAAGATGATTATATAATCCATAGTCCTTCCTTGTTTTGTAGACTTTGAATTTACTTATTTTAACCATTAAGAAATTCCTATATATAATACTTTAAAATCAATCAATACAGCAGGAATATCTTCATAAATATGATTATCATTAAATTATAGTTATTCAATATATATTCTCACCTTAATATTTCACTTAACCATAATGATTTGATTTAATTATTCAGTACGAATTAAAAGATTTAATATAATAAAAAAAAATCTCGAGAGTGTTTATCTCACAATATCAAATTCACATACGAAGACAATCTTGTATTAATGAATTTTTTCCTTTAGTTGTTAATTTATAACAAAAAAATATTTTAACAATATTTAGTTATGAGACTTTTGAAAAGTTTATATTTATCAGTATGATATATATGCGCAGCACGCGTACTCTAGAACTAGTTATATTGAAAATATGAATGCTCTTAGCGAAATGGCATTCGCCTTTTTTATCCTTCAAAATTAGCTTTCACGTGAGACAAATTAGTAATTTAAGTTATTTTTATAAATTGTAGAAATAATCATTTTATTATTTTCCTACTATTTAGAAATAATCACTTACTTATTTCTGTAATGCATAAGAGTTTGATCTAGAAAATCATGTTATTTAGTGGAGTCCTTCGTGTACAATCTATTTAGATTTAGGTTATTGAAGTTCAGGCACTTCACCACTAGCTTTTTATATTTTTGTTTGGGTACGAGCTTTGCGTGTAGTTTCAATATCAATAAATATACCGTCTTAAAAAATTAAAATATGTAGCATTAAATAAAGTGTTTGAGATAAAAAAAAGTGAGTTCCTAAATTGATAGAATGTTAATTTCACTTTAGCTAGTTCAATAAAAGAAGAAATTATGCATCATATAAGTCCATAGAATTATATGGAATATCTTATAATTTTTTTTTTATCTAATATCGAAACAATAAAGTAACACAAAAATACTTACAATCATCAAAGATTTGGCAAATAAAACAAATTTAAAAATATAATCTCTTGGTCTTTTTGAGATTTGGGAATGTGATGGTAGGCTATAATTGGGTATTTTGGCCATTAATTGCACTCTAATTCGCTGTACTTTACTAGTGTTTGAGCTTTAAATAGTATTATTTTACACTGAGTGTGTATTTTATGCTTCGCAGGAGTAATTCTGAGTTACAATGAGGTTTTGGCTTTATCGAGCTATTTTGGAGCTTTGAAGTTTGATTAAAAGCCATGGATTAAGTTGGGATCGTGTTCAGGGATCAACGAATATTAGTGCGCTTCACGAGAGAAACGAAGAAATGTGAAGGAAGCCACCCAGGTGCGCGAGCGCGTACTGGGCGCGGAAAATATGCAGAATATTGTCCAAAAGTGCGCGGCCATATGTAACGACCCGACCGGTCGTTTTGAGCTTTTGCACTTTGCTCGCCAGTTCTCGGGCATGACTTGCCCTGTGTGATATATTATGACCTATGTAAATCGTTGGTTTCGGTTTAAAGGGTAATCGGAATGAATTTGGAAGCACAGTTCTCAGTTTGAAGCTTTAAATTTGAAATGTTTGACCAAGATTTGACTTGATGGTAGATGACCTCGGATTGGAATTTTTATGATTTAGTTAGTTCCGTTAGGTGATTTGAGATTTAGGAGCGTGATCGGAATGCATTTTAGAAGTCTGTGAAAGGTTTAGGTTTGAGCTGGCGAAATTGAGATTTTGGCGTTTTCCGGTTGATAGGTGAGGTTTTGATATAGGGGTCGGAATAGAATTCCGGAAGTTGCAGTAGCTCTGTTGTGTCATTTGTGGCGTGTGTGCAAAATTTCAAGCCATTCAGACGTGGTTTGGTTGGGTTTTTTTATCAAAAACATAATTTGGAAGTTCTTGTGATTCTTAGGCTTGAATCCGATGTGATTTTGGTGTTTCGATATTGTTTTGAGCATTCCGAAGGTCGGAACAAGCTTGAATGATATTATGGAATATGTTGGTATGTTTGGTTGAGGTCCCGAGGGCCTTGGGTGAGTTTCGGGTGGTCAATCGGACCATTTCATGTTGTGAAAAATTGCAGAATTTCTGTTGTTGGTGTTGCAGGTTTTTGACCTTCGCGTTCGCGATGCATGCCCCGCGTTCGCGATGCATGCCCCGCGTTCGCGATGCATGCCCCGCGTTCGCGATGCATGCCCCGCGTTCGCGATGCATGCCCCGCGTTCGTGAAGGGTTAAGGTGCGAGGCTGTGGAGTTGGCCTTTGTGTTTGCCAAGATGGTTCCGCGATCGCGAAGGTGTGAGGCCTATGGTCATCACGTTCGCGAGGTGCAGGTCGCGTTCGCATAGAGGAAGAAGGATAGCTGGGTCTCCAGTGCATTTGATCTACGCGTTCGCATAGTAGGTGTCGCGATCGCGAAGTGTTGAGGCAGTTGTGCATCGCATTCGCGAGAAGGGTCTCGCGTTCGTGTAGAAGGAATTCCGGTTTGTGAACTAGTGTGCTTCGCGAACGCGAGGGAAGTATCGCGTTCGCGATGAAGGAAAATCTGGGCAGACAGTTTATATTTTAAAATCGAGGGTTTAAGTCCAATTTCATAAAAACCATTGGAGAGCTTGGGAGAAGGTCGAATTTGAGGAGATTTTTAGTAGAGCTATTGGGGTAAATATTCTTCACTCATATTTGGTTTAATTCCATGATTTGGTCTTGATTTTCATCATTTATTTTGAGAAATTAAAGTGAAAACTGGGGAAAATGGAAGAAAAGTTTGAGATTTCTTTTGGGGATTTGAATGGGCAATTGAGGTCGGATTTTGATGAATTTAATATGGGTAGACTCGTGAGTGAATGATGATTTTATTGATGTGAATTTAATCGGATTCCGAGACGTGGTCATGGGGACAGGGTTTGGCAAATTTTGGGATTTTTGAGTTAATTCGATTATTTTTGCCTGGTCTTTGTTCCTTTAATGTGTATTAATGATGTGGAACTGATTTCGGTTAGATTCAGAGAAATTGAAGACTGATTCGAGAGGCAAAGGTATCGCGGTCTAGAGTTTGGACCGGATAAAGGTCAGTAATGATTGTAAATACTGTCCAGAGTGTTTGAAACCCCGAATTTCACATCGTTGTGCTACTTTGAGGTGACGCACACGCTAGATGACGAGCGTGGAGTCGTGCACCGTTGGTGATTGTGACTTGGTCCGTCCCGTACGATTGTTAAGCCATGTATTTGATTTGAAATCTTATGATATTTCATATTTTAGAGATTGAATTATATTTTGGGATGTATGCCATGTTTGGGGCCTTGTACCGACCTGTTGAGACCCTTAGGAGCGTTTTTACTATTTTTCCTCACTATATTTATTTTGAAAGCATATCCTCAGTCATGTTTTACCTGTTTATTGTTTAAATCTGATTTGATCACTTTACTTCTTAAAATGTGAAAACTGTTTGGGCTGAGTTCCTTGTTTTACTGATGGTCCGAGTGATTGCGAGGTTGATGACTGAGATAGACCGAGGGTCTGATTGTGAGGTTGATGACTGAGATAGACCGAGGGTCTGATTGTGAGGTTAATGACTGAGAGAGGCCGAGGGCCTGGTTGTGAGGATTATATATTTATGGATCGGACTGCACGGCGCAACACTATATATATATATATGGATCAGGCTGCACGCCGCAGCGATATAGTGCTTGGGCTGTAGGAACCCCTCCAGAGTCTGCACACCCCTAGTGAGCGCAGTCGACTATATATATGGATCGGGCTGCACGCCGCAACGATATATGAATCGGGTTGCACGCCGCAGCGGTTACTAGATGGTACCTATTGAGTGTGAGTGCTGAGTGTGAGCACTGATTGGTAAGAGTTGAGTCATGAGTGACTGAGAGGCTTTCCCGAGGGGCTATATATAGATATTCATGTACATGAGTGATGCTTTGCCTGAGGGGCCTGTTTATCAACTTATTTTTTTTTCACTCCTCCTTAAAGTGAGTTTCTATTAGGGCTGGGCATAAAATTCGAAAAATCGAATTCTGAACCGAACCGAATTAATTGGGTATTTCGGTTTCGGTTTTTTCGGTATTTCGGTCTAATTCGGTATTGCAATTTCGGTATTTCGGTACTGTCCTCGGTATTAGAAATTTGAAATTTCAGTATACCGAAATACCGAATTTTTTAAAGACATTTTTCTAATTATTGACCCAGTGTACTCCCCAGCCGAACGCCCAAGCCCAAAGCCCCAGCCCACTCTGTCTAAAGCTAATTTTTCATCATTTGTTAGGTTAGGGCGTTAGGCTATTAGATAGAGTGCGGCAAACGAAGAGTCGAAGATACGAAGACGCTCCATTCCTCAATTTCTCAGTCCGATTCCCCAATTCCTCAGTCCGATTAGGCGATTTTTGTCTTTCCGAGCTCCGATTAGGCGATCCTCACTCCTCAATCCTCACAGATTCCGGGCAAACAAAGACGCTGCTGTTGCGAACTTGCGATAGTTTCAATTTTCAAAGGTATGTTTCTACTTTCTAGCGATTTCTACTTTCTAGCGAACTTGCGATTTCTCATATACACTCAATTACTATGGCTGATTCTTGTTTCTACCACTGATGGTCTTCAATCAATTGAAGGAAGATAAATAGAAAATTCTCCAAGTCACAAGGTGCTATAACAAAACTTCGTAAGAAAATATCTCGAGAACTCTATGAAGATCGAATTAGGTCTCAACGAGCGAATCGGTGTTTTACTACCAATCACAAGTTTCATGTTCAACACAGTATTCATACGGGAAATTATGATCAAAGAGTTCTTTATCAACCCCCATCTACTTCAGAGATCCCTACGGAAATCTTTTTCAAATACAAAAATTCAGTATCTTCCCCCGAATTAGTGAATTAGACAGGATTCCTTTGTCCAGAATAAAAAGTGGTGGGTCAATTTTCAGAAATTTCATCGTAAATGTGAAATACTTATATAAATAAAAATGCGGGAGAGATAAAAAAGATGCAGGGTCGTTTGTCTGCTTGGCTAGTCAAGCATGGGCTAATTCATAGATCTTTGGGCTTTGATTACCAAGGAATAGAGACTTTACAAATAAAGCCCGAGGATTGGCATTCCATTGCTGTCATTTTTTATGTATATGGGTACAACTATCTCCGCTCTCAATGTGCCTATGATGTAGCGCCTGGCGGGCTGTTAGCTAGTGTGTATCATCTTACGAGAATAGAGGATGGTGTGGATCAACCAGAGGAGGTATGCATAAAAGTATTTGCCTCCAGGAGGAATCCTAGAATTCCGTCTGTTTTCTGGGTTTGGAAAAGTGTGGATTTTCAAGAACGAGAATCATATGATATGTTGGGAATCTCTTATGATAATCATCCACGCTTGAAACGTATCTTAATGCCTGAAAGTTGGATAGGATGGCCCTTACGTAAGGATTATATTGCCCCCAATTTTTATGAAATACAAGATGCTCATTGAATGATAAGAAAGCTATTTCCACTTAGACAATTTCAGATATTCAAGGATTGCACGTTCTGTAATATCGATGAAGCTACCGCGAAGGCTATGAACTTAGAAATGGAGAGCAATTTGAAGAAATGACCTTAAATCTTAGTGTACTGACCCCTAATCGAATTGTTTGGGATTCAGAAGTGGAAGAAATTGTTTTATCTACTAATAGCGGTCAAATTGGCATATTACCAAATCACGCCCCTATTGCCACAGCTGTAGATATAGGGATTTTGAGAATACGTCTTAACGACCAATGGTTAACGATGGCTCTGATGGGTGTTTTTGCTAGAATAGGCAATAATGAGATCACTGTTTTAGTAAATGATGCAGAGAAGGGTAGTATCTAAGCACTAAAAGCAACAATAAGGAATGGAATGGGAGAAGCTATAGTGCAGATCACTTTTCACTTTCTCACTTCATTTTTCTTAAAAACATTCTTGGTTAGTCTTTTTAATCTTATTGTTGCTGACTTGCTGTTGATGTTTTTTCCTTTTTTAATTCAAAAGGGTATATCATGGATTTATTTTCTTGGTTTTTTATTTCCATTTTGTTTCATTTTTGGTGCTTTGATTCAGTTCAGTGACAGAACACATCCTCCTCAAGTTGCACTAAAGAATTTCAGTGTGGAAACTTAGGAAATTAGTTGTTGTTCCATTTGATCTTCATCTTTTATAGGTAATGTAAGGATATTACAGTACACTGATGTAAAAATCAGCATATGACTTAAAATTCTGTGGAATGATTGGATGCAAATTCTTGTTTGGATGGTTTTTCTAATAGGAAAGTGAATCCTTTTGTGAAAACTAAGATTAGTGGTATTATATCTTATGTTACTAATGTGCAAAACATGAGTCTGTAAGTGATTCTTAATTTGTTGATTGTTAATTTATGTTTATATTTGTTTAATTTTTTTATAGATGGCAAATATAAGTAGAGTAAGTGATGTTGGTTCAAGTGAAAGTTTACCTATTACGGTAGATAGTAACACCAACACCATTGATACTCAAGATTCCAAGAAAAAGAATGCCATGCAACCTAGGTATGATGTTTGGAACCATTTTGATAAATTTGAGGCTAATGGGGTTGGGAAAGCACGATGTCGATATTATAAACAAGCTTATGCTGCTAATTCATCTAAGAATGGAACAACAGGATTGAAGAATCATTTGCTTAGATGCAAAGAATACCCACTTAACATTACTAAAGATAATAGTCAAACATTGCTAAATTTTCAATTTTGCCAAAATGATGAAGGATCCATTTGGAAATTTGATCAAAAAGTGGTTAGGAGGGCCTTAATTGAGATGATAGTTATTGATGAACTACCATTTAGCTTTGTAGAAAATGAAGGCTTTATGAAATTTATGAGAAAAACTCAACCAGCATTTTGTCTTCCTTCTCGTAGAACAATAACAAGGGATTGTTATGAAGTTTACGCTAAATTGAAGCAAAATCTAAGAAGTTCTTTTAGAGAAGCACAACCAAAAAATTGCCTCACAACAGACACATGGACTTCATTACAAAGAATAAATTATATGTGTTTGACAACCCACTTCATTGATAGGGATTGGAAGTTGCATAAAAGAATACTAAATTTTTGCCCTATCACTAGTCATAAGGATGAAGAGATGGCTAAAGATATTAGGGATTGTTTGCTTGAATGAAAATTAGACAAGGTTTTCACTATCACCGTGGACAATGCTTCTTCAAATGATGTCACAGTCAAAGAATTGTCTAAATAGTTAGATATATGGAAAACTAATATGACGAGTGGTAAACATCTTCATGCGAGATGCATGGCTCATATACTAAATCTAATTGTTCAAGATGGTTTGAAAGAACTTGATGCTTCTGTGACATGTGTTAGATATATTGTGAGGTATGTGAGATCTTCGCCAGCAAGGACCTTAAAGTTTAAACAGTGTTGTGCACATGTAAAGGTAGAATGTACCAAAACGTTGTGTTTGGATGTTCCTACTAGGTGAAATTCCATCTATTTGATGTTGGATATACACTTTTAAAAGGCCTTTGACAAGTTGCATCTTTTTGATGATGGATTTTCTGCTTATCAATGTTCTCATCTTTGTGAAGATGGTAGTAGTGCAGGTCCTCTTGAATTTGATGATTGGGTAAATGTGAGAAATGTGATAGAGTTTCTTGCAAGATTTCACGAGCTAACTAAAAAAGTTTCAGGTTCACGTATGTCACTTGTAATTCTCATTTTGAGGATGTATCTGAACTTTATTGTCATTTGAAAATGTGTTTAGTTAGTGAGGATGAGCATTTGAGAAAAATGGCTGAGCGAATGCAAGAAAAGTTCAAGAAGTATTGGGGTGAGCCTGAAAAGATGAATAAAATAATTTTTATTGCTTCCGTCTTGGATCCACGCAACAAATTTGAATATGTTGAGGGAGCACTTGAAGAACTTTTTGGGGAGGAAAAAGGGAAGAAAATAAATACTAAGGTGTATGCTTATATGAATTCTTTGTTTGGAGAGTATCTAAAAAGGTATTCAACTGAATCTTGTCCTCAATCTCCATCTAGTTATACTTCATCTAACAACACATCTAATACATCTAGTTGGAGTGTTATAAGTGCATCTTTAATAAGGACGAAGCTTCACTTGAAGAAACAAAAGGAAGACAATGGAAGTGGGGGTGCTAAATCGGAGTTGGATAAATACATTAGTGAAGAACAAGAGCCTTTTAGTGAAGAATTTGATATCTTAAGTTGGTGGAAAACACATGCTCCTAGATTTCCTATTCTTTTGGAGTTGGCTCGTGATGTGTTGGACATTCTAATTTCTAGTGTGGCATCGGAATGCGCGTTTAGCACCGGTGGCCGTATTCTTGATTCATTTAGGAGTTCATTGACTCCTAAATGTGTGCAAGCTCTTATTTGTGTTCAAGATTGGCTTAGAGAAGAGAAGAATTCTATTAGTGTTGAAGAAGACTTGAAGTATCTTGAGGAATTCGAGCTTGGTAAGCTTTAATATTTTGTGTGTATTTTAGTTCATCCTTTGTATGACATATGTGATCGAATTATCTTTAGATATGGAAAATAATGGAAGCACTACTACCATTGTTTGATGTATAGTTGCAACTTGCATCTTGAGTGGTAAGTTTAATACTCTATTTGTTTGGTGATATACTTAATACTTTTATAGTTTTGTTTTATTATCATCAAAATATAATATTCTAACTTATGATTTATATTTTTTTAGGTTCAAGTGCAATCATTCCCCGTGCTCCTAAAGTACGCTCCGATATTTGGGAACACTTTGAGGTGAAAGAAGATAATGGAGAAGTTCGCAAAGTAGAGTGCAAGCATTGTGGTCAAGTCTATAATGTTAATCCAAAGAGGAATTGAACAATTGGTTTAAGGAAGCATATTAAGTGTTGTCTTGTGCGTCCTCCTGGAATCCGTATTTACGAATTAAGACTGTTTTTGTTGAGGGTTGCCCTCTCTGTTATTGTTGAACTATGTTTAAGTGTTAAGACTGTTACAGTTGGCCAGTCGCACTGTGTTTAAGTGTTAAGACTGTTTTTGTTGCAATATGTTTAAGTGTTAAGTGTTAAGACTGTTGCACTGTTAAGTTAATTCTGCTGCAGCAGCTGCATCTGTTAATTTTGTTAAGACTGCTGCATCTGTTGCACCTTGAATTGTGCATACTGCACTGTTGCACAGAATTGTGCACTTGTTAATAACGTGTTTGCAGATGATACATAAAGGGTATCTTGTGGAGGATCATATCCAAGTTGGTCATGTGCATGAATTTCAACGCTCTCTTCTGAAGTTGGATGATACAACGACCAAGTTGTGGATAATCCAACCAAAACCAATTTGCATGAATCATGCTTCAAGCAATGACACTATAGAGATAGGAACAATCCCGATTTGGTTCTGTCTCTGAAATGCAAAGTTTCAGACACTTTTTGTTTCAAGAAGATGAAACAAAAATGGCCTGGTTTGGAAAGATTTAAATAATTGTGGACTTGAGTAGTAATGGCCATGGTTTTTTGTTTATTTATAGATGGCTAGAAAAGGATATATACGTTATTATATTGACTTTCTTAAGGGCTTGGTCAATAAGTCTTTATTAGGTTTGTTAATTGTGTCTTAAGTTATATACTAATATTAGTAATTACTACTACTACATACTTAGAGTGAAGTAATGGTAGAGGAAAATCAATAATCATGAAATGCATGAGATAAAGGTATTTGTTAATGGCTTCTTTAGCCTTTTTAGCTTTTGCTTAGCTGCAGTCACATTAGAAAGTGACAAAACTATTACTAGTGTAAATTGACCAACCTCAATTGGTTCTGACACCGAAATGCAACAATCTGAATGGGTCTTGGTTAAACCGAAACCGTACCAAAACCATATCGAACCAAAATAAGAAATACCGAACCATACCGAAATAATTTGGTACGGTATTTGGTATACACAATTGATAAACTGAATACCGAACCGAAATTCTTAAATACCGAATGTCCACCCCTAGTTTCTATCGAATATGTTGATTTAATTACTGCTTTCACTCATCTTTAGACCGAGCCTCTATTGAAAATGTTGAACAAATGCTTTAAACAACTTTCATTTAAACTGAAGTTTTTAAGTTATGAAATAGTTATGAATTTCAGTTTTGCCGAGGGGCTGTATACGAACTATACTTTTCCCGATGGGCCGATTATGATTTTCATCATGTTATATATATATATATATATATATATATATATATATATATATATATATATATATTTATATCAATAAAGGAGACATTCTAAAACCCCTCCTTCCATCTGCACGCCAAGATAGGACATCTGAAGAGCGGACCATATTACATGATGACAATGTCATATATATCGCAGAAAATTCAATTCATAAATACAAATCCTCCTCCTTCTCTCTAGGAAGAAGGTGAATAGTAATTCCGTCACTATTCACCGGGCCATAACTCCGGCATTCGGCAAGGTAATATCACAATATTAGTCTTAAAAGAACCCCATTCTCTTATAGAACAATCCCCAACTGGTTTCATCCTCAAATTCATAACCTATTTTTCTAGATCTTAAATTATATTTCGCGATTTACTGTAGCAAGCAGAATTTTCCAGATTTTGTTGTTATTTTCAGTTCTTCACGTCAATGATATGGTGACGTTTTGAGCAGCCATAAATGTTGTTGTCTCTCCCCAGCCTTTGGCTGTGGGAGAGCCACTAATAAAACCCACATATGCTCAGCAAATCGCAACAAAAATAGACACCATACCTCGCACAACTCCAAAACTCAAACCAGTCCAGTTCATCCATGGAGAGCCAACTGTAATGTTTTCCTTAGAAGAACGACAACAGTTTGCTGTGGAGGAAGGCTTGCATCAATCAGTAGTGATGAAAGTATCTCCAGGAGCACCAGAACTCAATGAGCAACGAGAATTACTGCCCAAACACTTAGGTGTTAAAGGTCGATGTATTATCGGTTTAATCGCACCAAGACAATTACTGCTAAGGTTTGATCGTTATGATGATTATGTAAGTGCTTTAGCTCTCTCTGTTAATTATCTGCTGTATAAGGGTGTTCAGCTTCAATATCGTGTATTTCCATGGACGATTGGTTATAACCCAAAGGAGGAAACAACAAAAGTAGTGGTTTGGATATGGTTGCCGAATCTGTCACTAGATTTGTTTGCGATGCCTTCATTGTTGTCTATAGCATCTACTGTAGGAAAACCAATTGCCATTGATAAGGCAACACAAACTAAGTCCAGACCTAGCACTGCTAGGGTGAAGGTGATCTTAGACTTGCTTGACAAACATCCTAATCGCGTAAGGTTGCAAAGTATGGATACAATTTCTGGAAAAGTACTGGAGGTTTTTCAAGAAATCGTTTACGATAATTTACCACTGTATTGTAATTGTTGTAAGCATCAAGGCCATGATGAAACTACGTGTCGAAGACTTCAGAAAAAAAATCGTGATGAGGATGCTCAGATTGATGAAGAGGAGTCTCGTCAAGAACAAATTGGTGGTGCGAAATACAAGGGAGATTTGCGTCAGTTTTTGAATGAGAGGAGGGCCTTAAATGATGTTGATCAAAATGTTGGAGATCACATTAACCATACAGATGCTACAAAGGTGTTAAGATCTCCTCA
Source organism: Nicotiana sylvestris (assembly GCF_000393655.2). Taxonomy (NCBI): domain Eukaryota; kingdom Viridiplantae; phylum Streptophyta; class Magnoliopsida; order Solanales; family Solanaceae; genus Nicotiana; species Nicotiana sylvestris. The sequence continues at coordinate 128,363,411 of NC_091064.1, read as the reverse complement.
AAGGGATCATGAACACGCTGAAAATTTGATCAAGACAGCACATGTAACAACTGTATCTACAAGTCATATGGGGCATAATCCTGTTTCTAGTGCAATTGTCCCAGTTGCTGAATCCCTTGCTAGAGTTGCTCAGGACTTGAAGGCTGCAAAAAATACTTTGGTTGATCAAGCTTTACTTGGAACTTCTAAAGGTTCAGCGTTTGTACCTGGGATGATGAATGACAGTGCTTTAGCTGTAGCTGTTCGAACAATGTTTGCCAAGAATAATGCAGCAGTAACATTGATAGGATAAGTTGACAAAGTTGAAAGACGATCAAGTACTGTAGGTTCACAATTGGAGGCTAATGTTGCATTGAATGCAACTGGTAATCGTCCTACTGCTGGGGTTATTAAAGCTACTGCTGCACATGTTGATCTAACTGAAAAAACAGCTCAGTTAATAGATACTGTAGTGCAAGTTGAGGAGCAGGAACTTGAAGATGTTGACGTTGTGAGAAATGCAGATGCTACAGGTTTGAAGGCAGGCGCTGGGCTCTTTAATGAAGGGGTTATGACTTCTGTTGCTGGGGTTATTGACAATTCAAATACAACACATGCTTCAGCTCCTATCGTGCCACTAGATGAGGTGTTAAAATTGGACAAGGGGCTGCCTAAACAATCCAAACATGTTCACGCCTCCACTATCTCTACAAGAATGTACCTAGTTACTGCTGGTGCAATGCAGGCCAATGTTGATCGAGGAAAAAATGTTTTGGCACATGGTCATCAAATTTCTGCGGGGCAAGATAAAATAGGTGTAGGGGCAGTAGGTACTACAAAGAGTAACAACTGGAAAGTGGTGAACAAATCACCTAGCAAGAAGCAAACTCCAATGCTTCAAAATCAGATTGTACCATCAAAGGCCATGGAGTTTCAAATCTTTCGATGCTTTGGTGAATGAGGGTGAGCATGTTAATGAGGAACAACAGATGGGGTACGAGATACGACCAGATGCTGGAAAAACTAATTTTACAGGGAGTGAAAAGGAGCAGAAAAATGAAGCGGACAGTGTTCGCCTTAAGATCAAATCTGGTGGTAATCACAATGGTGAGACAAGTCAAATTCATGCTGCAGATATGCCAACGCTACATATTTCCAATTCGAAGCTTGATAAAATGGTAAACGATGCCATGGAAGCTATGATGATGAACACAACCCCAAAAATTTGCCAACTACAATATCCAGGTAGTAGCAAACAACAACTTGCCAAGAACACAGGTGGTCGACTAATTGTGTCGAAGGACATTGTTCCTGTTGATGCGCAAAAGGCCGAGGCAATCCAATTGTCTATATAAACCACGAGGTTCAGTACTCCAAAGATGCATATTTCTAGTCCGGAAGTAGCCAAAATCATTAAAGAGACTCAGATGGATATGATGATGAATGCAAAGCCTCTGATCAGGCAACCATTGGTCACTTTGAACATATCGGTGCAAGAGGTGCCTACTCAATCGCTAGAATCATTAGGTGAGCATGGTGGTGAATCTAGGCAGATGATGATTTCTACAGGAAATAACAATGAGGTTATCAGTGCAAATCTGAGGGCGATGACAATTAAATCCAAGCTCTGGGATGACCAGCGTGAGTATGATGATGAAGAAGATTGTGGTGTTGATTTTTCTAGATACTCCTCTGAAGAGGTAGATCATGAGGTTGATCAGTAGAGTGCAGGTGAAGAACTTGATTCAATAACACTGCCTAAACCAGATGGTATACCAAACGCGAGCCACAAAAGCATGTTGAATCTCAACACTCCAGCTTTCATTCCCAGGTACTCTCTAGTTGCTGCTCTAAAAGTCAAGGATGCAGTAGCTGGAAACATAGTTCAAAATGCAGCCACACCTAGTAACCAGATTGATCCATCTGGTCGAAAGTATTGGCAGCAGCAGCTGAATGCAAACACCTCAGGAGCTATAGTCACACTTCCAACTGGTGGACAGCAGCAGCAGCTGAATGCAAACACCTCAGGAGCTATAGTCACACTTCCAACTGGTGGACAGCAGCAGCAGGATACAACGCTACCAGCTATCACTTTGCAGGATGGAAAGTTGCTTGATGCATTGCAGCAGCAAAATGAAAACAATGCAGGAGCAGCAATAACTTCTTCAACTGCTAGACAACAACAGTTATCTATAAGGGCACCTGTTATCACGATGGAGGACAGAAATCTACTTGATGCAATGGTAAGTGCTAAGCCCCTAAATTCTCTAAATACAAATCAAGTTGGTAGCACTTGGAGTGGGGATTGGACCAGCAACCAGGTGAAAGGCACAAAACAAAGTCAAAATAAGGCAACTATGGTTAACAGACAAGATGGAAATGGTTTGATGGCACAAGAGTTTTTATAAGACATGCCAGATCCAGTATCTGTGGGTAGAGATATGTATGAGGAAGGAGAAGAAGATGCAGTTTTGAAAGAATGCCGCACACATGCAACAAGAAAAAGTGATTTATCACCTATGCGTAGCAGAAAAAATAGGAAATCTCATACAAGGAAAAATAGTTGGGACGACAAGGTTAGTGATTTTTTAAATGTTAGGCGACCTCCAATGAGAGTTGCCAAACAAAAGCAGGCTGCCCCAACTACATCAACGAGGTCCAACCGTTCAAAAAAGAAAGGATGATTTTTGAATACATTTTGAACACGGTTGAGGAAAACAACAAAGAATTACAAATTGAAGATTTTACAAGTTTGCAAAAGAAGGGACATGAACCAAATTGGTACTTCATTCTATTATACCACTTTATTAGTATTCTCATTTGTAATATCATCACAGAGTATGTTATAAACTCTGTGATGATCATTGAATATTTGGTACTCTCCAGTTCTTATTTTTTACATGCGTGCTAGTAGGTGAGGCCTTTTCTCTGCCTCAATAGGATTAGTAGGGTAAGGTTTAGCCCGGTTTGAGTTGCCTTGGTACTATGCCTTTGGAAAAATATCCACACGACTATGAGATTATATGCCCTCGTGAGACTTTGCCGGCAGCTACACCATGAATCCTCTACATGAGGCTGCCATCATAAGGCAATGTGAGGAACAGAGGATTGATTATATAGCCAAGGCATATGGGTAACAATACTGGTGCTATTGTCCCCCTTATTTGTACTATTCCTAATTGTTGTATTTTTCTTTTCTTTCATTAATAAAAAATTAGCCCTAGGCGCTTGCCTAGCGGATTGTCAAAAAAAAAATCAATAAACCTATATTGAAAATGTTAGAAAGATACTTTTAAAGGATTTTACTGAAGTTGGGAGTTTAACCAAATGATTTGATCGGTATCCTGATTTGGGAACATGTTGTAATCACTGTGGTGCTATGACGTGGTTGACGTGTTTTCTTACTGCTCAGTCTTTATTTACTCTTATTACTTACTGGGTTGGAGTACTCACATTACTCCCTGCATCTCGTGTGCAAATTCAGGTATTTCGAAACCCGGTAGAGGGTGTTGATTGCTCAGAGGTAAGTCATCGGAGTAAACAAGGTGGCTGCACGACGTTCATAGCACTACTTTCCTTCCTCTCATTTTCATTACCGTATTTAATACATTTTTTGACTCTTGTTGTATTCAGACCTTAGTAGATGCTCATGACTAGTGACCCCCCGATGTAAAACTTGTGTAATTATTCTGCACTTTTCTTTTAAAGTTCATTATGAGATTATTGGTTTATAAATGGTATAAAAACAACTTTTATTGGAAAATGGTTGATTTGGGAGTTGTGTCGGCTGGCCTAGTTTCACGATAGGCGCCATCACGACCGGGTTGGTTTTTGGGTCTTGACGAGTTGGTATTAGAGCCTAGGTTACATAGGTTTCACGAGTCATGAGCAGGTTTAGTAGAGTCTCGCGGATCGGTACGGAGACGTCTGTACTTATCTTCGAGAGGCCGTAGAACCTTTAGGAATCTCGCATTCTTGAATTCTTATCGTGCGTCATTGACTCAGCTTGAAAGGTAATTATTTGAAATTCCTTCCACACATTCATATGCGTGCATGAGCACTCGGTATCAGTTATGCATCGATGGCTTGTGATTCCCTAAACGAGGGGCGAGATATGATTTCTGTGTGTTGATGTTGGGCCAGTCTGGAGGACTTGAGGTCGGGCTTTGCTTGTAGCTTGAGCGTTGAGGTGTTGATGGTATGAGCTTGTGCTTTTGGATTTATATTTCGGTAGTGTCCCTATCAGCGGAAGTGATGGCTGGATGGCTTCGTGTTGAGTATGATGTGACCACGAGATGTGTTCATACGATTTGAATGTGATGAGAAAGGTCTGCTTAAGGGTAGAAAGAACTATTTGGTGCTTGATTTCCATCTTGTTTGATGTGTAGCCCCGAGTTATGGGTGTGTTGAAGGATCTTTTCATGTTGTTTATTGGGGAGCAAAGTAGATTCCATGTCGTGATATGAGTTCTCACTCAGGAAGATTAAGTGATTGCATGGTGTTTATAACGGTGGAAATGTATGAAGAGATGTTAGTTTGAGGCGAAGCAGGTGGTTAACTCCTACGGAGTGTCTTGAGGGCGTGTGATCCATATGTTGTTTGTTGGAAGTCCCCTTTTACTAGTGAAATATGTGTGTTACAATTTGAGTTTAGATCACTTTTGAGAGTGGTCTTGACTATTGTGAGGGTGAATGCGATATTTGTAGATTATTTGAAGTACTAGATGGTTTGTGTTGCACGAGCTTATGAAGTATTTAGTTTAATCTCACTATGGTGTTATGGCTGTAATAGGGTATGGGCATTGCAAGTTTTTGTGTGTTTTGTCCTATGGCTTGAGCCAAGTGGGGGAGTCTGCTATTGATAAGTTGATTGCACGGCTAAGTGCCTTATTAGTTTCGGTTTGAGGTATACCAACGAATCGGTTGTGGCTTACAGAGGCTGAGATCGAGGATGCCTCGAGTAAAGGAAAATTTTGGATAAGAGTTGTGCTATGCTTTACGGGTATATGAGAAATCGTTGGATTAATTAGTTGTTGTTGTAAGGGATGTAATGGGTATGGAGTAGGATATCACTCGGCTACTTAGAAGGATGGGTTACTTCCTTAGGTGTTGTTGTACTAATGAAGCACATGTTGTTCGGTTTGTTTGATCAGGCTAATTGCAATTTGAGTAGAGTGAACAACTCTCGGGAATGGTTTTAATTGGTTCACGATTTTTCATGTAATAAGTGGAAATTTTCGAGTTGTATTTTTGGCTAGAAACTGAAGTTTGCATTTGAGGGTGTCAAGACTCTTGGTGTTTCTATATCATTATGGGATTCTATGTATCAGTATCAGAAGGTGAAGGTAATGGCTTTGAATCTGCAGTGAAATCTCCTTAGGGTATGTATTTTGAATGTGGTGCGTTTGGGGATATTTAAGAGAATGTTCGGCTATTTATGAGCCTTAGTCGGTGTGGTCATATGCTTGGGTCTCGTGTGGTGAGTTTGGGTTGAGGAATTGTGGTGTTATAGCAAGAAGGAGTATCAAATTGAAGGTAGATCAGAAGGAAACTCGAATAGATGGGATAGCTTGGTGGTAGGCCGAATCGGTATGGTAAGGATATGATTAGTTCTTTATATACGTATGAGGTAATGAGTTTATACAGGTGTTTTACGGCGATGCCCTTGGGTTTTAGTGGCTTGTGTAGCTTGGTTGAGATAGAAGAATTTAGTCCTTACAGGTTTGGTTTGTGCAAAGGAAATTCAAAGAGTTCTTGATGGTTTTTACCACGATTAGAGATGTATGATTTATACGAGTGTGAGGAGCATGGGATGTATAGTGATTTTATTCTAGATGGGATCAATGGGAAGTTCTTGGCTAGTGGAGTACATAGTTGCTTGTGGCTCGGAAGGGATATGAAGTTCTCGTGGTTATCCTAGGATGGTACGGTTTATGTGGTATGTTGTGTGGGATTCAGATTTGCATGTGTAAGGTCGTGATTCAGATTTGAAAGGAAGGTCACAATTCTTAGATAGCATGGGCAGCTTCAGGTGACTAGATAAATGAGATCACTGATTGGTGTGGCTTGATGAGGGTATACATTTCAGATAGGGCGATGTGTTTGAGTTATGCATGCTTTATTGGTATTGCGGCAGTATCTTGTCTGATCGACTGATGATATTCGAGTTTGCTTGGTGTACCTCTCGTGAGATGATTAAGTATTAGAGGTGTGTTATATATGCGAGCGGCGAAATTGGGATCAGATATGGTAATTCGTGTGCTTTATGGACTGGAAGTTCTCATAAACAGGTTAGCTCGTAGTTGTGGATGGCAAAGATATGGGTAAGTTAGGCAGATGATAGTATGTGCTATGATTCAGTCATTGTGAACCTTCGGAGGGTTATTTATCTATTGTAGGTGACTAGACTTGATATGTGGTTCATTGGTAGACCTATATGGATGTGTGTTCTGCATCGAAACGACTTTGTTGACTTCGAGTTGCTATTGGTGAGGGATGTGTTGATTCGGTTGTTATTGAGCTATTAGTAATCAGGGGAATCTATGAGTTATCTTTCCGTGTTGCGAGACGTTAGGATTTTTTGGTTGTAGGCACATGTGGTGCGGTGTTATTGGGGCCTCTCAGTGGAATTCGAGCAGGAAGAGTATTGGATATTGCTCGGCGGATGGCGTATCGGTTATGTCCTATCAGGTTATGTGGTGTTATGTATTTGCTTCACTGTAGTTATGATGATTTGCTTTGGTTCTAGACATCAATTGCGCGTGATCATTAATTTCGAGTAGAGTGACTTGAGATATTTCATGTGGACCAGTGTTTGGATAGGGTCGCACGTTGCAACGAAGTTATGTAGAGGTATGACTTTGCGGGTTAGATTCGTGCGTTCTATTTCAATGATGTGTGATGGGTTCTCAGCATTTTGTGTGTGGTGGTTCTGGTGAGCTTACGGTACAACTCTTTCAGTTGAGTCATTTTCATGATCTAGGTATATTCGGAATATTGCTTATTGGTGTGCGGATTGCACGAGTTGTGGACTTGGATGGTATTGATGTGTCATGTCACCGGAGTAGTTGTGTTGTATTAGATGTGATCATTGAGATCTATAATGAATACAAACAGATTCGGTGTCAGCGTGTTAGGAGGATAATATCGAGGTTCGGCTCAGAAATTTGCTATGGTCCTTACCAAAGGAGAAGTGGCTTCATGAGTGGTTGATCTGAGAAATGGTGATAGCATCATAGGAAGCTCAACTTTATTCAAGGACAATGATGAAGCTTTCGAATCTCAAAAATGGCCTTTAACAAGATGTCAAGCTAAAGAATTACAAAACAAGGTCATTAGACTTCAAGTGCAAATAAAGAAATTATTAATTGGGAGGAAGAGCTCAAGAATAAAGGATGTGAATTGGCTAGGTGATAGCATCAAGGACAAGGATAGAGTTCTGGAAGCTCCAAGGACATATATAAGATCTCAAGCTAAAGAGTTGCAAACTAAGGTTGCTAGACTTCAATGGCAAATAAAAAAGCTTTTAATTGTAGAGGAAGAGCTCAAGACCAAAGGAGATGAATTGTCCAAGTTTTACAATTATATGGTGGTCCAAATTGAAGTCCAAGAGGAGGAAGATTGGGTCACCATATCAGCCCTTGAAGTCCACCAAATGGGCTCAAAGTGAGCTTAAAAGAGGTCCAAAAGGAGGGGTTACAAAAGGAGCCCAATTGGAGTCCAAACCAATGGCCCAAACTAGTTTTTTAAGGCCCAAATCTGCCCCAATGGGTCTTGGCCGCCCCCACCTAATATTAATGACTTTTCTTACTCTTTAGCAACCACCCTACCTAATTGTAATGACTTTGTATGCCTTAGCAACCACCCTACCTAATTTTAAGGACTTTTATGCCTTAGTAATCCTATAAATAGGGAGTTCTTCTCATTCATAAGACACTACATTATTGATTAAGTATATCATACTTTGAGAGTTCTTTTGAACCTTTGTTACTTGTGCTTTAAGATTTATCTTTCAACCTTTACTAGCTCATAGTTCAAGGTAGTAAGATTACTTCTCTTTTTTGATATCTTTGATTCCTTTGTGGTATTCTTAGAAGGCGATTAATACCAGTTATTAATTGTTGTCTCAAGTTACTCGTAAAGCGATCAAGATCTGAATCTATTGTTTTGATTCGCTTTTAAGTAAATGTAACGACCCGACCGGTCGTTTTGAACTTTTGCACTTTAATCGCCAGTTTCCGGGCATGACTTGCCCCGTGTAACGTATTATGACTGATGTAGATCGTTGGTTTTGGTTTTCAGGAAAAATCGAAATGAATTTGAAGGAACAGTCTCAGTTGAAAGCTTTGAATTTGAAAGGTTTGACTAAGAGTTGACTTATTTGTATATGAGCTCGGATTGGAAATTTTATGATTTGGATAGCTTCATTGGGTGATTTATGACTTAGGAGCGTGATCGGAATGCATTTTGGAAGTCCGTGAAAGGATTTGGCTTGAATTGGCAAAGTTAATATTTTGGCGAATTCCGGTTGATAGGTGAGATTTTGATCCGAGGGTCGGAATGGAAGTCCGAGAGTTTCCGTAGCTTCGTTATGTCATTTTTGATGTGTGTGCAAAATTTCAGGTCATTTGGACGTCGTTTGGTTGACTTTTTCATCGAATTCGGATTTCAGAAGTTTTGGAATTCTTAGGCTTGAATTCGAGGGTGATTTGATGTTTTGATGTTGTTCTGAGCGTTCTGAAGGTTGTAACAAGTTTGAATTATGTTATGGGGTGTGTTGACATGTTTGGTCGGGGTCCCGTGAGTCTCGAATAAGTTTTGGAAGAGTTTTTGGAAGATTTTGCCGTTTTGAGCATAAGCATGTAATGATTCAAAGATCCATTTTTAGTTATAGAGATCGAAATTTGATTTCAAGACTTCCGGAATTTTGATAATGAATTATAGGACTAATCTGGAAAGTTTGGTCTAGTTTCATTAAGTCGCGATTGGGTTTTTGACACAAAACATGAGTTAATTGTTTAACGAGCGAAATGGGTATTGAACTGAGAAAATGAGCTCCGAATTTAGTTTCGACTATAGGGCTATGTTCGTATTATTATTTGTGACTCATAGGAACAAGAATCATTGAATTCTGAGTTCGTATGATGGAGTTAGAGCCTTTTTAGTGAAAAGAAAAGCTTCCTTTTTAGTACCCCATGAACAGTACCCCGTGAATAGTACCCCCATGAACAGTACCCTGTGAACAGTACCGGACAGAATGTTAAGTTCTGGAAAATGGGACGAATCTCATTTTCCATTTTTACCAAATTGGAGCTCGGGGAGAGGCGATTTTCGGGAGATTTTCAGAGAAAACAACGGGGTAAGTGTGCTTAACTTAATTTTGGTTAGATTACCCGAATCTATTACTAGTTTTGGCATTTAATTGGTGATTTTAGTTGGGAAAATCTTGAAAACCCTCTTGGTTTAATTTGAAGATTTGAGGGTCGAGTTGATGTCGGATTTTAGTAAAATTGGTATGGTTGGACTCGTGGTTGGATGATGTTTCGTATTCCGTAATTTTTGTCGGGTTATGAGATGTGGGCCCCACGGGTGAATTTTGAGTGCAATTTCGGATTTTTAATGGAAAATGTAGAATTTCATATGGAATTAATTCCTATAATTTTTATTAACTGAATCGAATTATTGTGGCTAGATTCGAGGCATTCGTAGGTCCATTTGAGAGACAAAGGCATCGCGAGCTAGAGGATTAGCCGATTCGAGGTAAGTAATGATTGTAATTACTGTCCTGAAGGTTTGAAACCCCAGATTATACGTTGTTGTGTTACTTTGAGGTGACTTGCACGCTGGATGACGAGCGTGGGGTAGAGCACCGCTGGGGATTGTGACCTAGTCCATCCCGAACGAATATTTTAATGCGTATTTGATAGTTAATTGTTTGACATTATTACATTTTTAGGCTGTATGCCATGTTTGGGGCCGTGTGCCAACTTGTTGAGACCCTTAGGGGCATTTTTACTATCTTTCCTCACTCTATTTGTTTGAAAGCATATTCTCAGTCATGTTTTACCTGTTTATTGCTCAAATATGGCTTTATCACTATATTCTTAACATGTGGAAATTGTTTTGGGTTGAGTTCCCTGTTTTACTGAGATAGACCTAGGGTCTGATTATGAGATTGATGACTGAGATTGACTGAGAGTCTGATGGTGAGGTTAATGACTAAGAGAGGCCGAGGGCCTAGTTGTGAGGATTATATATCTATGGATCGGGCTGCACGCCGCAACAATGTATATATATATATATATATGTATATGGATCTATATATATATATATATATATATGTAAATGGATCGGGCTGCACGCCGCAGCGATACTTATATGGATCGGGCTGCGCACCGCAACAATATAGCGCTTGGGCCGTTGGAGCCCCTCCGGAGTCTGCACACCCCCAGTGAGCGCAGTCGACTATTTATATGGATCGGGTTGTGCGCCACAGCGATGTATGGATCGGGCTACACACCGCAGCGGTTACTTTGATTTCAGTTATTGTGAGAGATATACAGACCGGGCTGCATGCCGCGACGGTTGCTATATGGTACCAATTGAGCGTGAATGCTGAGTGCGAGTACTGATTGATAAGAGTTGAGTCACGAGTGACAGAGAGGCTATCCCGAGGGGCGATGGATATATACATGCATATGAGTGGTGTTTTGCTTGAGAGGCCTGTTTATGGACTTATTGATTTCACTCCTCTTAAAATGCGTTTCTATCGAATATGTTGATTTATTGACTGTTTTCACTCATCTTTATATTGAGACTCTGTCGGAAAGTTGCACAAATGTTATAAAACAACTTTTATTTAAACTGGGGTTTATGAGATGTTTAGAAATTAATCACTGATTTGACATTGGTTATTTTCACTGAGATTTTCAAGTTATGAAGTGTTTGTGATTACTTTTTTTCCCGAGGGGCTGTTTTACGAACTATGCTTTGCTCGAGGGGCCGATTATGACTTTAATCTCTATTATTATTTTAAATGGTATTGAACCCCTACTGAAACTGTTGGAAGGTATTTCAAAGATGATTTTTACTAAAAGCTGGATTTTAAAAGGGAAGATTGACTCGTATTATGATTTGAAAGACTGTTGTGTTTATTGAACCCAACATAAATGTGGATTCATTGTTTCCTACTGCTCAGCCTTTATTTACTCTTATTACTTACTGGGTTGGAGTACTCACATTACTCCATGCACCGCATGTGCAGATTCAGGTATATCGGAACCCGGTAGCGGGTGTTGATAGCTCAGCGCGGAGTCATCAGAGTTAGCAAGGTGGCTGCATGACGTTCGCAGCACCGCTTCCTTCCCCTCATTGTTGTTACTGTATTTAGTACATTTTTAGACTTTTGTTGTATTCAGACCTTGATAGTTGCTCATGACTAGTAACACCCCGATGTCGGGCTGGTATTTTATTCCGCACTATTATTCCAGAATTTTATTATGAAATATTGTTTAATTTAAAGACTTAAAAATGACTCTTAATGCTTAAAAGATTAAGGTGAGTATTGTGTCGGCTGGCCTTGTCTTCACGAGAGGCGCCATCACGACCAGGCCGGTTTGGGGTCGTGACAGTAAAGGCGTTTGATTTCTTCCATAAATAAAGATGTTATTACTTTGATCTTGTCAAGGCTATAGAACTTGCGTTCTTGGAAATTCTTTCCTTGAATTTTCCCATATCCTTTATTTCCATCTCTTTAATTCTAGTTGTTCAATTCCTTGTTGTTATTGCTTCCGCATTTACTTCTCAAATTCTTACTATAGTTTGGATTCCCGACCTAGTTGCTATCAAGTGGTATCAGAGCGGTTCTATCAAGATTTTGTTCTTGGTAAGTCTTGGGATTTTTTGAATACTAAGAGCAAAGAAACAAAAGAATAAAATAAAAAAAAACAAAAAAAAATGAATTCAAAAAAACAAAAAAAAATGAAAATCATTTTTTAGAACAAAAAACCTAGAGTGGTCCCCGGGATATTTCTTTTGTATCTAATTTGTTTCCAAAAGTTAACAAAGGAAACAAGAAGAGGGGATCCTAGATTTTCTTACTCTTTCTAATCTAAATATATAATCCTTTCCTTTTTGTTCGCGTCTTGTTTCAACCGAGCCTAATAGTTCTAGGATTTGGTTTTTCTTTCATTAGTTCCCCAAATATCTGAATTTTACTACTAAGAACTTCATACGAGTTGGGTTTAACTATAAAACTGCAAAGTATTTTGTTTAAAGGTTATTTCGAGAGAAAAAAAGGGTAAAGTGTGTGAGAGAACAATTGAGAAAAAAAAAACAAAGAAGCCAAATTTGTGAGATGCATATTTCCTTTAATCTATGTCAAGATATCTCAAATAGGTAGTTGCAGTGGAAGGAGTGGATCTATAACTCAACAACTTGAAATGTCGATATTACAATATATCGAATGGAAAGAAGACAATGGTAAAGTTATTTTTCAAACAAGAGCTAAAGTGATGTCTAAAATTTATACCCTTAGAATTGACAAAGCATTTAACTATAACTTAATTAGCACTTATATGGTTGAGAAATTGAACTTGCCTTGTGTTGAACATATTGATCCCTACATGTTGAAAGGAGTAAAGGTAGATAAAAGAGTGTTATTACCATTCTCTATTGGAAGGTATGAGGATGTGATTTGGTGTGATGTCATTCCCATGAATCGTTTTCATATCTTGTTGGGAAGGCCATGGAATATCTATAGAAGTGCTTCATATAGTATCGAAAAAAATAGATACTCTTTTGAGGTTAATGGGAAGAAACTCAGTCTTGGACCTTTGACTCCCTCACAAATTTGTGCAGATGAAAAGATTGTTAAAAAGAATATGGAAAAATACGAGAGAGAAAAGAATGAGAGGAGTAAGGGAGTGCATGTTGACATTCCAAGAGAGGAAAAAGGAGAGGTTGTCTTGAGTAAAAAGAGTGGGATGTCAAGTGAGGTAAACAATGATCTTGAGAAAAAAGAAAAGAGAGAAAGCAATAAGAGAAACAAAGTCTGTGAGGTAGAGAGAGAAAAACAAGAGAGATTGAGTGAAGGAAAATGTTACAACCCATATCAACATGCGTTAGTTCATGCCATATATTAGTTAATATAAATTCAAGAAGGAATTACCTTTGAGATGATAAGAAGTTAATCATATTGGTCTTAAGTGATACAAGGGTGTATAAGGGTGATTAACAAGTATTAGAAGTTAAACGAATCAAGGATGTTGTAACTCGTATTTTCAGGTAAACCTAGAGGTTCTTAATACACTCAAGGTCATGTATTAAAGTGTTTGAATCATATAATATCCGTATCATAAGTCTTGAAGTCAAACGAGTTATGAAACAAAAGTCGATATATGTTGTCGCAACTTAGGTTCATAATTTTACTTAAACAATAGGTTAAATGTTTCTAATCTTTTCTCATAATTTACAAGGAATTACGGGGTGATCTACTCAAAAAATTAAATATCTACAAGTCTAGTTTCCAACGCATTAAACCATTTGTCAATACGATCTCGGAGTATAGAGATATTCATATTTTCGCAAGCATGCGCAGATTGGTAGATGACAAGTAGGTGCATCACCTACTTGCCAAAATGATAGGACAAAATTAAAAGACCTAAGTCGGCCAAGAGAGGACTTTTAAAGGGTTATGAACTCAGTTATTTCATCCATATTTCAGACCCTCAAAACCAAAGTTAACCCCTGCAACTCCTCCCAAAAAATCCCACACAAACGCTAATCGATTTTCCCTCTCTTTCAAGTTCTATTTGAAGGTAAAACCTAGAGTTTGAAGAACCAAGGGAAGGTCTGAGTTATACAACAAGTAAGGTAAGTTACTGCCATCTTTCATACATTTTTATCTGCTGTGAATTCATGGTAATTCATTCTATACATGTAAGAACTCACAGGACGGTGATCGGAAGCCGTGAGTTCGAGTTATTCACTTGTAGCGGACTGTTTTGTGGATTGTTTTGTGTTGGTATTGGGCTGCGTGTTTTACTAATATTTTGTGGAGTTTTGGAGGTGGAAGGGTGTGGAGGAACACCATATATATGTAGGGTTGTGGGCTGATAGTGATTCATAACATTTCGGGGTCGTTTGACACGACTACGGGGGTCGTCGTATGTATGATGTAATTAGGTTGTGCGTGGACTGTTTTGGGAGACTCAATATGTTTATTATTGATGTTGTTTGGGCAGTTTGGTGATTTTTTGGAATGGTGTGAAGTCATATATATAGGGTAGGTGCTGTCCGTTTCAACGTTAAATAGGTTGTGGTCGATACATAATAGTTATGACGCTTAAATGATAATGATAGTATCGTTTCTCTTATAGTAGACTAAGGAGTTGTGACAATTGCATAGCTTGTGATTGGGGCAGTATATACAAGGTATGTGAGACTATCCCTTTTCTTCTTTTGCACGACTCCGATTGTACATAATGTAATGAACGAGCTTCCAAAGATACTTTACTCGTAGAAGCTAGTAGTACTTACATTGCTTTCCCTCTTATGGAACGATTGATGTTAATGTTGCTTCTCTTATTCTTATGTTATCAATGGTTTGGTACTTCCTGACTCTTATAAGGTTCGTAATGAAGAGTTGGTCCTAATAACGTGTATAGAGGATACCGACCTTACGTCACTCCGAAAGGTTTAGAATGTGATTCCATGAGTCGAGCATGCATTATATATATGTATCTATTTTACTCTACCGAGTCGTGCTATAGTCGGCCGGGTACGACACATATTGTGCAACCACTGATCAGTTAGGTTTTACCGAGCTCCACGTGGCCGGGTACGATTCTACCGAGCCTTATGATGGCCGGGTACGTTTTTACCAAGCCTATTATGGCTGGGTATGATATGATGATGATGATGCCCATATAGGCGTATGTTTTAAAAGTTTATGTATACATATATATGTATCATGCATTTCATATCAGTAGCCCTCAGAGGTACTCAGATGTTTCAGGTTGTATATTCTCTATCCCTGCTTATATTACTGTTCATATTTATGGTTCCCTGCCTTACATACTCAGTACTTTATTCGTACTGACGTCCTTTTGTTTGTGGATGCTGCATGTCGTGCTGCAGGCCCTAATAGACAGATAGGTGCAGCTCCCCCACTATAGTAGGTTGTCCAGTTCAGCAGTGATTGGCGAGATCCCTTCTCCGGACTTGCCGTGGTCTTGGTATGCATTTTTGTTATAGACATTATGGGTATGTTGGGGCCCTGTTCCGGCTATGTTGCAGCACTTATGTTCATTTAGAGGCTCATAGACAAGTGTCACCTCATGTATAGTTTTGTATGCCTTGTCGGCTGATTTTTGTTGTATAGTCTTTCATGGTAGCGTGGTAGCTCGTACCTTATATATAGTTTCTTGATTGTCTGGTCATCCCCTGCTATGTATGTTCATGCCATCATATTTTATTGTTAGTTGTTCATGATCCAGGTCTACCATTTATATGATCTCATCAACCCTAAAAGATAATAAAAAAAAAGGTTAGATAAAATATATGTTGGTGCTTGGCAAGTATGGTCGGGTGCTAGTCATGACCCTCCAGTTTGGGTTGTGACTGAAAGAACTCTTTAGTAAGAGAAAAGAGGCTAAGGGTGAGAAAAACATTAGTCTTGCGATAAAAGCCAAAGAGAGTGTAAGCAAGAAAAAAGTTTCTTTACTTCCTAACCCATTAACTCTTTCTTGTTTTAGTTCTTGTGATTTTGTGCAGCCACGTGATGAAATACCTTTTGAAAGGAGTGGTGAGGCGCAAGAGATGGTGGCAAAAGATCCAATTGGATTCCAACATAAATTCGGCAATATCAATTCTTGTTGGATGGTGGAAGACAAAAGCTTGATTAAATTCTTTGTTATTAAACCTTTTGACTATTTCGATTCTTATTTACAGGGTTATGACATGGAGTTGCCTAAAAGCATTGCTAAGGTGGAGCCATTGCATAAAAGAATACAAGGTGATGATGTTCCATTGGTAAATAAGTCCAAGTATGGTATGTATAATTGGTTTATTTGCATTCTTGGTCTTTCTAGAACACCTAAGGTATTTTTGGAGGTAATGAATTACACTCTTATTTCTTATATTGGTGACTTTATAATTTTTGTAGATGATGATATTTTGATGCACATCAAGTCATTAACTATAATATCTAAGTTAATGTGTAAGAGTAATTCGCTTCCTTTTGAAATTGTGTATGACATAGATGATTACTTATTCCAACTTGGTGGAAAGAGGCATGGAATTTCTGTGAAGAGGCTTGCAAATGAGTTAAATATTTCTTCTTATCTTATTCAAGTGGCTAATGAGTTTTCATGTGCTAAAGAATGTGATCTTTGTTATGTGATGGGGAGTCATTCTTCAAGTCATGTTCATTGTAAGATTGTAAAAGTATTTGTTTCTAGTAAAGAGGATATGCATGATTGTTGTAATACTGGTGATCAAATACTCTTTCATGTAGAGGAATCCATGAGATTTGTAATTGTAGTTAGTAGTCTATATCATGAATGTATCTTGTTTGTTAAATGTGGTAAAGGTACTTATATTAAATGGATGTGTAGTTACTCTCTTATAATTTCTTTATCATGTATACTCATGGACTGCCGTACCGACAAGATCGAATTGCAAGTTCCATTGCATGGTGCATCTAAGAGAGGTTTTTATTGTATTAATCTAGGTAGACATAAATTTTATTGGGATGATGATGTCCATATTCTTTATAAGGGAGTATTTATACCTATTAGGATTGATTGGGTTAAATGGACACATTGTCACTATCTTATTTTATTCCTACTATTTTTTCAGATTAGTGGATACCATTTACTAGTGCGTGTTTTCTTTTTCTTGCAAGGTCAAAATTCGAGGACGAATTTTCTTCAAGAAGAGGGGAATGATAGCATCCTAGGAAGCTCAACTCTATTCAAGGACATGGATGAAGCTTTTGAATCTCAAAGATGGCCTTTAATAAGAGTTCAAGCTAAAGAATTACAAAACAAGATCATTAGACTTCAAGTGCAAATGAAGAAGTTATTAATTGGGAGGAAGAGCTCAAGGATAAAGGATGTGAATTGGCTAGGTGATAGCATCAAGGACAAGGATAGAGTTTTGGAAGCTCCAAGGCCATATACAAGATCTCAAGCTAAAGAGTTGCAAACTAAGGTTGCTAGACTTCAATGGCAAATAAAGAAGCTTTTAATTGTAGAGGAAGAGCTCAAGCCCAAAGGAGATGAATTGTCCAAGTTTTACAATTATTTGGTAGTCCAAATTGAAGTCCAAGAGGAGGAAGATTGGGTTACCAAATCAGCCCTTGAAGTCCACCAATAGGGCTCAAAATGACCTTAAAAGAGGTCCAAAAGGGGGTGTTTCAAAAGGAGCCCAATTGGAGTCCAAACCAATGGCCCAAACTAGTTGTTTTAAGGCCCAAATCTGCCCCAAAGGGTCTTGGCCGCCCCCACCTAATTTTAATGACTTTTCTTACTCTTTAGCAACCACCCTACCTAATTGTAATGACTTTGTATGCCTTAGCAACCACCCTACCTAATTTTAAGGACTTTTATGCCTTAGTACTCCTATAAATAGGGAGTTCTTCTCATTCATAAGACACTACATTATTGATTAAGTATATCATACTTTGAGAGTTGTTTTGAACCTTTGTTACTTGTGCTTTGAGATTTATCTTTCAATTATTTTGACACTACATCTATTATTTTGATTTGCTTTTAAGTAAAGGCGTTTGATTTCTTACATAAATCAAGACTTTGTTACTATGATCTTGTCAAGTCTATAGAACTTGCGTTCTTGGAAATTCTTTCCTTGAATTTTTTTCCCATATCCTTTATTTTCATCTCTTTAATTCTAGTTGTTCAATTCCTTGTTGTTATTGCTTCCGCATTTACTTCTCAAATTCTTACTATAGTTTGGATTCCCGACCTAGTTGCTATCAAATGGTTATGGTTTGTTGCGTGTTTCATTTATCATTGGCAGTATATGAAAGTGTTTGAATGAGACTTTAGTTGATAAGAGGTTCTCCATCGGTATTCGGTTGCTGTGTGCAGTTGATATGATTAGAAGTTATCGCTCCATTGGTATTCGGGCTTATTCAGAGTGTTGATGTGAGATTTTGATCTTGTGGATGATTTCAGAAGTGGAAATGCAGTTCTAAGGTTCATGGGCTAGGTTGGACTATGAAATTTCAGTTGCATTGTGTTATCGGACCTATACGAGATAGTGCGACGAGGGATCACCCACGGGTATGTGCATGGTAAGGTTATTCAGTGATTGATTGGCTTTTGGAACAACTATGGGCACGTTCGAGGACGAACGTATGTTTAAGTAGGGGAGGATGTAACAACCCGACCGGTCATTTGAGATTTTGCACTTTGTTCGCTAGTTCTCGGGCATGACTTGCCCCGTGTGATGCATTATGACTTATGTAAATCGTTGGTTTTGGTTTTCAAGGTAATCGGAGTGAATTTGAAAGAACAATTCTCAGTTTGAAGCTTTTGTATAGTCTTTCATAGTAGCGTGGTAGCTCATACCTTATATGTAGTTTCTTGATTGTCTAGTCATCCCCTGCTATGTATGTTCATGCCGTCATATTTTATTGCTGGTAGTCCATGATCTAGGTCTACCATTTATATTGATCTCGTCATCCCTAAAAGATAATAATGAAGGTTAGATGAAATATATGTTGGTGCTCGGCAAGTGTGGTCGGGTGCTAGTCATGGCCCTTCAGTTTGGGTCGTGACAAACTTGGTATCAGAGCAAGTCTGTCCTAGGGGTTGTCTATTAGCCGTGTCTAGTAGAGTCTTGATTATGTATGTGTAGCGCGCCACATTTATAATCAGGAGGCTACATGATATCTAGGGTTGTTACCTTCTTCCTGAATCTAGATCGTGCGTAGAGTTGAGTCGTAAGTGTTCGTCTCTAATATTCACCTTGTTTTTTTCAATGATGCCTTCGACTAGGAAGCAAACGATTAGTAGACGGCTTGATACAGCAGCGGGAGAGGGTACCAGTCAGGTACCCCAAGTCAGAGCAGGACAAAGTGAGGCTCAGAGTGAGATGCCCTCTCATACCTCATCTCCTCCATCTCCTCCAGAGGATATTAGAAGGCACCCAGCGCCTCCAGTTCCTCCGTCTGGCACTCCAGACCAGGATATGCGGAGTGCTTTGTAGTTATTGACTAGCTTGGTAGCTGCTCAGGCTCAGAGGCAGAATACAGGTGCTGCTGAGAAACCAGTTAGTACAAGAGTTCGTGATTTTATTAATTTAGACCCTCCAGTGTTTACCGGATCAGACCCCAAGGAGGACCCACAGACTTTTATTGACCAGGTTCATCGTACACTTCGGGTTATGCATGTTAGTGATACAGAGGCAGTAGAGTTGGCTTCTTATCGGCTACGGGATTTAGCGGTTCTCTGGTATGATAGTTGGGAGAGATCCAGGGGTCCGAACCCTCCTCCAGCTGTGTGGAAGGAATTTTCTGAGGCCTTTCTTCGTCACTACTTGCCAGTTGAGATACGACGAGCTAGAGCTGATAAGTTCTTGAACCTTAGACAAGGTAATATGAGTGTGCGAGAGTACAGTATGCAGTTTGATTCTTTGGCAAGGTATGCTCCCCATATGGTGGCCGAGATGAGTGATAGGGTGCATATGTTCGTGAATGGGTTGGGACCACATCTGATAAATGAGTGTACGACAGCCTCCTTGGTGGAGGGCATGGATATTTCCCATATTCAAGCTTATTCCCAGACCCTAGAGGATCTTAAGCGCCAGCAGAGGGCAGTTAGGGAGCAGGATAGGGGCCAGCATAAGAGGTCGAGATTTGCAGGGTATTCTGATGACTTCAGAGGCCGCATCAGGCCACAGTTTTCGACTCCTGTAGCTACACAGTTTCGCATCAGGGCGAGAGTTCGGCGCCACCTGTAGCTAGTGCTCCTCCACAGTTTCAGAGGCCTCGATATGATCGATCCTATTCTGGTCCAGGTCAGAGTTCGCGGGCATCTGGCTCGCAACATCACAGGGATACTAGTCAGATGAGACCCCCAACACCACATTGTGATCAGTGCGGCAAGGCCCACTTTGGACTGTGTCGTCGAGGTTCTGATGCATGCTATTCGTGCGGGCAGCCTGGCCATATGATGCGGGATTGTCCTAATAGAGGAGGTGATGGTATGGCTCAGCCGACTGGATCTGTGTCTGGTTCTTCCTCATCAGTTCGACCTCCAGCACGGGGTTTTCAGCAGTCGACAGGTCGTGGTAGGGGTAGAGGTGCAGTGCCGAGTTCGAGTGGTGCTCAAAATCGAACCTATGCTCTAGTAGGTCGACAGGATCTCGAGTCGTCTCCAGATGTTGTTACAGGTATTATATCTGTGTTTTCTTATGATGTATATGCGCTGATTGATCCGGGATCTACATTATCATATGTTACACCCTTTGTGGCTAATAAGTTTGGCATTGAACCTGAATTGATAAGTAAACCCCTCGCGGTATCTACTCCGATAGGAGATTCTGTGATTGCTAGAAGGGTATATAGAGGTTGCACTGTGATGATTTGTAGTCGTCAAACCTCGGCAAATTTATTTGAGTTAGAAATGGTTGATTTTGATGTGATAATGGGAATGGAATGGTTGGCCTCATGCTATGCAAATGTTGACTGTCTCAAAAGGTTACATTTATCATCTCGTTCGCGTTAGGGATGCGGAGGCGAAACCGCCTACTTTACAATCAATCCCTGTGGTTAACGAATTCCCAGATGTTTTCCCAGATGAACTCCCAGGCCTTCCTCCTGAAAGGGAGATTGAGTTTAGCATTGATGTGTTGCCTGACACTCAACCGATCTCTATTCCTCCATACAGAATGGCCCCGGCAGAGTTGCGAGAGTTGAAGGTGCAGTTGAAGGACTTGCTGGATAAGGGCTTTATTAGGCCTAGCACTTCACCTTGGGGTGCACCAGTCCTATTCGTGCGGAAGAAAGACGGGTCGTTACGGATGTGTATCGACTATCGACAGTTGAATAAGTCTACTATAAAGAACAAGTATCCACTTCCAAGAATTGATGACCTGTTTGACCAACTCCAGGGTGCCAAGTATTTCTCTAAGATTGATTTACGTTCAGGGTATCATCAGGTGAGGGTTAGGGAGAAGGATATTCCAAAGACGGCCTTCCGGACAAGATATGGGCACTTTGAGTTCTTGGTGATGTCGTTCGGGCTAACAAATGCCCCAGCAGCTTTTATGGATCTCATGAATACTATATTCAGGCCCTATCTTGATGTGTTCGTGATTGTATTCATTGATGACATTCTAGTGTATTCTCGTTCGGAGGCGGAACATGCGGGCCACTTGCGGATAGTATTACAGACGCTTCAGGATCGTAAGTTATATGCTAAGCTCTCCAAATGTGAATTCTGGCTGAACTCAGTAGCATTCCTTGGCCATGTGATATCTGATGAGGGTATTAGTGTCGACACTCAGAAGATCGATGCAGTAAAGAATTGGCCGAGACCTACAACACCATCAGAAGTCCGCAGCTTCCTAGGGCTAGCAGGATATTATAGGCGGTTTGTAGAAGGATTTTCCTCTATATCATCACCATTGACTAAGTTAACACAAAAAGCTACCAAATTCCAGTGGTCTGACACTTGTGAACGTAGTTTTCAGGAGCTGAAGAATCGATTGACATCTGCACCAGTGCTCACTCTTCCTGAAGGAACAGAAGGTTATGTGGTATATTGTGATGCCTCAGGTATAGGTTTGGGGTGCGTATTGATGCAGCGTGGGAATGTGATTGCTTATGCATCAAGACAATTGAAGAAGCATGAAAAGAATTATCCAACCCATGATTTGGAATTGGCTGCAGTAATATATGCTTTGAAGATATGGCGGCACTACTTATACGGCGTCCATGTTGACATCTACACAGATCACAAGAGTTTACAATACATCTTCAAGCAGAAAGAGTTGAATTTGAGGCAGCGTAGGTGGCTTGAATTATTGAAAGACTACGACGTCGAGATATTGTATCATCCCGGTAAAGCCAATGTTGTGGCAGACGCTCTCAGCCGTAAATCAATGGGAAGCTTAGTACATATTGAGGCAGGTAGATGGGGGTTGATTAAAGAGCTTCATCAGCTAGCCAATATGAGAATCAGATTGTTAGACTCTGATGACGGAGGTGTTACTGTACAGAATACATCAGAATCATCTTTGGTAAGCCGAGGTAAAAGCACGACAATATGAAGATCCTATCTTAGTACGATTAAGAGAAAGCATTCAACAGTGTAAAAGTATGGCTTTTGGGATCGGAAAAGACGGGGCACTGAGATACCAGAGCCGATTGTGTGTGCCTAATGTGGCAGGGTTGCGAGAGAAGATTATGAATGAGATTCATCAATCCCGATATTCCATCCATCCCGGCTCGACAAAGATGTATCATGATGTCAAGGAGCAGTATTGGTGGGATAATATGAAGAAGTCTATTGCAGAATTTGTAGCCCAGTGTCCCAATTGTCAACAAGTAAAGATAGAACATCAGAAACCCGGTGGATTGCTTCAAAATATAGAGATTCCGACCTGGAAGTGGGAGGTGATTAATATGGACTTCATTATTGGATTACCTCGCTCTTATCATAAGTTTGACTCCATCTGGGTGATAATTGATCGACTTACAAAATGTGCCCATTTTCTGCCAGTGAAGACAACTTACACGACTGAAGATTATGCGAAGTTGTATATCAAGGAGATTGTTAGGCTTCATGGTGTGCCCATATCTATTATATCAGACCGAGGAGCTCAATTTACGGCTAACTTTTGGAGGTCTTTCCAGAAGGGTTTAGGCACACAGGTAAATCTCAGCACTGCATTTCATCCGCAGACTGACGGACAGGCTGAACGTACCATTCAGACACTGGAAGATATGCTACGAGCATGTGTTCTAGATTTTAAGGGGAATTGGGATGATCATCTTCCACTCATAGAATTCGCCTATAACAATAGCTACCATTCCAGTATTAAAATGGCCCCATACGAGGCACTATACGGGAGGAGATGTAGATCACCAGTTGGATGGTTCGAAGTCGGTGAAATAGAATTATATGGGCCAGATTTGATTCACCAAGCTATTGAGAAGGTGAAAGTGATACAGGAGCGATTGAGGACGGCACAAAGCAGGCAAAAATCTTATTCTGATGTCCGACATCGTGATCTAGAGTTTGAGGTTGGTGATTGGGTTTTCCTGAGGATCTCACCAATGAAGGGTATTATGCGTTTTGGGAAGAAAGGTAAGCTGAGTCCAAGGTATATCGGGCCGTATAAAATTCTTCGACGAATTGGACAGGTTGCTTATGAGTTAGAATTGCCATCCGAATTGGAATTTGTCCACCCGGTATTCCATGTATCTATGTTGAGAAAATGTATTGGAGACCCTTCTCGAGTCGTCCCTATCAAAGATGTACAAGTTACAGAGGACCTATCATATGAAGAAGTGCCAGTGGCGATATTAGATCGGCAAGTCCGCAAGCTGAGAACAAAAGATGTAGCTTCCGTCAAAGTATTGTGGAGGAACAAAAATATGGAAGAAATGACATGGGAAGCAGAAGAGGAGATGAAGTCTAAATACCCTTACTTATTCCAGAATGAAGATAACAAGGATGCTGGTGGAAGATAGGATACATTGGAAGGTGAAACGGCTCTATGAGGTAAGCAATAATTTGAGACTACTCCTCCTTAATACAAAATGGTGTTATGTAGATAATCTAAATACACATAATGCTTTGTGTAGCCTTGTGAAGCCATATGTTGGGCTTAATTACTTGCAAGTTTTGCTAGTGACCATTTTATAGGGGAAAATTGATCGGAAATTTCCATTGGAATCCACGATGATTTAAACTCCCCATAAACCCTTACATTCGAGGACGAATGTTCCTAAGGGGGGAGGGTGTTACAACCCATATCCACATGTGTTAGTTCATGCCATATATTAGTTAACATAAATCCAAGAAGGAATTATCTTTGAGATGATAAGAAGTCAATCCTATTGGTCTTAAGTGATACAAGAGTGTATAAGGGTGATTAACCAGTATTAGAAGTTAAACGAATCAAGGATGTTGTAACTCGTATTTTCAGGTAATCTAGCGGTGCTTAATACACTCAAGAGGTCATTTATTAAGGTATTTTAATCATATAATATCTGTATCATAAGTCTTGAAGTCAAACGAGTTATGAAACAAAAGTCGACAAAAGTTGTCGCAACTTAGGTTCATAATTTTACTTAAACATTAGGTCAAATGTTTCTAATCTTTTCTCATAATTTACAAGGAATTACGGGGTGATCTACCAACCAAATTAAAGATCTATGAGTCTAGTTTCCAACGCATTAAACCGTTCATCGATACGATCTCGGAGTAGAGAGATATTCGCGTTTTCGCGAGACTGCGCCAAGCACCTCTCTATGGGGCCCACTAAGTCGGTTTAAGATATTTGGACCTATATAGGATGACTACAACCCGTTTTAAGTCATTTCTTTTCACTATTTTCAGACCTTAGAACCCTAGGAAC
The DNA here is from genome assembly GCF_000393655.2 of Nicotiana sylvestris. NCBI lineage: Eukaryota > Viridiplantae > Streptophyta > Magnoliopsida > Solanales > Solanaceae > Nicotiana > Nicotiana sylvestris. The sequence continues at coordinate 128,338,818 of NC_091064.1, read as the reverse complement.
ATCCTCTCAAGGTTCTCTCAAGATTCAAGACCCAAAAAAAGGGCAAACAACACAAATCAAGTGTCGGGAATTCCGTGGCGCTAGTAAGTCTCTTGTTCTTCTTGTTGTTGCTCATTTTTGTGTCGTTCCAGCTCGTGTGGGAGGTTGTTTTAAAGGGTTTATGTTCTGTAAATACTCCCTCATGTTCTTAATATCAATCCTAGGTGATTTCAAGCCTTCTAAAGTGATTCTAGTGCCGAAAAACACTAATTGATCGCTAGTTTCGCTTTTTTGTTGTTGTGGCAGCATTGGAGGGATATTTCATGGAAATTTAAGGTCAAATTGGAGTTGTTCTTTCTGTATAAAGGTAAGGAACCTCTTACTCTATATGTATTTAAGATTATCCAAGTTGCGGCTAAGCCATTGAAGCTAGAACTTGTGAGATATATATCGAAAGGCTTGGTAGTAATGTTATTGTTTTGTGGACTGTTTTGCGTTGTTGTTGGGCTGCGTATTTTACTACTATCTTGTGGAGTTTTGGAGGAGGAAGGGTGTGGAGAAACACCATATATATGTAGGGTTATGGGCTGATAGTTATTCGTAACATTTCCAGGTTGTTTGACACGACTACGGTGGTCGTCGTATGTATGGAGTGATTAGGCTGTGTGTGGACTATTTTGGGAGGCTCAATATGTTTATTATTGATGTTGTTTGGGCTGTTTGGTGACTGTTTTGAATGGTGTGAGGTCATATATATAGGGGAGGTGTTGTCCGTTTCATCGTAAAATAGGTTGTGGTCGATACATAATAGTTATGACGCTTAAATGATAACGATAGTATCGTTTCTCTTATTGTAGACTAAGGAGTTTTGACAATTGCATAGCTTGAGATTGGGGCAGTATATACAAGGTATGTGAGGCTATCCCTTTCCTTCTTTTGCACGACTCCGATTGTACATAATGTAATGAACGAGCTTCCAAGATACTCTACTCTTAGAAGCTAGCAGTACTTACATTGTTTTCCCTCTTATGGAACGATTGATGTTAATGTTGCTTCTCTTATTCTTATGTTATCAATGTTGTTGGTACTTCCTGATTCTTATAAGGTTCATAGTGAAGAGTTAGTCCTAATAACGTGTACAGAGGATACCGACCTTACGTCACTCCGAAAGGTTTAGAATGTGATTCCATGAGTCGAGCATGCATTATATATATGTATCTATTTTACTCTACCGAGCCACGCTATAGTTGGCCGGGTACGGCACCTATTGTGCAACCACTGATCAGTTGGGTTTTACCGAGCTCCACGTGGCCGGGTACGATTCTACCGAGCCTATTATGGCCGGGTACGATATGATGATGATGATGCCCACAGAGGCGAATGCTTTAAAGGTTTATGTATTTATACATATGTATCATGCATTTCATGTAAGTAGCCCTCAGAGGTACTAAGATGTTACAGGTTGTATATTCTCTATCCTTGCTTACATTACTGATCGTATTTATGGTTCCTTGCCTTACATACTCAGTACTTTATTCGTACTGACGTCCTTTTATTTGTGGACGCTGCATGTCGTGCTGCAGGTCCTGATAGACAGGCAGGTGCAGCTCCCCCACCACAGTAGACTGTCCAGTTCAGCGGTGATTGGCGAGATCCCTTCTCCGGACTTGCCTTGGTCTTGGTATGCAATTTTTGTTATAGACATTATGGGTATGTCGGTGCCCTATTCCGGCTATGTTGCAGCACTTATGTTCTTTTAGAGGCTCATAGACAGGTGTCGGCTCATGTATAGTTTGGTATGCCTTGTCGGCTAGTTTTTGTTGTATAGTCTTTCATAGTAGCGTGGTAGCTCATACCTTATATGTAGTTTCTTGATTGTCTGGTCATCCCCTGCTATGTATGTTGATTGTCTGTTATGTATATTTTATTGCTGGTTGTCCATGATCTAGGTCTACCATTTATATTGATCTCGTCATCCCTAAAAGATAATAATGAAGGTTAGATGAAATATACGTTGGTGCTCGGCAAGTGTGGTCGGGTGCTAGTCATGGCCCTTCAGTTTGGGTCGTGACAATTTTCTCCATTATGGAGTATTCTTTCTTAGGGTTATTGACGGATGTTGTGATTTTACTGTCGTTTTGGATTTTACTCTATGATAATTGCCCAAATTCATTGAATGGGTTATTAATTGAATTGCAAGGCTTATTGTGGTTGTAATTTAATTGAAAGAGAAGTGTTGCTACTACTTGCATTGTGCTATATTGTTCGAGTTGATTTTACGCCTCTTCTACGTAATTGTAACGACCCGGCCCGTCATTTTAAGAATTAATGCTCTGATCCCCTATTAACTGCTTTCCCCGAGTTTGTTTCTGCTATTGTGAGTTGTCGGGAAGTTTCATATTGAGTTTCGGGGTGTTTTGGGACACTTAGTCCCTAAATGAGAGCTTAATCTTTCGAATTTGGACTGTAGACTGAGCAGTATGGAGACGTTATCGGAATGAAATTCCATCAATTCCTTAGCTCCCTCGGGTAATTTCGGGCTTAAGGGCGTGCTCGGATTGTGTTTTGGAGGTCCGTAGCTTGTTTAGGCTTGAAATGTCGAAAGTTGAATTTTTGAAGTTTCCAGATCGATAGTGAGATTTTGATATCAGGTTCCAAATATGATTTTGAAAGTTGGAATAGCTACGTAGTGTTGAATGTGACTTGTGTGCAAAATTTGGGGTCAATCGGACATGGTTTGGTTGGTTTCGGCATCGGTTGTAGAATTCTTGAGATTTCAAGTTCATTAGGCTTGGACTGGAGGGTGATTCGTGGTTTTAGCGTTGTTTTATGTGATTTGAGAGTTGGATTGAGTCCGTATGATGTTTTAGGATTGGTTGGCATGTTTGGTTGAGGTCCCGAGGGCCTCGGGTGAGTTTTGGATGCTTAACGGAAGCTGAATTAGACTTAGGAATTTCTGAACCTTGTTGAACCTGTTGGTTTCGCACATACGGAGCTTGGACCGCAAGTGCGGCGCCGCAGGAGCGATTTGGGAACCATAGGTGCAGTCTAAGGCAATAGTGAAGTTGGTTGCAGATGCGGCCCAAGGACCGCCGAAGCGAACTGCATCTGCGGGTAAATGGGCGCAAATGCGAAACTTGGTCTTTTAATGAAAATCTGCAGGTGCGGTGTGTTGGACGCAGAAGCGGGGCCGCAGGTGTGGTAGGACCCTCACAAATGTAGAAATCACTGGGCAGAAAAAGAGAAAATCGAGGGATTGAGTTCATAACTTGGAAAATCGAATTGGAGCTCAGCAGAGGGCGATTTCAGGAGAGATTTTGAAGGAGGAAGATTGGGTAATGAATCCTAACTCTAATTTGGTTCTAATACATTAATCTATTGTTAGTTTTATCATTTAATTTCGGGATTTGAATGAAAGGTTGGGGAAAAGTTGAAAAAAGGTTCTTAGGCCTAATTTTGGGATTTTGATCGAGGTTTTTGTATCGGAATTGAGTGATTTTGGTATGGTTAGACTCGTGAGTGAATCGGTGTTCAGAATTTATGATTTTTACCCGATTCCGAGACATGGGCCCGGGGAGGATTTTTGGGCATTTTTCTATTTTATTACCTTAGCTTCGATTCCTTTAACTAAATTCGTTGTTTGTAGTTATATTTACATTATGAAATTGATTTGATTAGATTTGAGGCACTCGGAGTTGGATACTCGTGGTAAGAGCGTGATTTCGGATTGAGTTTGAGCTGATTCGAGGTAAGTGGCTTGCCTAACCTTGTGTGGGCGAACTCCCATTAGGATTTTGGTACTGTTGTTATATGAGTGTCGTGTACGTGAGGTAACGAGTGCGTACACGTGCTAATTGTTGAGAAACCTCGTTTTCATTAAGTAAATATTTGTCTTTCCTTTTTGTTGAACACTACTTGTATTTAAAGCCTACTGTTTAGCTTAGAATTAAGTGACTTAACTTTACTATCTTCTTAAACTGTTTACTTGAATTCTGTGCAGCATGTTTAAAATAAATATCTCTGCTTTTCTTGGTATGAACTTGAATAGAACTGCAGATTCTTTTCTTGAGACTGTTGTGTGTTTACTTTGGGACTACAGATCGGTATTCCGGTAGATCCCCCTGCATGTTTACTTTGGGACTACGAATCGGTATTCCGGTAGATCCCCCTGCACATTTTTATTTGGGGCTACGGGATGACACCGGTAGATTCCCTTGTACTGGATATTTACTTTGGGACTACGGATCTGTATTCCGATAGATCCCCCTACACATTTATATTTGGGACTACGTGACAACACCCGGTAAATTCCCTATACTTGTTATTTACTTTAGGCTACGGATCGGTATTTCGTTACACCCCCTGCACATTTATGTTTGGTAATACGAGACGATATCCTGGTAGATCCCCCTGTTGTTATCTCTGTGTACTGAGTTATATTCTTTGTGTGTTTTTATTCTTTATTGACTGTTAGTACTTTAATCATACCGCTTCATTTCATAATGCTTACATTGTAATATATACATATAACTAGTAGGGCCCTGACATTTCTCGTCATTACTCGACTGAGGTTATGCATGGCTTGGCACTTACTCGGTACCGCTGTGGTGTACTCATGCCCTTTCTTGCACATGTTTTTCGTGTGTAGATTCAGGTTCTCCTGCTCAACCATACCATTATTGAGGCGAGGTGATTTTTAGATACTTCGAGGTATATCTGCCTTGTCCACAAACAAAGAAGTCCCTCTCTATTCTCCCTTTAGCTAAAGAGCTTCTGTAATTATTTTGTTTAGACTTTTGGATTTAGAACACTGTGTATTTCCTCTAGTTTGTAATTCATGTGATTCCGGGTTTTCAGAGTGTTATTATTGGTCGAGAGTGTTATTATTGTATATGCTAGTGGCATTTTAAACTTTCTCTTTTATATTACCTATAAATTGCTAGTTTCGTATGTTCATTTCCTTTTTCTGTAATTTGTTAGGCTTACCTAGTCGTAGAGACTAGGTGCCGTCACGAAAGTTCATGGAGGGAGAACTTGGGTCGTGACAAGTTGGTATCAGAGCACTAGGTTCATAGGAGTCATGAATCACAAGCCAGTTTATTAGCGTTTCGCGGATCGATACAGAGATGTCTGTACTTATCTACGAGAGGCTATGTAACTGTTAGGAAAATTCCACTTCATCTGATTTCCTTGTTGTGCGAGATTTTTGACATCACAATTCTAAACCTTTGTCTTCTATTCTCTCACAGGTGGTGAGGACACGTGCTACCGGAGATGACCAGGCACCTGCACTCCCTTCCAGAGCCTCCAGAGGTTGGGGCCGGGGTAGAGGCCGAGGACGCGCATGTGGTGCAGCCAGAGCACCCGTGCGAGCTACCATAGAGGAACCACCAGCAGCTCTAGCCAAAGTCCAGGCACCTGATACGCCTATTGCTACGACTATTCCAGCTCTTCAGGAGACCCTTGCACAATTCGTGAGCATGTACACCACTCTGGCTCGGGCAGGGTTGATTCCCCTTGCTGCAGCCACATCTCAGGATGGGGGAGGAGTACAGACTCCTACCGCCTGCACTCCTAAGCAGCGGGTCCAGGTTGATCAGATCCTAGAGGTTATACTGGTACCTCTTGTGGCCCCAATTTAGCTCGAGGACAGGGCAACAACTTCCGAGGATGAGTAGCGGAGGCTTGAGAGGTTCAAGAAGTACAATCCTCTTATATTCAGTTGTCTAACATCAGATGATGCTCTGGGATTTCTTGAGGAGTGCTACCGTATCCTCCGCACTAAGGGTATATCAGGATCGAGTGGGGTTTCTTTCACTGCCTTCCAGCTTCGAGGAATAGCCTATCAGTGGTGGCGTATGTTTGACTTGGACAGTCTAGCTGAGGCAACATCCCTTATATGGACCCAGTTTTCAGATATCTTTTTGAGGAAGTATGTTCCTCAGAGCCTTAGGGACACATGGCGCGCAGAGTTTGAGCATTTGCGCCAAGGTACTATGACTATTTCAGAGTATGTTGTCTATTTCACTGACTTGGTTAGGCATGCCCCAACCTTGGTTTCTATAGTTCATGAGAGATTTCGCTGGTTCATTGAGGGGCTCATTCCCAGCATCAGGTCTAGCATGGCTCAGGAGTTGGAGATGGATATTTCTTATCAGTAGGTGGTGAGCATTTCTAGGAGAGTAGAGGGTATGCATGCTCGGGATAGAGAGGAGAGGGAGTCCAAAAGGTCTCGAGAGTCGGGTCATTATTCGGGTGCCCGTGCCCCAACTATGGTTCATCATGGTAGGGGTTATATGAGTTGCCCCGTTCATTCAGCTCTTTTAGCAACCAATCGTGTTCCAGCTCCTCCTACACCTCAGGAGCCTTATTATGCACCTCCAGTATCTAGTGCGCCTCCTACACAGGGTGCTTTCAGTGGTCAGTTCAGCAAACCTAGCCCGAGCCAGGGTAATTTTGCTTCGAGGTATATCTGCCGCGTCCGCAGACCGAGAAGTGCCTCTCTATTCACCCTTTAGCTACACACCTTGTGTAATTATTTTGTTTAGACTTCTAGAGTTAGAACACTGTGTATTTCCTCTAATTTGTGATTCATGAGATTCCAAGTTTTGGGAGTGTTATTATTGGTCGAGAGTGTTATTATTGTATATACCGAGTGGCATTTTAAACTTTCTCTATTATATTACCTACAAATTGCTAGTTTCATATCTTGATTTCCTTTTTCCGCAATTTGTTAGGTGTACCTAGTCGTAGAGATTAGGTGCTATCACGACAATTCACGGAGGGAGAACTTGGGTCATGGCAGTAATCGAAAGAGCTTAGAGAGTTATCAATTAACCCAGGTTAGAAGAATAATCGAGTTGTGTTCTTCGAAAGATCATTCATTCACTATTTTTGTGAGTATGTTCATATGACCTTTATTAGGTTGATTAAAGGAATCTCATTCATTCGGAAGAAGAATTTTAATCCCTAGGTAGCGTAATCATCTGTTGAAATCGAAGGAGTCAATAGAAGTTAAGAATGAACATGACCTAGAGTTACCCAGGACAATAGTTGCTCATATATCTTGTCACAACCCTTACTTCTCACCCTTATATTCAATCGTTACTACTAGTCATTAAAGTATCTTTAGTTTCTTACAATTGATAATCTTAGTTTTATTTGTAGTCAATAATAACATCAATCAAAGGTTTATTATCCTGGATAGTGTTGAGGTGAAGATTTATTAAAACATTATATAAATCACTCCCTGTGGAGACGATTTAATACTATACTATCTTTGACTAGTGAACCTAAGTTCTATACACTGGTTTTGCGCTCATCAAATTTTGGCGTTGTTGCCGGGGATTGACGATTAATAGTGTTTAACCTAAGTGCTAATTCAGGAACAACTTTAGTTTATTTTCCTTTTTACGCTCTTCTCATCTGTGTGTAGGCAACAGGTTAAGTTCAACAGTGTGTCACTCAATTCTCTTCAAAGGACTTAGTTCCATACGACCCAGAGTTAGACAAGCACCTGAGGCGGTTGAGAAGAGGGAAAGGATCGAGTGGATTGTTGTTGGGTCAGCCTTCAACTCAACATACAATGGTGAACAACAAAGAGGTAGTGGACCTAGCTACGGGATAGGCAGCTCAGCAAGAGGAAGCTCGGTTAGCAGCTGAAGCAGCCCGAAGAATAGCAGATGAAACGGTTGACGTGGATCGTAGGTTCAATCCCAGCCGAAACATGATCGAGGATGAATTTGAAATGAAGTTCCTAGGCCTAGGAGATCGCTAGGAGATTATGCTAGATCGGTGTACAACCAACAATAGTCTAGTGTGAGGCCCCCACCCATCGATGCCAACAATTTTGAACTCAAATAGGGAGTCATCTAAACCATTCAGAACAATTGCATTTTCAGAGGCAAACCCAATGAAGATTCCAACAACCATCTGATGGAATTTAATGAAATTATGAATACATTCCGCTATAATGGAGCATCACATGATGCTATCTACCTCAGAGCATTCCCTTTCTAACTTAAGGATGATGTAAAGCATTGGTTGAGAAGTCTGCCCACAAGGTCAATCCGTACGTGGGAGGAGACGATTACCAAGTTTCTGGAAAAATATTTCTCGGCTGCTAAGACTAGGAGGATGAGGAAGAAGATTCACAATTTCAGCCAAGGTGAAGGAGAGATAGTGTTTGAGGCATGGGAAAGATATAAGGTGTTACATCTTGTGTTTTCATACGTTAAAGTTTTGTCGTAGGTTAATCGATGTAAGTTCGAGAATGAGGTTATTTAGGGACTATAAGCATTATGATATTTTAAACACGCGATGAGTAAATTCGTGAAGGAGACAGGGTAAGCAAATAGAAGAAAATGAGTTTTGTCGAAGTTTGGCAATTTGGGGTAAAATACGGTCCAAACTATAATATCTGGTATTTATGGACTAGTGCCATACAAGGTACTACATGACCATGATATTAAGGTATATAAGGTATGTAAAAAGTGAGTAGTATTTTAAGTAAGTTGAGGTAATTTTTAATTAGGTGGGTAATTGATTAATTATTGGGTAATGAAAGATTGCCTAGTTAATTAAGGAATTATTGGTTAATCAATTAAAGAGTTGGATAAGATTTAACCCCCCCCTACGTGGCAGTAAGCCACCTGTAATGTCCCGACCGGTCATTTTGAGCATTTGCACTTCATTTAGTAGTTTGGGGATACGAGTAGCTCCATATGATATATTAGGACTTGTGTGCAAAATTTGAGTTCATTCCGAGTTGATTTGATATATTTCAGCGTGAGTTTTGGAAGTCGAAAGTTCATTAAGTTTGTTTTGAGGTGTGTTTCATCGTTTCGATGTTGTTATACATGATTTGAGGCCTCAAGTAGGTCTGTAGTATATTATGGGATTTATTAGTATGTTTGTACGGGGTGTCAAGAGGCTCGGGTGAGTTTCAGATAGGTTTGGGCTGTGTTGCGCTTGTTTTTCTTTTGTTTCAACGTCATTTCTTCAAGCATAAATGGTACCACATTAAGAAAATGGCTCTAATTTCTATTTTAATTGAAGCATTAGATCCGTATTGTAATTATGGAGGCATCACAAAAAGAATCATCGAATTTGGACATCGTATGAGGATTTTATGACCATTTTACTAAGAATTGGATTACCATATTTTTTCAGATTAATTACGAAATTGCCTCTTCTTCATACTTAAAAATATGCACTATTTTCAAATATTTAAACCAACATATCTCTGTCATTATAAGGTCAAATGGAGTGATTCAAGAGTCTATCCTAACTGAAATTTCACAAGCAATCCATTGGAGGTATCAAAAGTAAGTTTTGGGATCGTTGTCATGCAAAACGAGGCAGAATAGCTGGGCAAAATTACTTAATATGGAAAGTTTGTTCATTTGGTCATATTTTGATTTGGGTAGCTAAGATTTGGACAATTTTTAGAGGTGATTTTCACCATATAGATTGGAGTAAGTGTTCTATACTCGATTTTGGTTTTATTACATGAATCCTTCTTCGTTTTTGGCGTTTGATTGAAGATTTCAAAGTGAAATTTGGGGGTTTTGTCTAAAATTTCATAAAGTGACTTTTGGAGTTTTGAACAACGACTAGGAGTCGTATTTGAGTGAAACTAGTATGGTTGGACTCGTAATTGAGTGAATTATTGAATTTTACAAAAAATTTCGACTTTCGAGGTGCGGGCCCGGGTTTGGCTTTTTGGCCCATTTTGGGCTTTTGATTAAAGATTCAACCTTTTGATTGGGATTGGTTCCTTTAGCATTGTTTGATATATTTGATTTGTCTTTTGGTTAGTTTAGAGCCGTTTGGAAGTCGGAACGCGCGTGATGGCATTTTTGGAGCATCACTTGGCTTGCTCGGTAGTGGAATCGACTTGTTCAAGGTAAATAACTATTCTAAACTTTGTTCCGAGGGTATGAAACTCCAAATTTTGTGTTGTGTGTTTTGTATTGAGGTGACTCACATGCTAGGTGACGGGCGTGTGGGTGTGCATCCTGTGAGTTGTGACTCCGTTGTTTCCCTGACATTGTTTAGTGGCCCTAGTTTGTTGATATCTATGTTTTCACCATGTGATTAATTGTTGGAGCTATCAATCATTCTAGATATGATGTTTAGGCTTTATGCTGATATTGTTAGGACCCATAGTGGTTGTTTCTTGCTGTCACCTCACCGATTCATTGATCTTTCATACTCAGTCATATTCATGCATTCATATCATATCTCAGTCTCAGTTGTTAATTATTGATACATCATACCATTGTTTTCGGGATAGTTTCATGACATTGAGGGCCCAAGAGACTGGAGAGATTGATGACTGAGTGAGGCCGAGGGCCTGATTGTGAGGATATTTATGGGCTCAGATTTCACGTTGTAGCATGTTTTATTGATTTATAGCTGAATGAGGTCGAGGGCCTGATTGTTATGCCATGCTTGGCTTGTTATAGCTCTTGGGTTGAAAGAGCCCCTCCAAAGTCTGCACACCCCTAATGAGCGCAGGTACCTATTGAGTGCGAGTGCCGAGTGCCGAGTGATTGGGAGGATGGAGTAACTTTGAGGATTGAGTGGCTGTGAGGACTGAGTGACTGGGAAGATTGAGTGACTGTGATGACTGAGTGACTGGAAGAACTGAGTGAATTGATACTCTGATAGTATGCATATGGTTTTATTACTGAGTCGCATGGCATTGGCATGCACACATGACATACAGGTAACGAGATGCATTTTTCCTCATATTGTACGATATTTCGTCATTCATAACTTTTTACACACATTGATATGTGGTCATAGAGAGGTATTTCACATTTGATATCATGCTATCTAAAAATGAAACATCATATTTATTGGGAAAAGGATTTTTAGAAAAATTACAGTTTGCAAACTATCTCATATTTTACGATAATTTTTGTAAAGGGTTTGAGTTTTCACTGATATTCTTGGAAAGCAGAACTATTTTCAGAAAACTGTGAAAGGCTGAGCATTTTATTTCTGAGCTACTTCTTTATTTACTTGCTTTACACTATTATGAACTGCTATTGGTTATTGGTGTTGGACCTGACCTATGTTCTAGCTCGTCACTACTTTCAACCTAAAGTTAGGTTTGTTACTTTTTGAGTACATGGGGTCGGTTGTACTCATACTACACTTCCTGCACATTTGCGTGCAGATTTCGGATGTCGATGTGGCTGTGTTCGATGGGACCTAAATCGGAAGATGTACCTACGTTCCTGTTGTAGCTTTTTCTTGTTCATGGTAGCCTTAGTTTTTTAAAACTCAGTTTACGTACTTTTCAAACAAAAGATGTATTTACTTCATATCAGCTTGTAAACTCTATTATTAGTAGCTCATGATTTGTACTATCAGTCCTTGGGAAATGTAATAGATCCAGATAATTTATTTTTGTTTAATTGACTTATTAACATTATTGAAATTGGATAATCATTAGTGTTGATACCCAATTTTTTCCTCAAACTATTTTTAAATTTGCATATATACCTTCAAAATCACTTTTTATAATAATTGGTATTTTTTCCATAATTTTCCATATTATTAATTTTTTTATTTTTTCTAATTTATTCAGTACTTTATATCCAATAATTATTCATAAATTACATTACAAGTAATTTCAAAGTATTTCTTAGCTCAATATATCATTTTTATTCCTATTAGGATTTAATTATTTCACAAATTAGCCAATTTGACATTGTTTGGCTACAATCACAACAATTTTGCAATTATAGCCTAATTGTACACTTTATGCTATTTTAATTCAATAATCGGCCATTTTATATTTTAAGTATTAGTTAATTACCTTAATTTCACCTATTTAGCTTTAATTTCATTTTATCTAATTATTAGCTATTTTTATTGATTATTTATCTAATTTTGATGGGTATTTAACAATTAGCCATTTTTTTCAATTATAACCCAATTAAACCAGCCCCAAAACCCCAATTAGATTAGTCCAACACCCCAGGCCCAATCTGATAAAATCACCCGACCCAATCCCTAAGTCTACCCGGCCCAGACCTGATTTAATCTTGGTCGTCGATCAATTTTGATCAACGGCCCAGATTCGCTCTTACCATAATTAACCTAATGGTTTACCCCCCCCCCCATAAACCCTCATTCTCTCATTCACTCAGCCGGTCTCTCTCAACTCTCTCATCTCTATCTTTGAAATGCTCCACTTGTTAGGCCTATTTCCTCATTTATCCGACCATCTCCCTGCCGGAATCCATGGTGGTCTTGCCACCTACCAGCCTTATGGCTCCCCCTTGAATGTGTGTCATTGTTTTCAGGCCTTCAAGTGAACTAGAGGCGGTTCACTCACCTTCCATGATTTCTCATGCCATTTTCCGACAATCCATGGCCGTTCGAGTAAGATCTATGACTTTTCTAGCTAAAACCGGTAACATTTTAAGGTTTTCTCATCTTCTTTGGGTTCTCTGAAACCCTAACTCTTAAGATTTTCCGATTTCTTTTAGATCTATCTTAGATCTGTGTATATTATGAGCTTTTGTTGTTTTCCTCGAAGGTTTTTCCAATTTTTCTAAAGTAACCCTTCGTCTTCAAGACTAGGGTTTATGAGTTCGTCTTTACTGTTCAATTTTCCTGTATGTTTGATTCTCATGAATATGCAGCGATTAATTAGAGTATTTTTATGGTTTTTATCCTAGTAGTACCCTATTAAGGTTTCCGATTTGGTTATTCCTATTTGTACTTCGTTTATTGGTTTATTCGTGGAAGTCTATACTATTTCCCTTAATATTAGTACTATTTTCTTATTCTTGAATCCTTGATTTACAGTGTTAATACTCTTATACTGATATTTGGGTATTCTTTTCCTATCTTCATAACCCTTAAATTACTTTTTACCTTATTATGTGATTGACTGTATTATTAAATGATTCCTAATGTTATTTCCTTAATTAGGCCCTTATGTATTTATCCCTAATTACATATTATGTACCTATGTTGTTTGAAATCTTTTCTTATTTGTTACTTGCTTTTTACCGTTGGTAAATTACACCCTTAATTAAGGGAAACTTGGATGATTTTCATTCTTAATTGATTCTTCAGTTCTATAACTATTGAACAATTGATTCTTGCCTTATTTTACCTAGCTTTCAAACTATTATATATACTCTATTCTCTTTTCATTACACACGAACACAGTAGTTCAAAATCCCCTCTCACACAAAAAAAAACATTCTTCTGCTCTCTTTTTTCTCTGGTTATTTGCTATTGTTCTAATTCAGCCGGCTGCAAGCCAAGCCCGATTACTCTACTTTCTTGCCACCCTCACTTTGTGTTTACTGGTATGTTCTGATTTCAATTCAAGTTTCAAACAATGTGTTTCTTTTGCTGCTTCATTTCATTTTGTTTGTAGTATGTTTTCACTTATGATCTTGTTGATTCAACTTGTAATTGATATGTTTACTTCATCACTTCACCAGCATGCTTCTGAATGTCTCCCCTCCCTTAGACTCATCATGTTTATAAAATTGTTATTCCCCTTCCTAATATACCCCAATGTGGCCCTTCTTTACTTGTGTTTACTTTGATTTCTAGCATGAACCTCTCTATGCAAAAATAGTTGGCTATCCTCAAGTTACATGATTTTGTGTTCTCTAACTCCTCAGCATATTGCTGATTCTATACTTAAGCACTCCTGCAATTGTGTGTTTACTAATGAAACCTATGTGTCCCCAAACCCCACTACCCTCATTTGTGGTTGTTGAACCTACCTTGGTCCTATGTTCCTTGGTTAGGTGTGAACCTATTTTGGGTGCTGTGTTTGGACTATGACTCTACTCTCTTTTCAAAATTGCCCTATTGAACAACTCCCCCTGTTGTTTTACAAAATTGTTTCAAACAAGTCTTTCAAACTGTTTTCCTGCTTAAATCTATTCAACACTAAGACAAGCACTCTTACTCTACTCTTAGACTACTAAGTTCTGTCCCTTTTGTGTGAGCCTTGCCTTAGGACCCTTGAGCTCCCTATGAACTTGGACACACAAAAGCTGGTCTTTCCACACTTCACTCACTCTGTCTTGGCTATGAAATCTGGGTGTGAGCACTATCCGGGATCCCTTGAGGTCCTTAGGGAACTCTAACACACCAGATATGAGAAAAGCTATGAAACAATCTTGGCATTTGAGGTGTTGGAGTTAGATTTATTACATAACTTAGAGAGGAAGTCCTAATCAGGTGCTGGAAATCTATGCCTGTTTTCAGGCTCTCTGTAGTGTAACTTTTTATTTTTCTTTTCTACTTATGTTAATTCATTTCAGTATTGATCTGTAATAATCTATTGTAAACAAGTATTGGGGTTGGCTAGTGAAAGGGGAGAGTACTTATATATGCTATCAACATCAATGGGTATAAACCATGTCTTAGGTTTACATTTCCTATATGTGCATTAGAATCCATGTGTAAGATCAACTCATTCAAAGCATGTCATGCATTAGATACCACGTTCTTAGGTTTACTATTTCAGCATCTCATTTGGCATTACTTTACCACTTAGAAATCCTGCTGTAGGCTAAACAATAGCATCAACATAAAACTGTTGCTCCTGCACGTCTTGAAGTCATGCTGTAACTCTTTGGGCATTTAGAAATCATGCTTTAAGAATTCTGCAATCATTCTACATTTTCATATGTGCACGCTAGATACCCTGTTTTAGGATCTTATTCACACTCACTTAGTCACACCTAAACTACTGATGCATGAAAAGGACATAAAAACAGTCTCATGTTTGATTATCTTGTTTAAGTAAAACTGGTCACAATCACTGCAAGTCTTTTCAACATTTAGAACAGCATGCTTTAGGTAAAATAACTACACAACTATTTTTTTATAATTTAGGTAACTGCTGCATATTATTTTACGCTTAGGTAAGTCTTAGGTAATCAACCTTAAAATAAAATCAGAACCGTCTTTATGATTAATGTTTAACTGTCAGCATGTTAAAATCAGTAGTCAATCCTGATTAGGACTTCCTATTTGAGTTATGTCATAAATCTGACTCTGTTGTTATCATTTAGATAACATGTTTAAGATATGAATTTAGACCTTAATTTTGTATGAGTCTTGCTGTTTATGTGTACTGTATGTGGAGGTATATCTGAGCCTTTCACCAGTCTTCCATGCTCCCCTTAATTGAAGTCATACTTGTTTATTATATGTCACCTTAGTATTTTACCTTTAAACTTGAGGGTCTGCCTAGAACCCCCTTTTATAGGATAGGAGTCCTAAATTCCTCCGGGACTGATAAGAAGGGATGGGTAACAATATGCAATAGGGGTCGAGACCAACCCTCGCTTTAATTACCTTCAAAGGGCGGGAAAGAGTAGATATGGATATGATGACCGGTGCATTAATACCACGTGTAGAACCTCTTTGAGGAGAGTCATACCGGGTATTACATTGATGTGATCCATATTATAAACAAACCTAGGATACCCCCTTTACATTCCCAAATATGCTTAGATTGTAATTCTTTTCAAAATCTTGCTTTGCATTAACTGCTTTCCAAACATCTGTGTACTTAAACTTAAATCCCCTACTATTTGAGCCATACTTGTTTATTTGCTACTTGTACAAATTCACAAAAACTGTTTGGTCGGGAACCACACTAGTGGATCCTGAGGGGTGCCTAACACCTTCCGTTTAGGATAATTTCAAGCCCTTACCCTGTCTCTAGTTATCAAACATGGTTACAAATGAATCCAATAGGTGCCCTAATGCACCTTAAATCGTTAGGTGGCAACTCTTCAAAACAATGCAAACCCCCCTTTCCAAAAGGAAAAAGTTGTCCCAACCAAAAATGTCATAAACCCGATTTCGCGAGAAAAAGGGGGCGCGACAACATGACGACTCTGCTGGGGAGATTTAGGATTTTACTATTTCATACTGTTTTTGTGAATTTGTACCCTCCCTATATGCAATTACTTGTTTAATTCCTTTAAGCATTTAATTTCTTCTTCAAAAGCAAAATTGACATATTTTTCTTATTTCCTTCCTTTATAACTGCTTTAAATTATAAAACTGTTGTATTTATCGCTTTCTTAACGTGCAAATACATGTCAACATGCTTTTAATTATTGCATTATCATGCTCAACATCATACTCCACTCCTGCCAAACAAATACTATAGCAACGCTTGATGAGTGATTGCGCCTTTCCTATATCATTACCCCCATAAATTCAGAAAGGCTTATTTGTGCTAAAACTAGTCGATCAGCGATGCAGTCGACAGTTCCATGCCTTCCCCCTTGAGTTGTCCGCTCAAGGGTACCGATCTAAAACCCAATAGAAACCTTACTCTGTTTAAATTGTGCATGCATCAGGGTCAAACCTATCCGGGTCAGTTATGTTGTCCACATAATGATCCTTTAAGATAGCCTTGTCCAAAAGTCCGCTAGGTTTCCCTAAATCCAAATGGACATCATCACGTTCTATGCATTTATTTGGGGAACTAAATGTCAATATGCTGATCATAAATGTATAAATAGTTGAGTCCGGTGGGGGTAGGGTCTAACCTTTTTGTTTTGCAGAAAATGAGGCACGAGTTCCCCAGTTTCGGTATGGTTAGCACGCCCCCACTCTTGCTAGACTGGTGGAGGAGTATTCCATCTAATGACCAAATCAATGAGTGGAAAGAGAGGACTACCAAAGCTAGCAAAAAATTGGAATATCTGGAATACAGTCTGCTGAAATTGGAAGGAAAAATGAGGAAGAGAGTCACCGACTGCCAGAGTACTAAGGGAAACGAAGGAGAACACCTGGCAAAGGCATTTTTACTGGTGAACCTACGCAAACTGAAGGATTTGATCAACGAGAGCATTCAACCTGAGGAAGGTCCTTCTAAGGCCAAATAGATTAGGTTTACTCGCTTTCCAAATGTAATAAGGCCAAGTGCCAGTAGTGACTTATTATTATCTTAGTATCGTTTTGGGATCCGTCTATTTTTACATTATGAAATAAAGCATTTAGCATTAGAAGTTCTCCAAGTCTATTTGTCGCTAGGCCTATCTAAGGCACAAAGAGGTTCCCAAATTAGGACACACTTTATATTCCCGCACTATGTGTGTAAATATTGCAATACTTTTTATAATCCTCACTGACTGGACTACCTTTTGTTATATTTTTTTGTTTTTATTATTCCCCTTCTCCAAAGGTTAGTTCATGAACTCTGACATCATCATCTTATTTCCCAAGATCCAGGGGCCCTCCACCCATTCCTCCTTTTAG
This sequence comes from Nicotiana sylvestris, assembly GCF_000393655.2. Lineage (NCBI taxonomy): Eukaryota > Viridiplantae > Streptophyta > Magnoliopsida > Solanales > Solanaceae > Nicotiana > Nicotiana sylvestris. Next base: position 128,321,556 of record NC_091064.1, on the reverse strand, counting down.
TCCCTCTAAAGGCAAGAATAAAATGGATGATTTAAACAACATTAGGAAGGAGAACACAACTGAACAGGTAGAGGTCATTGATGTCCAGGGTATCCGGGTTCCTAACAAGAATGTGTCACAACTTGAACAAAAACTGTTGAAATTCCAGGAAGAGCTTGATCAAGTTCGAAATCTGGCAAACCTGTCATTTTCCCTTAACACCCCAAATATCAACTTCCCCAATGCTCAAAACCCTACACCTCCTAAAAATATCGCAAAACAGCAGAATCATCCCGCGCCTCATCATCATGCTGCTTCACCAAAGAACCAACACAATACCTGCCATACCCCAAACAACACTCCACTTCTCATCCCAGAACCTCAGAACTCCACAAACGACTATTTCCACACCCATATACCAGACTACCACAACACTCCTATTTATGTGGAGACCATGCCACACTCCACCCAACCTATCTCATGCACAACTGAGTCTGATGAAAAGGATATGCTTATCAGGAACTTGGCCGAGGAACTTAAGAAACTGACTAGCCAGATTCAGGGTATTGAGGGAAGCAAAGGAATCGAGGGGCTAAACTATGAGGACCTTTACATACAGCCTGATGTCAAACTGCTTGAGGGGTACAAACCTCCTAAGTTCGAAATGTTTTATGGTACGGGTGATCCAAGGGTCCATCTGAGGACATATTGCGAGAAGCTAGTTGGAGTAGGAAAGGATGAAAGGATCCGCATGAAGATGTTCATGAGGAGTTTGAAAGGATATGCATTATCTTGGTACATCAACCAAGATCCCAAGAAGTGGTTGATCTGGGTAGGCATGGCATCTGACTTTATGGACAGATTCACGTTTAAAACAAAAAACACACCAGACGTGTTCTATATCCAGAATTTGAAGAAGAAGCCCACGGAGACATTTCGCGAGTATGCTACTCGCTACAGGTCCGAAGCTGCTAAGGTTAGACCAGCCTTAGAAGAGGAGCAAATGAACAAGTTCTTTGTCCGGGCTTAAGACCCGTAGTACTATGAGCGGCTGATGATGAATGAGAACCACAAGTTCTCTGACATTATCAAATTAGGTAAAAGAATTTAAGAAGGTATTAAAAGTGGTATGGTTACAAATTTCGAAGCCTTGCAAGCTACGAATAAGACTTTACAGTCCGGTGGTGTGTCCAAGAAAAGGGATGTAGGGGCCATGATGGTTGCACAAAGGACCAAGTCTCCCCTTAAATACCAAGCCTACCCATTACCTCCACTCACATACCAGGCAACCCCAAATTACCAAACACCCTCATATTACGCTCCGCCACCAACTTATCAGTCATCTCCACCTCCTACATATCAACCTACTTCACCCAGATACTCCTAACCCACTCATGTCTACCAAACTATAATGCTCAACCATCCCACTATCAATCACCCCCTGCACGCCAAGATTTCCCTAGACCCCGACCTAATTTTGATCGCAGACCTCCAAAACAATATACAACCATCGCTGAACCCATCGACCAGCTGTATGTGAGGCTCAAAGCTACTGGTTATGTTACCCTCATCCCTGCTGCAACCCCTGAGAATCCTTCTCAGTGGTTTAACCAAAACAAGTCCTGTGCATACCACTCCGGCATGAAAGGGTACACCATCGATGAATGCCACACCTTAAAGATAAGATACATTCTTTGATTGATAACAAGATCATTGTGGCAAAGTAACCCGCTCCAAATGTCCGCAACAACCCTCTACCAGACCATAAGGGTAGGGGTATCCACATGATTGAAGTAGAAGATGACTGGGATCCTGAGGGATCAATCGGGTTGATCGCAGAAGGTGATAACCCGAAGAAACAGGCAATTACTCTCAATCCAATCATAGTCTAGATCCAACCATCCGAGGATGCTGAGGTGAATATGTCTATACCTCTTGAGTTTGAAGTAGTGCCATCTGCAAAGAAACCGGCACCAATTGAGGTTGAATCCATGTCTCCGGCAAATGCACCCGCACCATTTGAGGTTGCAGTCTTGCCACCCAAGGCACATGTTCCATTCGTAGTAAGGATAGCCACGTCGACCCCAGTGGCGACGTCAACCATGCCGCCATTCCATAAAAATGTTGTACCCTGGGACTATACAGCCGAGGCGAGAAGGAAAGGCAAGGTCAGGATTGAAGAAACTATCGCAGCACAGGGTATGACAAGAACTGGCAGAGTATACACCCCTGAACATCTATCTGAATCAAGCAAGCAGGCCTTCAATCGGCCGCCCCTCATTGAGGCAGGTCCGGATGACCTTTGGAGGAAAATACAGGCCAAGGAATATTCGGTCATCGACTAGTTAAACAAGATGCCAGCACAAATATCCATTCTCCATTTGCTGCAAAATTCTGAGACACACAAGAATGCTTTGCCAATGGTGAAAAATGAAGCGTATGTACCAAGTAACATCACTAGCGGTGAAATGGCTAATATGATAGGACAAGTGCTGGAAAGCCATAAGATCACCTTTTATGAGGACGAGCTGCACCTGAAGGGCTGGGGCACAACAATGCATTGCACATCACCGTGCAGTGCGAAGATTATTTCGTCACCAGAATCCTGATCGATGTAGGTTCCAGTCTTAACATTTGTCTGTTTGTAACACTCAAGAAGTTATGTAAAGGGATGCATGAGATAAATGATGGAGCAATCAATGTGAAAGCCTTCGATGGTTCTCAGAGATCCACCATTGGTGAGATTAGTCTATGCTTCCAGATGGGACCAACCTGGTTCTAGGTCGATTTCCAAGTAATAGATGTACCATCATGTTACAACTTGCTATTGGGAAGGCCATGGATTCATGCTGCTGGGGCCGTAGCATCAACACTGCATCGGGCGATAAAGTTCGAATGGAATCACCAGGAAGTGATATTCACGGCGACGGTAGCAACCCTATATACAGTCGCCAGACCATTCCGATGATCGAGGGAAGAAGGAAGCTGGGTGGAGAAACTTACCACCACATTGAGCGGGTTAATTCTATCGACAAAGACAAATGGTGGGATAGCAAAATTGAGAGTATACTAAGTTGGAGTGGGTACGAACCTGGAAAAGGGCTCGACAAGAACCTCCAAGGAATCTCTAAACCCATAAAACTCAAGAAACATGGAACTATCTTTGGTTTGGGATATGAATACACCTGGGAAGAATCCAATAGATGGTCGCCACCATGGCATGGTCCTTACTACCCACTAGAGCAGCAATACCGTATCTTGAGCAGACTTTCCAACAGGCCGACATTATTTATGGGACAGATGAAGAAGAAGCACTTGCAGTAGTGAAGAACTTGTTTCTAGAGGACAATGATATGGACTGTTGTGTTATTCTTGAGGAGGAGGGGGAGGAAGGCCCTTCCATACAGGCTGTGAGTAAAGGAACACATCTCACCAATTGGACCGTCAGGACAACCAAAGCCCGACAAGCCTCAGGTAGCAAGGCTAAAACAAGCATTACTCACTATTTTGTTTACTAAATGATTTTCTTTTCGCATTTTTTTCCAATTCCCCCAATAAGATCTTCGATGTTCAAAACCGTTATTCAATTTATCAAAAGCATTTTTTTGATTTTTCTTATAAATTAATATTTATTGCGATCATTTTATCTCATTGCTTTACTAATACAGCATTACTATTACTTGTCTTGATGAACCAATGATTGTGATAAGCAATGAGACAACGCAACAAATGGACATGGATTTAGAGGAAGATGAAATCCTGACGAGATTGTCAAATAAGTTGAGAACATTGAGAATAGACCTAAGTCCAACCTAGACGAGACCAAAATTGTCAACCTAGGAGATGTAGAAAACGTCAAGGAAACGCGAATCAACATTCACCTATCGCCAACGGAGAAGAAAGAATACATAGAATTTCTAAAGGAGTATGAGGACATATTCTCCTAGTCGTATGATGGCATGACTAGTCTGAGTACGTCTATTGTGGCTCACAAACTGAAAACTAATCCAATGTGTCCACCGGTAAAGCAAAAGATTAGAAAGTTCAAGCCTAATATGAGGTTGAAAACCAAGGAAGAAGTCACCAAGAAGATCAACGCTAAGGTTCTCAGGGTAGTAGAATACTCGACATGGTTAGCCAACATTGTGCCAGTTCCAAAGAAGGACGGGAATGTCAGAGTCTGTGTCGACTATTGGGATCTCAACCGGGCCAGTCCGAAAGACGGCTTCCCTTTGCCAAATATACACATCTTGATTGACAATTTCACCAAGCATGAGCTACAATCATTCGTAGATTGCTTCGCTGGTTATCATCAGATCAGGATGGATAAGGAAGATGCTGAGAAAACGGCTTTCATTACACCGTGGGGAGTGTACTATTACAAGATGATGCCATTCGGCTTGAAGAATGCATGGGCCTCCTATATGAGGGCCATGACAACCATCTTCTATGATATGATACACAAGGAGATAGAGGTATATGTGGATGATGTTATTATCAAATCCCAGAAGGCCACTGACCATATAGAATATCTGAGGAAGTTCTTCAGTAGACTGCGAAGATACAACCTGAAACTAAACCCCGCAAGGTGCGTATTTGGGGTTCTTGCTGGGAAATTGCTGGGGTTTGTTGTGAGCTTCCGAGGAATAGAACTGGATCCATCGAAAGTCAAATCCATTCAAGAACTACCACCGCCAAGGAACAAGAAGGATGTGATGAGTTTCTTGGGAAGGCTTAACTACATCAGCTGATTCATAGCACGGTCTATAGGTTCGGACTATCGAGGCCCTCCGAGTTGTATGGAGATCATGCGTCGAATTCTGGGGCCTTCGGGAATGTTACCCTGGATGAAGGTCATCTTCGAGTATCCGAGGGCCCCTATTGATCTTGATGTAGATAGCCCCTTTATAATATATATGATAGACTTCTGCTGAGGAGTTTGCCTGTATTCGGGTGCTTTCGCGGACTTTCGTGGAGCTTTCGCGATCGGAGATTCTTGTGTTTATTCCTCTTTTCAGAAAGAGGGGATCACGAGACCAGGTACTTGCCTTGCGTCAAGTGTTGGCGTTTAAAGCTTCCCGAAATCCGACTTCTTTAGGTCAGAGGTTCTTGACGTAGAGTGTTATCTCGAGATCGGAGATAATACGAACGGCCCCTCGAGTCTTGACTCCTTATTAAAGGATGCTTTTTGGATCGGGTATTGACTCGTCGATCTGTATCGAGACTGTTGGCTTCCCAGGGCCTGCCTCGAGTAGGCAAATCGTCGCTATTTCTCGCATATATGTGGGGCGGCTTTGGCTTTTTTGCAAGACTTCACTATTTTAGATAGTTGCCTTTCTGGTTTGGCATGGGGTACTTCATCTCTTTAGGTGCAAAAAGTGTTGGCGTGTGCGCTTACTTTGACCTGTTAGTTTCACTATAGTCGTGGAAACCACTTCGGGGCCGATTCGGCAGGGACGGGGGGCTACTGCTCCTGGTGCTCAGGAACCGAGGGAGTTTGCTCTGGAGCTGGTGTCCTTGATAAGAGAGGAACACCTGGAGATGGCGATTAGATACTACGAGTGGAGCGAGGGGATAACACTGCATGTGTTTTCCCCAGATGAGGGCATTGCGGACTCCACCAATATATTCTTGAGCGTATACCTATACCTTTTTGCATTTGGCCCCCCTGATAGGGTCGTGCTTGATTTTTGCTTAAAGTATCGGGTTACCCTAGCACATATTCATCCATCGTTTCGGCGAACGGTGTTGATGATGAGGTTATTCACGGAGAAGGCCAGGCTTGAATTCACGCTTGATCACCTTGTTAGGCTATATCGGCCCTTTCATCATCGAGGCCTGCTAACTCTAAGATGTCGCTCGTCCACGCCCTTTGTTATTGATGATGATGAAAGAGGGGATCGAGAGTGAGCCAGTTGGTTTATCCGGGTCCAGACGACCGACATTATCCCTGTGGAGTTTTTGCCATTTCCCGAAGGGTGAAATTATGCACGTGAGTGAGGCATTTGGTGCTTTTTCAAATTTCGCCTATAGCGAAAATCAACTTAGTAATAATGTTGTCTCCCTTGTTGCAGCAACTTTGTAGACACCGGGTGAAGTCCATGATCTGCCCGGCTGGGTTCAAAAGTTGGTGACCCATTTGTCCTATGGCGAGCGCATGTGGCGAGCTGTACTTTGTACTGGATGGGGAGCGCAGTACCAAGGTATGTGCGTATGCTGCCTTTGCCTTGCCTTCGTATACCGAGGTAATATTTTTCCCTACCATTTGTGCTGAATTCGCCATTTGCAGATATCGGGCAGTTCCTTAGGATGGGGCACCCGCGGTGTGATGGAGCCTTTAGTGGTGCTGGTCAGGCACACATTTCTGAGGAAGGGGCATCGCCCGGGTCTGCTGCTCCCGGAGCGCCTGATTCTAGGTCGGCGATTACTTTGAGCGAATATGCCATGCCCGAGGTCGGTTCTTCTGGGGCCGCAGGGCAAGATCAATAGGAGTGTGTTCCGACTTCGAGGAAGTCCGTCAGCTTCACTTTGTGGTGAGTTCATGTACAGTTTCCCTATTCCCTCCTCCCTCTATTGAACCTTCCTTGTGCAGACCTGTGATAGGCTTAGGTCTGAGCTATTCTGTCAAGGGGCCAAGCTTCAGAAAATTCTGGATGAGGGCGAATTCCTTAGGCTTCTTAGTGAGGAGAAGGAAGTTGATCTGCAGCATTGGCAACATGAGATGCACTGGAGCTCAAACTATGAGAGCTATTTGATGGAGCAAGTAACTTTCTGTAGTACGTGCTTTGCTCTTTTTTAACCTTAAGGCTAACCCCTTTTGACGTATCAGTTGCAGAGAAAGGTGGAGGCCTTAAAGTACCTCAAAGGCGATGTCAACTGTGTCAGAGTTGCTTGCGGGGAGCTAAAAGCTCAAGTGCAGGCTTTAACTTTGGCGGAGATGAGTGCCTCAGCTAAGGTTCCTGCCTTCAAGGTCCAACTCTGTTTGACTCAAGACAATGCCAAAGTTCAAGCGGATATGATTGGGAAACTCGAATCTGATCTCTCGAAGGTTAGAGCCGAGATAATTGATGCCCTAGCAGAAGCGACACTAAGCTGAACAAAGGCCGATTGTGAGATGGCGATTCGTACGAAGGATGCTGTTGATGCCCTAGTCGAGCTGAAGTGATCCCTCAACCGGGGGAAGAGGATCGAGGAATATACTTGTTGTAGATCCCGAAGAGAGGTACTTGAGGAGGTCGGTGCAAGGGGCTTCGTCCTCAAGGAGGAATTGGCTCAATCAAGGGCGGACAAGCGTGACGCTCGGTTATTTCTTGTTGACGTTGCAGAGGGAGAATTTGACAAGTTGTAGCCCTTTAGCGCAGAGTGTAGACTTTTCCATTTTGTCACTCTAGATTTTGCCATTTTGTCGCTTTAGATTTCGCCATTTTGTCGTTTTGCCTCTGATATATGTAGGGTATGCCTGTAGATGGAGAATGCGCTTTTTTGTGCATGTAATATATAACAAAAAACTTGAGGTTGTATTTCTTCTGTACCTTTTTTTTGTTGTTGTTTTCGATCGGGCAGGCTGATTTTGGTGTTTGGCGAGGTCCTCATAGGTCCGAAATGGATGGGCAGACCCAGGGGCTCTTAAGTGTGATCCTTGGCGTGAGTAGGTGCAGGGCCCTTCGTGCTTGGCCCGGATATTTAGGCTTACTCTCCGAGTCGGGATCCGGCTCGAGCCTTCTTGTCCTCGAATTTTGTGTGCCCGTGCAGGCAGGTAGTAATCATTTTTATCTCTTGCCCTTAGGCATTTGCCGTTCCAACTGTTTTGGTCCAGTCTTTGAGTCGCATTGTGACTCGAGGTTCAATTGACCCTCAAGCTCTTTCCTGCCTACATGGGTGGATGATGATGGCCCTTTATGCTCTGGGTCGAAGTGACCATACGGGCGCGTGGCCCGGTGGTTTACTCGTCCAGAGATAATGGCACTTATGCAATGCCCTTAGGCGTATTGCAGTTTTCGGGCCCAGTCTCCGAGTTGCGTTACGATTCGAGCTATAATCGACCCTTAAACTTCCTCGATTTCCTGGCCAGTGATAGTGGCACTCATGCCCTTAGGCATATTGCAATTTTCGGGTCCAGTCTCCGAGTCGCGTTGCGATTCGAGCTGTAATCGACCCTTAAATTTCCTCGATTTCCTGGCTGACGATAGTGGCACTTATGCCATTTGGTCATTGAGACCTTTCAGTATGTGGTCCGGAGGCTTGCATAGTTAACTATTTTGGATCCGTTCTTCGAATCGGATTAAGATCGAGCTTATTTTAATCCTCAAGTTGTCAAAATTTTTAGCTTGAGACAATGGCTCTTACGATGTTTGGTCCTAGAGACCTTTCAATATGAGGCTTGTAGGCTTGCTTAGCTGGTGACAATGGCTCTTACGCTGTTTTTGCTCGTGGGCTTTTTTGTAGGCTTTGTTTCCGCTCGTTAAGGTCTTTTTAGAGTATTTTTGCCTGACCCGTCGTTGGTTCCTAAGGAACCTCGATTTCAATTTGTTGTCGGCGATGTTTCGAGCACCTCGTAAGGTTCATAGTTCGTAGGTCGAGTAGATCGATGCTCTTGCGGTTTGGAGCTGACGTGGTCGAAGCCCGTTTTTGCCTGTTGAGGGAAGCCTGTTTTAACCGGTTTTTTCCGAAGTATATTCGAAGTAGTGGCCTTTGATTTTTAGCGATAGTCAGGCGTCCCCGAGTCGAGTTGTTTTGGATGTATCAGCCGTTTTGACCGTAGTCATGTGCGTTTGGCCGTAGCCATTTTTGATTCCAAGAGATAGTTTAGGCGTCTACATCGAGGGTATACCCTTTAGGTATTCTTACAAATGCGATGTATAGCCTAAACTTTGGTGTTTTCATGCCTGTTGAGGTCTTACAGTTTGTCATGCCTATTGAAGTCTTACAGTTTGTCATGCCTATTGAGGTCTTATAGTTTGTCATGCCTATTGAGGTCTTACAGTTTGTATGATGTAGAATAGATCTGGTTATGCCGAGTCTGCCTGCTAGGGGTCTTATAGTTTTGAATTTTCCAGTGCTCGGCGATTGGCGACAGTCTCTGTGTCATCGAGTTTGTTTAAGCTTGAAGACCGCTTCTCGTGAACTCGGAGTTGCATTGTGAGGGCTTTGTGAGCCAGGGTTTCCGACCCTGTGGCCGTGTAGGCATTGAACCATTTAAGTCTCCGAGTATCCCGTGACATATTCAGCAGAGAGGCCTTTGCTGCGAATATGCTGAAATAGCCTTTTTCGAAGTATGAAATGTCGAAAAGATATTCTTTATTGCTTGGCATAAATATAGGCTGTAAATACATGTCATCTCGTTGTTGTGAGATCGGCCTGAGTGGGTGCGGTACCTCTGATCATCTGATCAGTTTACATGATTCCATTTTGAATCTTAGCCTTCCATTTATTGTCCCTTCCAAGGGGACGGTGTCCTTAAGAGAAGGCCATTGCACGTCATCTGACTGTAAAACAAAGGCCCACGATTTTGTCGGATCCTCTTCTGGGGGGGGTGTGCCCTCTGCTAATAATCTAGCTGGCAGGATCCTCTTTAGGTTGGAAGTCCGGTCGAGAGAAGAGAGCACGACGGGCCCCGCAGAGGCCTCGGATCTCCGAGTGGAGTTAGAACTTATGAATGCCTCGGCTGACTGCCTGCATATAGGTTAGCAAGAGAAAAGAAACAACAAGGGAGCGGAGTAGTTCTTCCCTGATGCAGTATGTGTAAGCGACGTTTCGAGGTCTGGTATGTTTCTGCCGTTTCGAGGTGAGAACCCTTAATACAACCTTCTGCTGTGTTCAACCATGCTTGGCCGAAGATGTGGTTTTGCTCACCCTTTGATCCCTTCGAGGGCGGAGGCATTGATGCCAGCGATGGGTCATATGGTGAGGGATTTCCTCTCGTCTCGTGTAGCTCCTTGTCGAATGTTTTAGTCCCACCTCTATCGTGGAGTTTCATCCCTTTGGCGGAGTGTGGTCGAAGTCGCCTCGAGCAGTGTGCCCGTTGTCATTTGAATGAAATGTCCGTGTTTTGCAGGCTCATGTTCTAGCCCTAGCTCTGGCGGGCTGTATAGAGTGAGTGGCCTTCCTGATTGTTTTGTCGATCGGCGTCTGGAATCCATCAAAGATTTGAGGTGTGGGAGTGATTTGGTTCGTTAGTCTGAACCGCCCCATTAGCTTTGGCCTGACATCGTCGGTATAATTGATCGAACCATCTGGACTCATGATCACATGTTTTATTTGAAATAGGTCAAATGAGGGAAGGGGTTACCAATCACGTTAATATGATGCCGAGGTAAAGTATCGGCATCCCTTTCCTTGGATGCAAGGGTGTCCTTTGGGTATATTCCCCGGACTCGTCTTTCCCCGGCGATGTTCCCTTTCACTCTACATTTTATGGATCTTTGAAGGGTGTCGCCGCCCCTTCTACTGTAGGGGAAATACACCGTGGCTTGTCAGATTCATTTTTCCCGATCTTCTTCCTCACTTGGAGCTGGATCCGAGCCTGACCGCTCGATGATACTTGGTATTGATCTCTATTGAATAGCCCAGTTGTCGTTCTTTTGAGCCGGTGACCGCGCACGCCCTGCGGTTCCTGCGCCGGGCCATGGTTCTCTTGAAGGGGTCTTGGTCGAATAGGTCTGAGCCGCCTGGCGTTCCCGGTTTCGCTTATGGTGATCGCGATGTTTGATATAGCAACGCTGAAATCGTAATCGGTTGGGAGGGGTTTCCCTGCCAGTTGTGCCTTGTTGAATATGGTTCGATTGGAGGTTCTTTGAGCTATTTTCCTATTGTTGTGAGGTAGGTTGCATCTCGAATCGTTCCTTCCATTCGCAGCGCATGGATGACACCTCCATCCGTTTGGCATCAACTTCTTTTTCGGGAGTCTGCTTGGATATACCGAACCCGTGGAGGTTCCCGGACGGTTGTCCACGGCCCTGATTCGTATCTGGTGCTAGGTGTGGGCATCCAACCAAACCTCGGCTGGGTATCTGATCAGGCTTCGCTTGAAATGTCCTGGAGTTGTCAGGCATGCTTCATTCAAGCCTCTGGTGAAAGCATTTGTTGCCCGATCGTCCGAAATCGGGAGCGATCTCTTTCATCCTATCAGGGAATGGTGTGCGGCTTCCTGCGGCATTTCATTTCTTCTTCGTTTTGCCTCAGGTGTATCGGTCCCTCTCGGTACTACTTTGATGGAGTCGGTGCGTGCTTCCATGGAGGACCACACTGGTATGGCAAGCGAGTTTGTGAGGTTAGGTTCCAGGCGGTGGCGCTGCGTCATGGTTTCTTTCGAGAGAGTTTCTTCGAACTTCCTCAACGAGACGGGCTCGAACTCATCATCTTGGAGGTCGCTGCCTTTGAATGAGATCGCGTAAGTGGTGGTGCGCCCATATGGATCTAAGGTCCTATCGTACTTAGGGGGTTTCGGCGTTTCGGATTTTTGTGAAGCGAGTTCCGGGACCGTTTCCTCAGGAGACGGTTGCTGTAAGAGCTTCCACGAACCTATTCGATCCTTTCGAAGAGATTCCCAAGCATCCTCACTGTGGCAGGGTCAACCGATCCATCGTTACTTGATCTCTCGGGTACCATCTCGGCATAAGGAGGTGTTTCCGGCACTACTGCGTTGGGAGTCTCCAGGCGGCTTTGCAGCTGAGCGATAGCCAACTACCGTGCCTGTAACATTTCAAAAATAACATGAAGATTAAATTCCTGGTTTACCTGGGCCGTGGTTTTTTGAGCTCCCTGTCGGTCAATGCACCGTATGCTGTCATCGGTGCATGAGGCTTCGTCGACCTGTTGCGCGCCTTGGAAGCCCACGTCTGCTTGAATCGATCCAAATGCGTTGGGGTCCCGCGGTGTCATGCCAACCTATGGAGCAGCCATACTATTTTTGCCGTGGTTTTCAGTGTAGTCGTTCTCGGTTTCGCTTACCGAGCAGGACTTTTATCTAAAATCAAAAGAACTTGGGCTAGAAAAAGTGTGAAAAATAATGTGCGTTTGTGTGACGAAACTAGCAAGAAAATAATCACTATTATTTTCAGCCCTACGATGGGCACCAAACTGTTTACCGTGAAAATGGTAACAACAATTAAATTGTAAATGGTATTCTAAAAATACATGATCTATTCCCGAGCTAGTTGTTAGAGAAGTTGATGCTAAGAACGTGAAGATTAACGATGAAATGCGAGCAAAAACAAGATAATAATCAAACCGAAGGGGCCTGTTGCTCGGATGCAAAGCCGGTCGATAAGGACCTCGTGGTCGGGACTCGAATCGAGCTCGAGCTATCGGGGGCAACCGGAAATAGGATAACAATTAAGGATACGATCAAGCAAGCTCTTTACGTCCAAAGTTGTGCAATGTAGCATGAAATAGGTAAGAAGAAAATAGATGTTAAAGCTATCTCGAGCCAGTGAGAAAGAACAAAATAGGAGAAAGAGGGAGAGATAGAGATATTATTGCTTTAATGGAGAAATGGAGCAACACCAGCCCTTTACAAAGTGGTATGTGTTCCCCTTATATAGGCGAGGGAACACGGTATGGTACAAATATGTGGAGATTAAACATAAAGTACGGAGATGGGATGGTTTGGCATGATGCCTCAGCATAGGCTCTGGATAAGCCGGGCCTGTCAGACGTAATCATGTGCCTTGGGGGCTTCCCCCTCCGTCCTGGCTTCGGTCTTCGTTTCCTCCGAGTCGGGCTCCGACGAGCCCCGAGGTCGGGAACTTGGTCGTGACCTCCCGCCCTCGGGTCCCTAGGCATGCTTTCGAAATGTCCCGACAGTGAGAAATCAGGTCTTCTGATTTTACCGCATACACCAATCTTTGAGATGTTAAAGAAGGACGCCGCTACCAAATGGATCGATGACTGCCAAAAGGCCTTCGACAAAATCAAGGAGTACCTGTCAACACCACCAGTTTTAGTCCCGCCCGAGCCAGGTAGACCCTTATTACTCTACTTTGCAGTGTTAGATGGAGTTTTTGGCTGCGTTCTGGTGCAACATGATGAAACAGGGAGGAAGCAACAAGCCATTTATTATCTGAGTAAGAAGTTCACCCCGTACGAGACCCGATATTCTCTATTGGAATGCACCTGTTGTGCTTTGACTTGGGTAGCTCAGAAGCTGAGACATTACTTCTATACCTATACTACATATCTCATATCGAGAATGGATCCCTTAAAGTACATCTTTCAGAAGCCCATGCCCACATGCAAGCTAGCCAAGTGGCAAATCCTGTTGAGTGAGTTTCACATTGTTTACATAACTCAGAAAAACATCAAGGGATAGGCACTGGCAGACCACCTTGCTGAAAACCCCGTGGATGGAGGATACGAACCCCTGAAAACGTATTTTCCTGATGAATAGGTATCATTCATAGGAGAAGACATTACGGAATTCTATGAATGTTGGATAATGTTCATCGATGGAGCAGCAAACTTCAAAGGAGTTGTCATAGGAGCAGTCCTAATATCAGAAACCGGTCAGCATTATTCGGTGTCTGCCAAACTCAGGTTCCCCTGCACCAACAATATGGCCGAGTATGAAGCCTGCATCTTAGGACTTAAAATAGCCATTGACAGCGTTCAAGAGCTGCTAGTGATTGGAGATTCAGACTTGCTTATACATCAGGTACGAGGAGAATGGACGACCAAGAACTCCAAGATACTCTCGTATCTGCATCATGTACGGGAATAAGAGGTTCACGAAGACGGAATTCCAGCATGTTCCCAGAATCCAGAATAAGCTCACCAATGCATTGGCTACTTTATCATCTATGATACAGCATCCCGACAAGAATTTCATTGATCCCATTCCGGTGAAAATCCACAATCAACCAGCTTACTATGCCCATGTTGAAGAGGAAGCAGACGGAAAGCCATGGTTTCATGATATCAAGGAATATTTGGCAAAAGGAAAGTACCCGGAGCTTACTAATCCTACTCAGAAATACACACTTCAGAGATTATCCAACAACTTCTTTCACAACGGAGGAATCATGTATAGGAGGACTCCCGATTTAGGATTATTAAGATGTGTTGACGCAAAGGAAGCATCCAGGCTACTAAAGGAAATTCATGCTGGGACATGTGGTCCTCATATGAACGGTTTTGTCTTAGCGAAGGAAGATACTCCGGGCTGGCTATTTTTTGAAGACTATGGAAACGGACTGCATCCAGTATGTCCGGAAATGCCACCACTGTCAGATACATGCAGACATGATAAAGGTATCTCCAAGCGAGCTTAACATAACAAGCTCACCGTGACCGTTCGTCGCCTGGGGAATGGACGTTATTGGACCAATCGAGCCTACTGCTTCCAATGGACATAGGTTTATCCTAGTACCCATCGACTATTTCACCTAATGAGTTAAAGCAGCATCCTACAAAGCAGTGACTAAGAAAGTCGTGGCAGACTTTGTCCGCGACCGCATTGTTTGTCTATTCGGAATTTAAGAATCAATCATTACTAATAATGGCTCCAATCTCAACAGTGACTTGATGAAAGCTATGTGCGAAACCTTCAAGATCAAACACAAGAATTCCACAGCCTAAAGACCTCAGATAAATGGAGCTGTAGAAGCCGCCAAAAAGAATATCAAGAAGATATTGAGGAAAATGATAAAGAATCACATACAGTGGCACGAGAAGTTATAATTTGATCTATTAGGGTATCGCACCACAGTCCGCACATCAACCGGGGCAACCCCGTATATGTTGGTTTACGGTACAGAGGATGTCATTCCCGCTGAGGTAGAAATTCCTTCCCTAAGGATCATACAAGAAGATGAGCTCGACAACGCAGAGTGGGTAAAAAGTCGTTATGAGCAACGAGACCTTATAGACGGAAGGAATTTCAAAGTAATTTCAGTCGATGTCACAATGTTCCTAGTATTAGGGAAGGACACTCAAAATTACGAAGTAATTTCAGCCGATCGCCACATGAGCAACAGTCAGAAACATCAACCCATCAAACTGGGGAAGAATTTTGAGGAGGACCCTCAAAATTCCGTAGTAGGAGAGGTTGCAATGACCTGAACTACGTCACAGTCGTCGGTTCATCTAAAAGTTATTTTTAATTTATATCATACTTTTACAAAATCATACATGTTATTATTGAAACTGCTTTGTTTAGCAACTCTACCCCAATAATATAGACAGTATCACCAGATCAAAGCCGAACGAGTCAAGCAAAAGCCAGCGGGGATACGAACTAACCTCCCCCCTTACAAAACTCACAATTGTTCTTTGGATGAAAGCACTAGGATTGTGAAATCATTAGATATACTATGCTCCATGGGACAAACATTGTTCAAAATACGATTCTCAGAACCGTTGCACTTACCAACATTTGCTATCAGCACACACTAGTGATGTTCCGTATGTCACAATGTTCCCAGTAATCACAACACCACAATCCGCTTTCAGCTAAGAAAACTCTATTGTCATTTGTTATCTTATTTTTTGCATAAGGCTACCATTATGCCTTCCGAGACTAATGTTGTCTCCATCTGTATTTGCATTGCATAAGGTTACTATTCTTCCTTCCAATTTGCATAAGGCTACCATTCTGCCTTCCGAGACTAAACGATGTCTCCATCTGCATTTGCATTGCATAAGGCTACTATTCTGCCTTCCAATTTGCATAAGGCTACTATTCTGCCTTCCAATTTGCATAAGGCTACCATTATGCCTTTCGAGACTAAACGTTGTCTCCATCTGCATTTGCATTGCATAAGGCTACTATTCACCCTTCCAATCTGCATAAGGCTACCATTCTGCCTTCCAAAGTAAAGCTCTACCTCCATCTGCATCTGCATTGCATAAGGCTACTATTCTGCCTTCCAATCTGCATAAGGCTACCATTCTTCCTTCCAAGGTTAAGCTCTACCTCCATCTACATCTGCATTGCATAAGGCTACTATTCTGCCTTCCAATATGCATAAGGCTACCATTCTGCCTTCCGAGGCTAAGCTCTGCCTCCAATTTTCTTCGAAACTAAGCGCTATCCCAAATATTATTTATCTCACTTCTCTTACGGGCTAAGCTCTGCCCTTCAATTCGCAAAACCGGGCTCTGTCTTGTCCGCATCATACTAGTGCATCCTTTATGGGCTGAAATATCGCCAACTCATCCAAATGCGTCATCGTTTGGAGGCACCGTCTTCATAGCCCGAGAACACCGTGTCATGGCCTAAGGATCTCTTTCAATCTTTTGTGTATCATTATTTAAAGGCGTCATGGTTCGGAGGCACCATCCTCATAGCCCGAGAACATTATTTCATGGCCTGCAAATACTACATCAAATAACCCATGACCCAGGACATCATGGTCTGAGGACGCCATTCCTAACCGTCCAAAGACAACATTCATGGTCCGAAGGGAATTTGCGTCATGTTTAAATTTATAAACAGTATATGCTTGTGTTGCTTCTATTTGCAGGTAAGACGTCGATCAATGGCTATCCCAGTTGGAATGATCCCGCTCCAGTTCCCTCAAGCCATATCAAACCTAAACATTCCCCTAAATCGTTCACTTACCTAGCCCTAGATGTTGCGTCCGTTCTTGAAATGGCTTCATCGGTATACTCTGCCGATGGATCCTGAACTACATACGACCTGATTCCTGTAAAACCAGGGATATGTAGGCAACACAGAAACCAGGGTGCGGCCTAAACATCTTCGAACCGTTTCGCTCGGCCAAAATTGGCCATCATATCTTTACCCGACAACTCTTTCATTCTTCCCGGGTAAAGAGGGGCAACTGTTGATGCCCAATTTTTTTCCTCAAACTAACTTTAAATTTGCATATATACCTTCAAAATCACTTTTTATAATAATTGGTATTTTTTCATAATTTTCCATATTATTAATTTATTTATTTTTTCTAATTTATTCAGTACTTTATATCCAATATTTATTCATAAATTACATTACAAGTAATTTCAAAGTATTTCTTAGCTCAATATATCATTTTGAATCCTATTAGGATTTAATTATTTCACAAATTAGCCAATTTGGCATTGTTTGTCTATAATCACAATAATTTTGCAATTATAGCCTAATTATACACTTTATGCTATTTTAATTCAATAATCGGTCATTTTATATTTTAAATATTAGTTAATTACCTTAATTTCACTTATTTAGCTTTAATTTTATTTTATCTAATTATTAGCTATTTTTATTGATTATTTATCTAATTTTGATGGGTATTTAACAATTAGCCTTTTTTCAATTATAACCCAATTAATCCAGCCCCAAAACCCCAATTAGATCAGCCCAACACCCCAGGCCCAATCCATTAAATCACCCGACCTAATCCCTAAGTCTACCTGGCCCAGACCTGATTTAATCTTGGTCGTCGATCAATTTAGATCAATGGCCCAGATTCGCTCTTACCATAATTAACTTAATGGTCTACCCCCCCCCCCCAAAACCCTCATTATCTCATTCACTCAGACGGTCTCTCTCAACTCTCTCTCTGAAATGCTCCACCTGCTGGGCCCATTTCCTCCCTTCTCCGGCCATCTCCCTGCCGGAATCCATGGTGGTCTCGCCACCTACCAGCCTTATGGCTCCCCCTTGAACGTGTGTCATCGTTTTGAGGATTTCAAGTGAACCATAGGCGGTTCACTCACCTCCCATGGTTTCTCATGCCATTTTCCAGCCATCCATGGTCATTCGAGTAAGATATATGACTTTTCCGGCTAAAACTGATAACATTTTAAGGTTTTCTCATCTTCTCTGGGTTCTCTGAAACCCTAACTCTTAAGATTTTCCAATTTCTTTTAGATCTTTCTTAGACTGTGTATATTATGAGTTTTTGTTGTTTTCCTCGAAGGTTTTTTCAATTTTTCTAAAGTAGCCCTTCGTGTTCAAGACTAGGGTTTCTTAACCCCTTTTCAAAATGACTTCTCCTCTGATTTTCAGTATTATCATATGATTTTACTATGTTTAAACAGTTTATTTAAGTTTTCTTTTATCTGATTCATCATGTTGAAAACCCCTAATTTTTTTGGGCTTTAGTCTCAGATTCTGAGTTCGTCTTTACTATTTGCTCATTCTATTTGCCTGTGTGTTTGATTCTCGTGAATATGCTGTGTTTAATTAGTGTATTTTTATGATTTTTATCCTAGTAGTACCCTATTAAGGTTTTCGATTTGGTTCTTCCTTTTTGTACTTCATTTATTAGTTTATTCATGGAACTCTATACTATTTCCCTTAATATTAGTACTATTTTTCGATTCTTGAATCCTTGATTTACAGTGTTGATACTCTTATACTGATTTTTGCCTATTCTTTTCCTTTTTTCATAACCCTTAAATTATTTTTTACTTTATTATGTGGTTGACTATATTATTAATTGATTCCTACTGTTATTTCCTTAATTAGACACTTATGTATCTATCCCTAATTACATATTATGTACCTATGTAACCTAGCTTTCAAACTATTATATATACTCTCTTCTCTTTTCATTACACACGAACACAGTAGTTCAAAACCCTCTCTCACACAAAAAGAAAACATTCTTCTTCTCTCTTTTTTCTCTGGTTATTTGCTATTGTTCTAAGTCAGCAGGCTGCAAGCCAAGGCTGATTACTCTACTCTCTTTCCCCCCTCACTTTGTGTTTACTTCTTTACTGGTATGTTCTGATTTCAAAACAATGTGTTTCTTTTACTTCTTCATTTCATTTTGTTTCTAGTACGTTTTCACTTATGGTCTTGTTGATTCAACTTGTAATTGATATGTTTACTTCATCACTTCACCAGCATGCTTCTGAATGTCTCCCCTTCTTTAGACTCATCATGTTTATTAAATTGTTATTCCCCTTCCTAATATACCCCAATGTGGCCCTTCTTTACTTGTGTTTACTATGATTTCTAGCATGAACCTCTCTGTGCAAAAGTAGTTGGCTATCCTCAAGTTACATGATTCTGTGTTCTCTAACTCCTCAGCATATTGCTGATTCTATACTTGAGCACTCCTACAACTGTGTGTTTACTTATGTAACCTATGTGTCCCCAAACCCCACTACCTCTGTTTGTGGTTGCTAAACCTGCCTTGGTTCTATGTTCCTTGGTTAAGTGTGAACCTGTTTTGGGTGCTATGTTTGGACTATTACTCTACTCTTTTCAAAACTGCCCTATTGAACAACTCCCCCTGTTGTTTTACAAAACTGTTTCAAACAAGTCTTTCAAACTATTTTCCTACTTAAATCTTTTCAACATTATGACAAGCACTCTCACTCTACTCTTAGACTACAAAGTTCTTCCCCTTTTGTATGAGCCTTGCCTTTTGACCCTTGAGCTCCCTCTAAACTTGGACACATAAAATCTGGTCTTTCCACACTGCGCTCACTCTGTCTTGGCTATGAAATATGGGTGTGAGCACTGCCCGGGATCCCTTGAGGTCCTTAGGGAACTCTGACACACCAGATATGAGAAAGGCTATGAAAC
The DNA here is from genome assembly GCF_000393655.2 of Nicotiana sylvestris. NCBI lineage: Eukaryota > Viridiplantae > Streptophyta > Magnoliopsida > Solanales > Solanaceae > Nicotiana > Nicotiana sylvestris. The sequence goes on along the minus strand of NC_091064.1, from coordinate 128,302,097 downwards.
AATATTAGCATTTGAGGTGTTGGAGTTAGATTTATTACATAACTCAGAGAGGAAGTCCTAATCAGGTGCTGGAAATCTGGGCCTGTTTTCAGGATCTCTATAGTGTAACTTTTTATTTTTCTTTTCTACTTATGTTAATTCATTTCAGTATTGGTCTGTAATAATCTGTTGTAAAAACGTATTGGGGCTAGCTAGTTAAAAGGGGAGGGTATTTATATATGCTATCAACATCAATGGGTAGAAACCATGTCTTAGGTTCACATTTCCTATATATGCATTAGAATCTATGTGTAAGATCAACCCATTCAAAGCATGCCATACATTAGATACCATGTTCTTAGGTTTACTATTTCAGCATCTCATTTGGCATTACTTTACCACTTATAAATCCTACTTTAGGCTAAACAACAACATCAACATAAAATTGTTGCTCCTACACGTCTTGAAGTCATGTTGTAACTCTTTGGACATTTAGAAATCATGCTTTAGGAATTCTGCAATCATTCTGCATTTTCATATGTGCACGTTAGATGCCATGCTTTAGGATCTTGTTCACACTCGCTCGGTCACATCTAGTTAAACTATTGATGCATGAAAAAGGACATAAAAACACTCTCATGTTTGATTATCCTGTTTAAGTGAAACTGGTCATAATCCCTGCATGTCTTTTCAACATTTAGAACATCATGCTTTAGGTAAAATAACTGCCAAGCTATTTTTTTTTAATTCAGGTAACTGCTGCATATTATTTTACGCTTAGGCAAGTCTTAAGTAACCAACCTTAAAATAAAATCAGAACCGTCTTTGTGATTAATGTTTAACTGTCAGCATGTTAAAATCAGTAGGCAAGCCTGATTTGGACTTCCTATTTGAGTTATGTCATAAATCTAACTCTGTTGTTATCACTTAGATACCATGTTTAGGATCGGAATTTAGACCATAATTGTGTATGAGTCATGTTGTTTATATGTATTGTATGTGAAGGTATATTTGAACCTTTCACTTGTCTTACATGCTCCCCTTAATTGAAGTACTACTTGTTTATTATATGTCGCCTTAGTATTTTACCTTTAAACTTGAGGGTCTGCCTAGAACCCCCTTTTATAGGATAGGAGTCCTAAATTCCTCTGGGATTGATAGGAAGGGACATGTAACAGCATGCAATAGGGGTCGAGACCAACCCTTACTTTAATTACCTTCACGGGGTGGGAAAGGGCAGATATGGATATGATGACCGGTGCATTAATACCACGTGTAGGCCCTCTTTGAGGAGTGTCATACCGGGTATGGCATTGATGTGATCCATATTATAAACAAAACTAGGATACCCTCTTTACATTCCCAAATATGCTTAGATTGTAATTCTTTTCAAAATCTTGCTTTTCATTAACTGCTTTCCAAACATCTGTGTACTTAAACTTAAATCCCCTACTATTTAGCCATACTTGTTTATTTGCTACTTGTACAAATTTACCAAAACTGTTAGGCCGGGAACCACACTAGTGGATCGTGAGAGGTGCCTAACACCTTCCCCTTATGATAATTTAAAGCCCTTACCCTATCTCTGGTTATCAAACGTGGTTACAAATGAACCCTATAGGTGCCCTAACGCACCTTAAATCGTTAGGTGGCGACTCTTCAAAAAAATGCAAATGCCTCTTTCTAAAAAGAAAGATTTGTCCCAACCAAAAATGTCATAAACTCGATTTTGTGAGAAAAAGGGGGCACGACAATTAGTTGGCTTACCTAACAGGTTGGGTTAGGTGCCATCACGACTAGTGGATATTGGATCGTGATAGATTGGTATCAGAGCCCCAGGTTCATAGGTACTATAAGTCATGAGCAAGTGTCTAGTAGAGTCTTGTGAATCGGTATGATGACGCCCATACCTATCTTCAAGAGGCTACAGGGCATTTAGGATATACTTCACATCTTTCTTTCTTTATCATGTAGTATTGATTCAGCTTGAGGCGTAATCCTTTGAATTCCTTCCACGCATTCGTATGCGCACATGAGTGCTCGGTATCAGCGCACATGTTCTATTTATCTCATTATTGCTCAGTATGTTGCTAAAGGGTGTTTACCTAGAAAATGGTAATTATAATTATATTTGATTTTGGGGTTCTAAAAATATGTGATCTGTTTTTATGCTAGTTGTTAGGCAATAGATGCTAAGTATGAGACTAGGAAATGAGATAAGAACTTGAAACTAGTATGTTTAAGCAAACCGGGTGGCTGAGAATTGGGGCCTCGAGCCTGACTATACGGGACCTTGAGGTCAAACTCGACACTAAGCTATGGGTAGCCGATGAAGGGCTAACAATATTGAGATCCTTTATGAAGGCTCTTTATGGCCAATAATGAGCAATAAATAAAGAACAATAAATAGAACACAATAAATATAAGTAATAAACGTAAGTAGTGAAACCAAAAGAATATGTTTAAGTTAGAGAGCAAAGAATGTTCTTGTATTGAATGTTGCGGGTAGTATTCTCTCTCCCTCTACAAAATGACAAGGGTCCCCTTTATATACCAAGGGGGAATCCCAACATAGTACAAATGCAATTATTAAATAGATATATGGCTGATACAACCATTTAAGGCCATGGTACGGGCTTGAACTAGCCTGATAGACTTGGTCAGCTTTAGTCACGCACCTTGGGAACATCTCGTTAGTCCATCGTAGCTGGTGATTTGCACTACCTCGAGATCAAGCGTATGGAAGCCCTCGGAGTCAGGCCTCAAACCTGGCCTCGAGCCTTCCGAGAACGGGTTGCAGGATATCATAATGATCAAAAATAGGGCTCTTCGATTTTAGCCGTATAAAGATAGTCCCCACGTTTCTTAGATTAAAATGAAAAGAAACAATTTTGACATTGATCTCCTCGAGCCTCTTGTGATGACATCATGCTTATGACGAAAGCTTTTATGGTAACAAAGATGTCCCATCGATACATCTTTCCAGAAACATTTAATGTAGCGTCGTTTTACTTTCTCAAAGCGATAATATCGTCACAGATCCGTTTCCCAAAAAGCATTGATTGCGCATGTCGATACGTTTCCCAAAGGCATTGATTACACCATCGGTTATGCTTCAACCTTCCTATAAATGGAATCTTTCTTGAATCAAACTTCATTTGGTCATTCTTCAACAGCCTTTAACTCCTTTCTTTTCTTCATCCTCATCCAACTCTATTTCCCATGTTTAAAGCCCGTGGCTGAAAGGTCACACAGCCGTGTTCTTGCCAGTTATGTTACGGCTCTTCACCAGAGCTTTCCCCTACTGAGTGGGATCACACTGGTTTTTTGTTTTTGTTGTTGTTGTTCCGAAATAATGAGAGAGGAATCTCTAATTATCTTCGTATTAGAGGATATGTGGACCGTAAACTGCTACTCACCTCTCATAACTTCCACCTGGTGTGGCGCTTCACTCCTTTTGCTTTCCATGGAGTGAGGTGGTGCCATCTACTAATTTTGCATCCCACACCGGTGTAGTGTCTCAAGAAGTGTCTTCCCAATAGTAGTGCTGGCGAGACCCATACTCACCAAATTTTTCACCCAGCCACTTCTTCATCTTTTTCTGTTTCTTCATCTTTTTCTGCTTCTTCATCTTTTTCTACTTCTTCTTCATCTTTTTCTGCTTCTTCTTGATGAGGTCCCCGAGGAAATGGTTCTTTAAGATATTGGCCCCGAGGGTGTACCTCCGAGAGTAGATTAGACTTTTAGTTGTTACTTTTTTGCTTATTTGTTTTTGTGTAAGGACCCTCCGTGGGCTTTTGTAATCATGTGTAAGGACCCTTCGTGGACTTTTGTAATCATCGTTTGTTAATACAAAAATGCTTCTTCAATTTGTCTCTGATTTGTGCTAGATTTCCCTTTATTTACGTTTGTGAAGAATCTGAGCAGATGACTCTACCGATCGGTCCGAATACAAAGCCTCGGCGTAGGTATTCCCTCGGTTCCTGATTGGTTAATATGATATTCCTTGGAACTCTTTGTCATTCCTTGGACTGAGCCCGAACTGAATCGATACACTTAGGCCGTCGGGACCCCTGACTTCGAATTGAGTGAGAATAGGGCTTCGAACTTTAGACCAAAATTTAGCCTTTTAGGCCCTGCTGATAGTCCTCGAGGGAGAATTTGCTTAAACACCCAAAAATAAAGATAGCCCTAGATTTTCACAGATAGTCCCCAAGAGATAGTTAGCTCGAGCTCGGGCGGCCGAAAAAACGTGATTTGAACTTGGGGTGAAGATAGCCCTAAGGCATTATAGATAGACCCCAGATGAGGATATGCTTGGACTCGGATGGCCCCTAGACTAAAGTAATCGAGAGAGCGTTTAACTTGATCTAAATGCAAAAATAGCTCTAAGTTTTTATTAGTAATTCTCGAGTAGGAACTGGCTCGGGCTTAGGTAGCTCGAGGGCCAAAGAATCGGGTGGATGATCCACACTTGTAATAGGAGAAACCCTCGAGATAGGGTACCACCTCGGGGTTAGGTTTATACGGGTACCTCCTTAGAGCTTATTATTCGTTTTGACAGAGATCCTTGAGATTAGGCACCATCTCGAGGCTTAGAATGATATTGATGGCTAATTTAAGCCTACTTTCATTTTGAATGAGATCCTCGAGATTGGGTACCATCTCAAGGCTTGATTGATGCAGGGTTTTTGATCCCTCGAACGTTGTACGTTAGTGTTTATCGTATGAAATGATTGAGGTGATCCTACCGGTACATCTTCCCAAAAGTAATAATGGCCTAGTAGGAATTAATTGGTCTTGCATGGTAGGCAGACAGTCGCCGCTTGCTCTATATATGAGTTTATTTCCTTCTTTTCCGAGGATTTCGCTATTTTGAGCCACTATCCCTTTTCATAGAGTTCTTTTTCCTTGCGTCAGCTTTTCCATCATTTTAATTCAATGTTTTTTCCTGAGTTTTTATTTTCCTTCTCTTGTTTTATTATAGCCGTGGCTGCCACGCCTAAATCTATTTATCAAGAAGAGGAGGGTTCTGCTTCTTCTTCCCGCTCAATTAGTGGTACACCACCGGCATCTGGCGAGCCAATATCAAGGCGCTTTGTCTCGAGGAGGGACCTTTCGGTAGAGAGGCCTCCCAATATCGAGGGCCATTTGGATCATGCATCAAGGTTTACTTCATTAATAGGATAGGAACACCTTGAGGTAGTGAGGAGAGATTGTGAATGGGGAGAAAAGGTGGTACTGCAGGTACCCTCCCCAGAAGAGAACATTACGACTTATACAGAGGGGTTTTTACATGTATACACGTACCCCTTCACATTGGGTCCTATTAATAGAGTCGTGCTTGACTTCTGTTGAAGATATCGGGCTAACTTTGCACAGGTTCGCCCGTCGTTCTGGAGGAAAGTACTGATGATGAGGTTCTTTGAGGAAGAAGTCGGGCTCAAGTTCACCCTTAGCCATCTCATCGGATTGTACCGACCCTTTCATTGACGGGGCCTAATAGCTTTGCGATGCCGATCTACCAGACCCTTTGTTGTTGATGACAAAGAAAACGGGGACCGAGGATGGATGAATCGATTCATCCGAGTAAGGACTGTCGATGTTATCCCCGTGGAGTTCCTGTCGTTTCCTGAGAAATGGAATGTCACACGTAAGCGATACACTTGTGTTTTTGCCATTTTTGCTCATGATGGAGACAGATTCTATAAAGACGTTTTCTTTGTTTTTGGCAGCAACCCCGTGGATGCCATACGAGGTTCCCGACCTAGTGGATTAGGCTTGGAAGCTGGAAGCCCACTCAACCTATGACGAGCGTAAATGGAGAGACTTATCCAAGGGTAGATGGGAGGCAAAACACCATTGTACGTGTTGTGTGATTGACTTTCTTTGGAGGGCACTCTATTTGTACTAACCTCATCACCGCATATATTGGAGAATTTCATGAGGTGAGATCATTCTCCCTCGGAGAGGAGGAGGGGTCGTCAGTTTCAGGACTGAGGAATAATAACAAACGGAAGGAACCCTCGCAGGCGAAGGCGCTTATAATGAGACAAGTCCTACCCGGAGGCCTAGAGAAGATGTCTCGACCGAGCCTTCAACACCCAAGGCTTCCGGCCTTGGAAAATAGTTCCTCCTTTGCCATCCTCTTCTTTTCCCATCGAAGGTACTTCGAGGGAGAAGGATTCTTTGCCGCTGTCTTCTCTTCCCATCGAATGTACTTTGAGGGACAAGGATTCTTTGTTGCCGTCTTCTCTTCCCGTCGAAGGTACTTCGAGGGGTGTTCAAGTCCAGGGGCCACCTGGCCCAAGCAAGGTCACGAATGATCACATTCCTTTTAGGAGCAGTTCTGTTGGGGCCGACGAAACCAGGTCGGCAGGTGCGCGTTCGACCTTTAAGGAGGCTCAACAGCTCTGTTCCGTGGTGAGTTTTGGCCGATTGTATCAGTCTTTCAATTTTACACTCCCACTTTCTTATTGAGCTCCTTTTTTGTAGGCCTTTGACAAGATCAAGCCCAAGCTGCTCCGCTGTGAAGTCAGGTTGAGGAAAGCTTTGGATGGGGAGAAATCCCTCAAGCTTCTTTGTGATAAGAGGGGAGATGAGTTGGTATACTTGCGGTATGAAGCAAATCGGAGCCTGAACTACGAAAGCCACCTTGAGAAGCAGGTAACCTTTGCTCCGAGGGAATACATGCTTCTTCTTCTAACCTTAGGGATTAATGTTTTGATACCTCAATTGCAGAGCAAGACAAAGGATTTGGAATGCCTTTGGGGCGAGGCCGGCTAGGCTAAGCATGAGTGTAGTGATCTAAGGGCTCAGATAGATGCCCATGATGCGGCCAAGAAGAATGTTCTGGCCAAGGTTTCTGCACTCGAGGCATAGCTCCGGAACACCCATGAGAACAACTCGGTTCAGACGAGCAGGATTGCAAGGCTCAAGTCCGACCTTTTAGAGATGAAGGCCGAGGTCGTGGATACCCGGGCTGAAGCTGAAGAGATTCGGGCTAAGGCCGACAAGAAAGTAGACGTTTATTTAAATGACGTTGCTGATGTTCGAGCAAAGTTGAGAGATGCTTCCAATCGAGAGAGCAGAAGTAATGAGTATGCCCGGTGCAAATCTCGTAGGGAAACCCTCAACGTGATTCACGCCAAGGGGTTCGATCTCTCGGAAGAGATAGCCCAGGCCAAGGCGAATGAATACGATGCCAAATTCCTCTTGTCTAATGCCGAAGAAAGTGGAGAAGAGGCCGATGGGGCTGCAGTCCCCGAGTGGAAAATAGACTAGACTTTTTTCTATTTTATTCTTTGTATAGTGTTCTTAGATAACTTTGTAAAAGTAGCCTTGCATTGTTTTATACATGTGTATATGTAACAAAACCTTTTGGTTTTATCCCTTCATGGATCTCTATTTGCTCGTGTATGTCTTTCTTTGTCTTGAGTTTTGATGTTTTTGTCAATGATTAGCCAGATGAATTGGCCTTTGAGAAAAAACCCTTGGGTTTGTAACTCGGCCCCGAGGCTTGTTGGGGTGGCTCATAGGCTCTTATGTGTTGGGTCGGTACGACCTCTTAATATTGGATGGCAATAGTGGCTCTTATGCATTGGGTCGGTACGACCTTTTAGTGTGGGCTGGCGGCTTTGTCTCTTACGCATTTGCCCTTAGGCATTTTTAGTTAACTGTTTCGGGCTCAATCTCCTAGATGGATTTTGACTCGAGCTCATTGACCCTTATGTTTTTAAGCTGGCCCTTAGGCTCTTATGCGTTGGGTTGGTACGACCTCTTAATATAGGCTGGCGACAATGGCTCTTATGCATTGGTTCGGTATAACCTTTACCTTTAAGCTAGCGACAGTGGCTCTTACGCATTGGGTAGGTACGACCTTTAACTTTAAGCTGGCGACGGTGGCTTTTACGTATTGGGTCGATACGACCTCTTATGTAGGCTTTATTTTCCCTCGCTAAAGACTTTTTGAAGTTTTTGTGTTCGCCTGACTCTTCGACGGTTCGATAAGAACCTCGATTATGAGCCGCTAGGTACCGGTAATTGAGCACCTCGGGAGGTTTCGCTCGACGGTTGAATTGTTTCAAAGCCTATTCTTTGGAGCTGATATGATTGAAGCTCTTTTGCTTATGCCGAGGGTAGCCTGATTAACCGGTTCTTTTCGAAGGTTTTTGGAAGTAATTGAAGGCTTGTGATTTTATAACGATGGTTGGGCTTCCATAAGTCGCGTTAGTTTGGGTGGTACAACCTTATGACTGTAGTCATTGTGTTTGGTCGAAGCCTTTCAGTCCCCGAGTGAAGTAGTTTTGGCATCTATATCGAGGGTATACCTTTTTAGGGGTCTTATAAGTTCAAATATATAGCCTTAACTTTAAGACCGGGATTACGCCTTTTCTAAGGTCTTACAAATTTTAACATGCCTAACTTTGAGGTCTTATAGAGAAGTTACTTGGTACAAGTATGGTTCATACCTTACTTGAGGTCTTACAGATTAGTCACTTGGTACAAGTATAGTTCATGCCTTGCTTGAGGTCTTACAGTTTTGTTGTTTCCTTATAAAGGTCTTTGATAATGCCTCGTGGAGGTCTTACATTTTCTATCATTGACGTATGGAGGGCTTTCGGACTCGAGGTTGCTCTCTTGGGGTCTTACGACCTTGAGTTTCTGATAGCTCGACCGCATAATAGTCGACGACAGTTCCCGAGATGTCGAATGTTTTTCGGCTTAGGAGCCATTCTTTTTAAACTTGGTGTTTCCTCCTTGAGGGCTCAGGAGTTTGAAGTACCTGACCCAGAGGTCGTACGACTTCGAGTGTTTTGACGCCAGTCCCCGAGTGTTCGGGAAATTTCTGGCTCTGGAGCTGTTTTTGTAAAAAAAACAGACTTCTTTGAAGTGTAAAGCGTTTTGACGGAGGAGGAAATATTCTTTGATTATTTGGCACAAGTATTCATGTTTTTTCCATCAAGGGCTCAATTATGCAATGCGGACACGGTTCATTTGACCGTTTGGCCCGATACATCATTTACCTACTGAGACCCTTTTCGGCTCATCTTGACTTCTTTGAGAAGGTAATCTTCCGGGGGATGCCCCCTATTGTTCAAGGTTGACTGAAGAGAAGCCTTGAACACTTGTGAAGTTTTCCTTATGTAGTATATATATGTTCCCTCGTTAAAAACCTTGTCAGTAAAACCCTTCTTAGGATAAAACCCGATCGAAGGAAAATAGTGCAACGTATGCTTTGAAACCTTAAGGTCATAGAGATGGACAACGCTTCAACTGTTATGATCGGGCACCTACACAAAGGTTAGTGTGAGATGTAAATAAAAGGGGAGATGGTTATACCTTAGTGGCGATGAGTCTTCGATCCTTGATATGCCTTTAATGTTTGTTCTGAGGACACAACACGGTCCTTTGCTTGTTTTATTCAGATGTAGCCAAGAATGTGTCTCGTGATTACTATTTCATTGTTTGCTTCTCCTGTGGCTCCTTCGATGTCGAAGTCATCGATGCCGGTGCTACGTCATGTACCGCGAACATCTCCTTCGCTGCGTGTTGTTCCCCATACATGGTTTTTATTCTGTCCTTCATCGAAAACTTCATCATTTAGTGAAGGGTTCATGGTACTGCTGTCATGTAGTGTATCCATGGCCTTCTAAGCAAGGCATTGTACCTCATGTCTCCTTCGATGACATGGAATTTGGCATTTTAGGTCATGCCGGCCACATTGACTCGGAGGGTGATTTCCTCTTTCGTTGTTTCGCTCGCTATGTTGAATCTATTCAGGACTCGAGAGGCGGGAACGATTTGGTCAAGCAGTCTGAGCTACTCCACCACCCTCAACCTAATAATGTTGGCCAAGCTACCTGGATCCACAAGTACACATTTAACTTGAAATGTATTCACGAGGAAAGAGATTAGCAGTGCATCATTATGCGGTTGAGACAGGGTCTCGATGTCCTCATCGCTGAATGTGAGAGCGTCCTCGGGTATGTAATCTAGAGTTCGCTTTTCCCTGGTGATGGATATTTTTGTTCTTCTGATAATGGGTTCCTGTGGGATGTCGATTCCTCCCATGATCATGTGGGTGACATGTTGCAGCTCATTTGTTTCATTCTTCCTGTTTACCTCTTTCTCCCGGAATTGATTTTTGGCTCAGTCACTAAGGAACTCTCGGAGGTGCCCTTTGCTAAGTAGTCTACTTCTTCTCGGAGCTGTTTGCAATCTTCGGTCCTATGACCATGTGTGCCGTGATATTCGCACACTAAGTTAGGGTTCCTCTGTGATGGATCTGATAGTACAGGTCTTGGCCACCCGGTGTCTCTGATTTTACTGATGGCGGATACGACGTCTAAAACGTCAACATTGAAGTTGTATTTCGACTGGTGCGGTGCCTCTGTCGGTCCTGCGTGCATATTTAATTAGACTTTGCTCACGAGTCCCCGGGGATTCTTACCTCGGTCTATTCTTAGATTATTTTAGGGTATGTTGCGCCTTGGGGCATTTCTCCTATCTTCGGTGTATGGTTGGTATCTTTCCTTGTTTAGCTTTGGCTTCTTTCCTAGGAGTCTCCTTGGATATACCGAGCCCGAGGGGGCTCCCAGTTGGTCGTCCTCGACCCTGATCTTTGATTGGTATTGGTTGTGGACGTCCGACAAAGTCACAACGGGACATTCAACCAAATTCTGCTTCAGTTGCTTTGAAGCCACCGAGCTTCGCTCATCTAAGAATTGGGTGAAGGCCTGCACTGCCCAGTCATCGGAGACTGGTGGTAATTCCATTCGCTCCATTTGAAAGCGAGATAGCAACTCCAGCAGCATCTCGTTTTCCCTTTGTATGATTTTAAAGACGTCGGATTTCCCTGTAGCCACCTTGATGGAACCGGCATGTGCCTTTATGAAAGAATCTACTAACATGGCAAATTATTCTATTGAATTTGGAGCTAGGTTGTGATACCACATCATGGCCCATTTTGAGAGTGTTTCCCTAAAGCTTTATAGTAGGATGAATTCGATATCGTCGTCCCTTAGGTCGTTTCCCTTCACCGCACAAGTGTAAGCAGTGACGTGCTCGTTGGGATCTGAGGTTCCGTTGTACTTCGGAAGGTTGGGCATTCTGAATTTCTTCGGGATGGGCTTTGGAGCGACATTTGACGGGAATGGCTTTTGCACAAATTTCTTTGAATCAACACCCTTTAGGATCGGGGGTGCACTGGGGATCTGATCGACCCTCGAGTTGTAGGTCTCCATCTTTTTGTTATTGGCTTTTATAATTTTTTCACCTGATTTGATCCTCTATAGGATGTCATCGAGATTCTTTATAATAGGGGGGTTGGCTGCTGACCCGTTGTTACTCGATCTTTTCAGTACCTGTTCGGTTCGAGGAGTCATTTCCGGTGCTGCTGTGTGTGGAGTTTGTTGATGGCTTTGCAGTTGAGCAATTGCCAGTTGTTGTGCCTGCAACATCTCAAAGATAACATGAAGTCTAACCTCTTGTTCCTCCCGAGCTGGGGTTCTCTAAGCTTCTTGTTGGTCTCTTTGGCGTACGCTCCTGTTAGCGTGGAAGCTTATATTGATGTGTTGAACATCGCGTGAGACCACATCTGTAGGGATTGGCTCTAGTGCATCCTCAAGGTTTAGTGGTGGTGCGCCAATACTTGGAACAGCTACACAATTCTCTACGTGGTCCTCAAGACCGTTGTTTTCATATGCATTTACTGAGTTAGACATTTTCACCTGAAATCAAAGATTCTTGGACAAGAAAAAGCGTGAAAGATAACTTGCGTTATGTAGTGAACCAGCAAGAAAACAATTACTATTATTTTTAGCCCATGGTGGGCGCCAAACTATTTACCTGGAAAATGGTAATTACAATTAGATTTGATTTTATGGTTCTAAAAATACGTGATCTATTTTTTATGCTAGTTGTTAGGCAATAGATGCTAAGTATGAGACTAGGAAATGAGATAAGAACTTGAAACTAGTATGCTTAAGCAAACCAGGTAGTTGAGAATCGGGACCTCGAGGTCGAGCTCGACACTAAGCTATGGGCAGTCGACGAAGGGCTAATAGTATTGAGAGCTTTGATGAAGGCTCTTTATGGCCAATAATGAGCAATATATGAAGAACAATAAATAGAACGCAATAAATATAAGCAATATACTTAAGTAGTGAATCCAGAGAATATGTTTAAGTTAGAGAGCAAAGAATGTTCTTGTATTGAAAGTTGCGGGTAGTATTCTCTCTCCCTCCACAAAATGACAAGGGTCACCTTTATATACCAAGGGTGGAATCCCAACATAGTACAAATGCATTTATTACAAAGATATATGGCTGGTACAGCCATTTAAGGCCATGGTCATGATCTAGCCTGATAGACTTGGTTAGCTTTAGTCACGCACCTTGGGAACTTTCTGTTAGTCCATCATAGCTGCGGATTTGCACTACCTCCAGATCGAGCGTATGGAAGCCCTCAGAGTCGGGCCTCGAAACTAGCCTCGAGCCTTCCGAGAACGGGCTGCAGGATATCATAATGATCATAAAATCGGGCTCTTCAATTTTAGCCGTATACAAAGGGACAGTCTAGAAGACTTGAGGCTGGGTTTTGACTATAGCTTGAGCATAGAAATGTTGATTGTGTGAGCACGTGCTTTTAGATTAATATGTCTGTTAGTTTCCCTATTAGTGGAGTTTGTGGCTGGATGCCTACGTGATGAGTATGATGTGACAGCGAGATGTGTGCGTATGGTTTGAATGTGATGACAAGAGTTTGCTTCTAATGTAAAGAGGACTATTGGGTGCTTGATTTCTACCTTGATGTGACGTATAGTATCGAGTTATTAGCATGTTGGAGGATATTTCATGTTGTTTAATTGTGGAACGAATTATATTCTCATGCCTTGTTGATAAGTTCATAATTAGGAAGAATAAGTAATTACGTAGTAGTTATGGCCATGAAAGGATATAGAGAGGTGTCAGTTTGAGGCTAAGTAGAAGGGTTATCACTTGCGGGTAATCTATGGATGTGTGATCCTTATGAAGTTGTGTGGAGAGTTTCCTTTTACTAGTGGGTAATAGGTGTTGTGATTTGAGTTTGGATTGGTTGAGAAAGTTGACCGGACCGTCACGAGGATGAATGCGAGATTCGCAAATGATTTGAGGTATTATATGGCTTGAGTTACATTAGCTTATGAAGGATTTAGCTGAATCCTATTGCAGTATTATGCCAGTATGGGGGCGGCTATTGTAAGTTATTAGATGCTTTATTCCTTGGCTTTGAGCCAAGTGGGGGAGTCTACTAATGATAAGTTGATTACACAGTTATATGTTGTATTGGTTTCGATTTGAGGTATACTTGTGAATAAGTTATGTTCTACAGAGGGTGAAATTGTGGATGACTCAAGTAAAGGAATTTCGGGATATGGGTTGTATTATGTTTTGTGGGTATATGGGAATCATTGAACGATTAAGTTGTTATTCCTAAAGGATATAGTGTGCATGAGGTAGGGGTTCACTCGGTTGCTTATTAGCATGGATTACTTCCTTGGGTGTTGTTGTGCTAATGGGGCACAGGTCATTTAGTCCAATGGGTTAGTTTAATTGAGATCTGAGTAGAGTGGAATACTCTCGAAAATGGTTCTAATGAATTCAATATTTAGATGTAGCAAGTGGGAATTTTTAGGAGTTGTATATGTCTAGAAACTAAGATTTACATTGGATGGTATCGAGACTTGCAATATTTGTATATCATATGGATTCTACATTTAGTATCAGGAAGGTAAAAGGAACAACTTTAAATTTACAGAAGGTCTCTTCAGAGTGGGTATCTCGGTTGTGGTACTTTTGGGATTCTCAAAAGAGCATTCAACGGCGTATGAGCCTTATGGCAGTGTGGTTTTATGCTAGGGTCTTGTGTGGTGAGTCTTGTTTGAGGATTTGGGTATTATGGCAAGGGGAAGTATTAATTTGAAGGTAATTAAGAAGAAACTCAGAGAAATAGGACAGCTTGATAGTAGGTTGGATCAGCATGGTAATGGATATGATCGGTTCTTTGGGTGCCTATGATGTGGTGGATTTTCACAGGTGTTTTGTGGCAATGCTCTTGGATATTTGGTGACCTGCGTAGCTTGGTTGAGTTTGAGGGATTCAGTCCTGACAGTTTGGTTTTGTGCAAATGGGATTCGGAGAGTTCTTGATGGTTTCTACCACAGTTAGAGATGTATATTTCCTACTAGCATGAGGAGCATGTGATGTATAGTGATTTTCCCCTAGATGGGATCAAATGGAAAGTTCTTGGCTAATTAAGTATGTAGTTGCTTGTGACTCGGAATGGAATGTCGCGCCCCCTTTTCCCTCGCAGAGTTCGTGTTTCAACATTTTTTTTGGGACAACTCATTTCCTTTTGGGCAGGGGTACAGAATTTAAAGAGTTGCTACCTAACGGATTTAAGATGCGTTAGGGAACCTAAAGCAAATAACTCATAAATCGGTTTACATTACAAGAGATTGGGTAAGGGCTGGAAATAACCTTGAGGGGAAGGTGTTAGGTACCCCTCGAGGTCCACAACGGTGGGTCATGGCCAAACTCAATTTAAGTGAATTAATCATAAGCAATTTAAACAAATATGGAGGTTATTTAAACGGGAATAGAGGGGGTCCTAGGTTTATTAGCCTATAGGATCACTTCTGTGCAATACCCAGTAAACTTTCCTCAAATAGAGGTGTTACGCGTAGCATTAGCGCACAGGTCATCATATCCTTTACTACCCAATTACCCTCCCCTTGATTATTGTTACCTAAGTGTTCTAATAGTATCCAATACTTGCCTGATGCGTGCATTACCCGTCCCTCACCTGTGTTACTCACCTTGAACCGGCTAATTCTCTAGTTTGCGACGCCTTTGCCCCTCTAATTGGCTTCCACGTGCATCAAATCTATCCAAAATCAGAACGAATACGTCACAATATGCTATGGGAACAAAGCCCAAGCGAAAACAATCGAATTATCACAAAATTCCAGAAATTGTTCAAACCCGACCCCTGAGCCCACATCTCGGAATTTGACAAAATTCACAAACTAGAACCCTTATACTCTTACGAGTCTATCCATACAAAAATTATCCAATTCCGATACCATTTGGTCCTTCAAATCATCATTTTATATTTTTGAAAGATTTCACAATTTTCTTCCCAAATTCCATCCCAAATCACGAATTAAATGATTAATTCAATGATAGATTCATGTACTCTAGCCAAATCTGAGTTAGAATCACTTACCCCAATGAATTTCTTGAAAAACCTTCAAAAAATCGCAAAAATCCGAGCTCTCTAGGTCAAAATATCAAATAAAACCCAAAACCTCGTATTTACAGAGTACCTCACAGATTTCTACCTCTGCGGGCTGCACAAAATCAACCGCGGTCCGCACAAAAATGACCATGGCCGCACAAGCTTTCCTCTGTAGTGATAGGCTTTAGTATTTTGGCCATAACTTTCGCTACAGATGTCCACATTGCGATATCTTTACCTTTCTGGAAACTAGACACGAAGGGCTACAACTTTCGTTTTTGAATCATCTCAAATTCCTTGTAGATCAAAAGATATGAGCTTCCAAAGTAGGACCAACGGAATGTTCTTCACCGCGGTCGCACACCATTTTGTGCGGTCCGCACAAAAAAAGTCAAATAGGACTATCACATAAAGATGAAATTAAGGGGCTCATATTTACCTCCACAAATAAGCAAACAATTTCACGCCTCAAACAAACAGTTTTAGATGATTTAAAGTCCTATAGCATGATATCAAGATGAGCACAAAATATGAAGTAGTTTCATTAAGGCAGGGCAGTAGATATCTAATCAGTTTGCCTACTGATTTTATTACTTCCTGAAACTGGGCAGGTTTCAAGCAACAGGAAAATAGAAATCTTAAACCTAAAATCCAATTAACCTACAAGATTTTCTAAGTGATAGCCGAACAGAATTTTATAAATTGGGTATCTGAGCTGTAAACAGTTACTTGTTTTAGCAGGCTAATTTTTATCTTTTAGACCCTACAGGCATGATATCTAAGTGTAGAAGCTGATCTTACAACCTTATAGGCATGGTATCTAAATGGGGAAATGATTCTGGAATTTCCTATAGACATGGTATCTAAATGCAAAACTGATTCTGAAATTTCCTATAGACATGGTATCTAAATGCAAAAATGATTCTGAAATTTCCTATAAGCATAGTATCTAAATGCAGAAGTGATTTAAAACTTTATAGGTGTGATTTTAAAAATACAGAACTAATTTTTAAACTTTGTGGGCATGATTTAAATGCATAAATTAATTTGACAGCCTTATAAGCATGGTATCTAAATGCAGTAGTGAGAATTTTGAAAGGATATTCAGAATTATTTTGGTCCTATAGGCATAACATCTAAAAATGGGCCAGGACATGTTGAACAAATTAAATCCTATAGGTATGTTATTTACTGCACACAGTAATATAATGCAATGAAACAAATACCTATAGGCATGTTATCTACTGCATGCAGTAACAGAATATAAATAACCTATAGGCAGGATATCTTGCATATAGTAGTGAAAATATTTGAAAGGAGTGGTCACCTAAAGCAAGTTTTCTACCCCATTTTCATGCAAACGTTAAACAAGGCCCAGTTTTGTACAATTCACTATTGCCCAATCATTATTGTAAATAATTATTACATACCATAAGCAAATGAATAAATTACAAAGTATATAACTATAGGAAGCCTGCAGCAGGCCCAATGCATCCAGATAACCCGGGCCTTCAAACCATAACAGCGTGTCAGAGTTCCAAAGGGCTTCAAGAACCCAGGGCAGTGCTCACACATAGAAAACAAATGTTCAGAATCAGTTGAAAAGGGATTAGGGACCAAACCCCAGCGTGTCAGAGTTCACAAGGGTCTCACATGGACCACGAGCAATGCTTACGCTGACGAGACCAAGGACAGAACTTACAGAAAACCTAAGGATGTGATTCAGGGTAGCATAAGCAGCACATAAAAGGAGGCCATAGTTAAAGGGGGTAGATTTTCTTAGAGACCTACTTGATTTAGGGAGACAGCATAGCAGAGTTCAGAACATAGAGTAATAGATAGCAAAATCTAGACATGTGAACAGAGTTACATTGAAAGGTCTAAAACACAAATTGGAATGTTTGCAAAGTTCTTCATTCATGGCATTTAATGAGTTAAAACCTGAAAGGTGCACATGCTAGCATCAACCATAACATAAATATATAACCTAATTATCGAAAGGTAAACAGCCATATGAGATCCAATGAACTAAAGGCATGTTGAAAGACATGTTATCAAGATACATGAGTGACAGAATTAACAAGGCTACATACAAGAAACCAATCAGAGGGTATTAAGCTTAAAAACTTAAGAGGATTCAAACAAACAGTCTCAAAACTAATAGTTTTAATTAGAAAACTAAAGAGGCTCGAACAAACATACAATTTGACCGAATCAAGCTCGAGAAAAATACATTTTAAACACACTGATACGTAAGGGTAAACTGGCAGAGGTATAGCAACTCGCTAGTTAAGCGAGAAAAGCGATAATAACACCACAATAGTTGAGAACCCAGAATATTTGGCTTTGGCTTTCAGTCAGCCAAAACCAGAGATAGAACGAAATAGCAAAGAATGCACAGAATTAGAACTTAAGTTTTTTTCAATGAGATGTAGTGATTCCGGCCTCCTTCTAAAGGAGAAAGGGGAGGGGTTTATATAGTGATGGAGATTAATACATAAACATGGGAATTCATTAGTAAAACACTACAAAGGAAAGCAATCAAAAACAATAAGGAAAAGAGGAAATTTTAGAACCCTAATTTTAGGCAAAGTGCATAAATCGACTGAAATAAAGTAAAAATAACATGCTGCATAAAATAGGAAGAACATAGATGGAAATACTGTTCAAAACCAAAGAATCGTGCCAGATTTGGTTTGACTTAGATAGGATCTGAAACCCTAATACAGGGTAAGTTAAAATCGGTCAAAAAATAATAAATATGCACATAATAAGACGAATATAAGCAAGATAATACTTAAAATCAAAAGTTTGAACCATCTTTCGTTCGAATCAAAGCAAATCGGGATACCCTGATTTTAGGGTAAGTAAGAATCTCAAAGATACACAGAGATTCATAGAGATTCATACCATAAAAGAACAAGAACGAATGGAGACGGAAAAGATTGAGTAACTGAACCAGATTATGTTCCTTTTCTATGAGATCTGCTTGCCATATTTAGGCAAGTGGACTAGGTAACACCACAGATGAACCAGTAGATAAGGAGCACGGGTATGGTAAGTAAATAACGGGTAAATCCCATGGCTAAGGGGTTTAGGAAAAGAATCTGGTAAAGGTGGCATTTAGGGTTTTTCAGAGAGAGGTGAGACGGGGAGAGTTCAAGGGCGGCGGGAATGGGATAATGATCCCCAGGGTTAGGGATTTAGGACTTAAAAGGGTGGGTTTGATATGGACCGTTGATATCAGAGATCAACGGCCATGATTAAAGGGGGGTTGGGTCATGTTTATGGAATGGGTTACTAACCAGGTAATTATAGGGGTCATTTGGATTGGTCTTTAAAGGGTTGGGCTGGACATTGGGTCAGATTTAGGTCCAAAATTAAATAGAAATGGGGCCAAATTTTAAATACCCAATTTTAACAAATAAATAATTAATAAAATAATAAATGAGTACCAAAAATATCCTTTGTATACTAAAAAGTTTTAAAATAGTTATTTAATATTTTAAAAATATAAAAGAGCATTGTATGCATAAATAATGTAATTATACATTAATATAGGCTATTATTGCAAAGATGTGCAATTTAGCTTTAAAATGCAAATGTAATTACAAAAAAGGCACTAAAACTATTTAAACACTATGTGGGCATAAATAATGAATTTAGATGGTTATATCATCACAAAGAATAGAATGAAGGATAATTATTGGATATTTATATAATAAAAGGGTAGACATAAATTGATTTGCAACCTTTAAAATCATAGAAAAATTGTAAAAATACTTATGCATGCTTATAACGGCATTTGAACTATTTTGAAAGTATATATATATATATATATATATAAGGGAAAATTGGGTATCAACAGCTGCCCATCTTTGCCCGGGAAGGATGAAAGAGTTTTCGGGTAAAGAAATGATAAGCGATTTTGACCGAATTGGATGTTTTGAAAAATATAGGCCGCAAGCCGGTCTTTGATCTGCCAACATATCCCTGATTTTACAAGAATCAGGTCACATGTAGTTCTGGAACCAACGGTGAATGAAGCCGATGGAGTTATTATAGGAATGGTAGCAAGTTTCGGAAAAACTCCTCCTTTGGGGAGGATAGTATCAAATGGGTTTATGCTGAGTTATGAGTACGAGTCTGAAGTGTAACAAATGTATCATAGGGTAGATATCTGAACGGTCATAGAGTAAAGGTGGGTAATTGATGGGCTCGATTACGTTTGAAATAATGATAAGGCACAAATGGAAACCGGAGCGAAGGCTGCTCCTGTTTGAAGAACGGTTACTTCCTGAATTACCTGCAAAACTTAAAACACAATGCATACAAGTATATAGAGTATTGCGAGAATTTAAACATGATGCAAGTTCCCTTTAGACCATGAAAGGTTGTCTTTGGACAGTGAAGATGATGTCCGGGGCCATGAATCATGAGATAAGAGATTCCCAGGCCATGAAATGATGTTCTTGAGTCATGAGAATGGTGCCTCTGAACCATGACGCCTTTAAATAATGGTGCGCAGTATTGAGAGATCCTCAGGCCATGACATGGTGTCTTCAAGCTATGAGGATGATTCCTTTGGACAAGTTTGTTGTACATTAGCCCATGAATTGCAAAGACATGATACCAAAGGTAATAACAAGGCAACGCTTAGCCTCGTACAGAGTTTGGGGCTGAGCTTAGCTTCGAGAGAAGAATATAATGCAAATTGAAAGTGGAGGAACACTTATACAGAAGGAGACAATGCTTAGTCTCACGAGAAGGCAGTGCTTAGCCTTATGCAAATATGGAGGCAGGGCTTAGACTCATACGAGCTTTGAGACAAGGCTTAGTCTCATGCAAAGAGAAGGCAATGCTTAGCCTTATGAAAATGTGGAGGCAGGGCTTAGCCTCATGCAATATTTGAGACAAGGCTTAGTCTCATGCAAAGAGAAGGCAGTGTTTAGCCTTATGCAAATAGGGAGGCAGGGCTTAGCCTCATGCAAGATTTGAGACAAGGCTTAGTCTCATGCAAAGAGAAGGCAGTGAGCCTTATGCAAATAGGGAGGCATGGCTTAGCCTCATGCAAGATTTGAGACAGGGCTTAGTCTCTTTCAAAGAGAAGGCAATGCTTAGCCTTATGCAAATGTGGAGGCAGGGCTTAGCCTCATGTAAGGTTTGAGACAAGGCTTAGTCTCATGCAAAGAGAAGGCAATATTTAGCCTTATGCAAATAGAAAGGCATGGATTAGCCTCATGCAAGGTTTGAGACAAGGTTTAGTCTCATATAAGGAGAAGGTGGTTCTTAACCTTATGCAAATAGGGAGGAAGGGCTTAGCCTCATACAAGGTTTGAGGCAGGGCTTAGTCTCATGCAAGGAGAAGACGTGTAGCCTTATGCAAATGCAGAGGCAGGGCTTAGCCTCATGCAAGATTTGAGACAAGGCTTAGTATCATGCAAGGAGAAGGCAGTGCTTAGCCTTATGAAAATGGGGAGGCAGGGCTTAGCTTTATGCAAGTTTTTAGACAGGGCTTAGTCTCATGCAAAGAGAAGGCAATGCTTAGCCTTATGAAAATGGGGAGGCAGGGCTTAACCTTATGCAAGTTTTTAGACAGGGCTTAGTCTCATGCAAAGAGAAGGCAATGCATAGCTTTATGCAGTGAACAAGTAGCAAATAAGAGTAGAATATTTCTTAGCTGGAAATATACTTGCGTCTAGTGGCTTGATTGATAGTGACTTTGATATGTGTATATTTGCGAATACTCCTATTATGTTCACCACGCCTGCATCCAAAGAAAAACCGTGAGTGTTGTAAGGGGAGGTTGGTTCGTGCTCTTCTTTTCTTGCTCTGCTTTGTTCTGCTTTGGGAACCCTGTTCGAGTTACCCTAGGTAACGCCTAGCTGCCATAGGAATGAAGTTTTCGAAAATACGTACTAATTGACGAAATAGAGTTACTTTAGAAAACATAGTATGACTGTAACACTTTTTAGAGACATTGAAGCTTCCTTGCGATAGAATTTTGAAGGTCCTCCTCAAAATTCTGCCCCAGTTTGATCTTTTGGTCATTCTGCATGCAGCGGAGTTTATTGGATCTGCTCCAGAATTTTGAGAATATTACTTAACCGTTTTCTGACTTTCTGGCGTATGATGGTGTTGGCTGGACTTGCTCCGAAATTTTTAGGGTCCTCCTCAAAATTCTGCCCCAGATTCTAATTCTGAGGGAAACTGAAAATTTATTAAGATATGACCGAACCCACAGGGCTGCCTACGTATCCCCTCTTAAATGGGAATCAAGTCAAGTGTAGTTCAATTACATCATATGAAGGAATGTAAACAATCTAAACATAGTTTCTCTTGACTGTGTCTGAATTGATTGGTTTTGGCCAGACTTCTCCGTCCATTTCTGCAAATATGAGTGTTCCTCCTGTTAGCACCTGGTGAACCGTGTAACGACCTTACCAGTTGGGAGAGTATTTCCCTTTGGCTTCATCTTGATGTTGGAAGATCTTCTTCAACACCAACTATCCCGGTGCGAATTGTTTGTGTTTGACCCTTTTGTTAAAAGCTCTAGACATCCTGTTCTGATAAAGCTGACCATGGCATACTGCATTCATTCTTTTTCCGTCTATAAGGGTCAGTTTCTCATAATGGCTCCTTATCCATTATGCATCAATGAGTTCGGCTTCCTGTATGATCCTTAAAGAAGGAATTTCTACCTCGGCTGGAATGACAGCTTCGGTACCATAAACTAGTAAATAGGGGGTTGCCCCAGTTGATGTGCGGACCATAGTGCGGTACCCCAATAGGGTAAAGGGTAACTTCTCGTGCCATTGTTTGTGATTTTCTACCATCTTCCTTAGTATCTTCTTGATGTTTTTGTTGGCAACTTCCACGGCTCCATTCATTTAGGGCCTGTATGTTGTAGAGTTTTTGTGCTTGATTTTGAAGGTTTCACACATGGCTTTCATTAGGTCACTATTGAGATTGGCGGTATTATCAGTGATAATGGACTTGGGAACCCCGAATCGGCAAACAATACGATCATTGACAAAGTCTGCGACAACTTTCTTGGTTACAGCCTTGTAAGATGCAGTTTCTACACATTTCATAAAGTAGTCAATAGCCACTAGACTAAACTGGTGCCCGTTTGAAGTGGTGGGCTCGATTGGACAAATGACGTCCATTCCCTAGACAGTAAAAGGCCAAGGTGCACTTGTTGCGTTAAGCTCATTAGGTGTTACCCTTATCATGTCTGCATGTACCTAGCATTGGTGGCATTTCTATACATACCAGATGCAATCCATTTCCAAGGTCATCCAAAATATCCTGCTCTGAGTATCTTCTTGACTAGAACAAAACTATTCATATGTGGTCTGCAAGTTCCAGCATGTATCGCCTCAAGCAATTTGGAAGCCTATTTTGCGGCAGCACACCATAACAGTCCCAGATCAGAAGTTCTTCCATACAGGGTCCCTCCGCTTTGGAAGAAGTGATTGGATAGCCTCCGTAGAGTGCATTTCTGAGTATGGTTTGCCTGCTTCAGGTATTCTCCTTTTGACAAATATTCCTTGACATCGTGGAACCAAGGTTTTCCATCCATTTCCTGTTCAACATGAGCACAGTAACCCGATTGATTATGGATCCTCACCGAGATGGGATCGATGAAATTCTTATTTGGATGTTGTATCATTGATGACAGGGTGGCCAGTCTGTCTGCGAACTCATTTTGAATTCTGGGCACATGTTTGAATTCTAACTTTGCGAATCTCTTCATCAACTCCTGCACATGATACAAGTATGGCAGTATCTTGGTGTTCTTCGTAGCCCATTCTCCTTTAACCTGATGTACCAGAAGATCTGAATCACCAATTACCGGCAGCTCTCGTATATTCATATAGATGGCCAGATTGAGTCCCATGATACAAGCCTCATATTCTACCATGTTGTTGGTGCATGGAAACCTAAGCTTCGCGTATATAGGGTAATGTTTACCTGTTTTTGATACCAAAACTGCTCTGATGCCCACTCCTTTGAAGTTTGCAGCTCCATTAGCAATGTCCTCTCCTACGAATTATACTTTTTCATCAGGAAAATACATTTTCAAGGGTCTGTATTCTCCTCCCACAGGATTTTCAGCAAGATGGTATGCCAATGCTTGTCCTTTGACCGCCTTCTGAGTTACATAGACGATATTAAACTCACTTAACATTATCTGCCACTTGGCTTACTTCCTAGTTTGGCATGGGCTTATGAAAGATGTACTTCAGAGGGTCCATCCTGGATATGAGGTATTGGTGTAGGCACAGAGGTAATGCCTCAATTTTTGGGCTGTCCAAATCAAAGCGCAGCAAGTGCGTTCCATCAGAGAATATCATGCTTCATAAGGTGTGAACTTCTTACTCAAGTATTATAGGGCTTGCTCTTTTCTTCATGTCTCGTTATGTTGTCCCAAAACACATCCGAAAGCTCCATCTAATACGGATAGATAGAGTAGCAAAGGTCTCCCAGGTTCTGGCGGGACTAGGATTGGTGGTGTGGACAGATATTTCTTGATTTGTCAAAAGCCTTCTGAAAATCTTCGATCCAACTCGTTTCAACATCTTTCCTCAACATTTTGAAGATGGGCTCACATATAACTGTGGACTATGATATGAAGCGGCTGATGTAGTTGAGACGTCCCAGGAAGCTCATCACGTCCTTCTTGCTCTTTGGTAGTGGTAACTCTTGAATAGCCTTAACTTTGGACGGGTCCAACTCGATTCCTCGGCGGTTGAAAATGAATCCCATCAACTT
The DNA here is from genome assembly GCF_000393655.2 of Nicotiana sylvestris. Lineage (NCBI taxonomy): Eukaryota > Viridiplantae > Streptophyta > Magnoliopsida > Solanales > Solanaceae > Nicotiana > Nicotiana sylvestris. The sequence continues at coordinate 128,278,058 of NC_091064.1, read as the reverse complement.
TCCTGCAAAAACCCTGAATGCACATTTTGCGTGGTTCAACTTTAAATTATACCTCCTTAGACTGTCAAAGAACTTCCTAAGTATGCTATGTGATCTGGGGCCTTCTTGGATTTGATGATGACGTTGTCAACATACACCTCTATTTCCTTGTGTATCATATCGTGGAAGATGGTTATCATGGCTCTCATCTAGGTGGCCCCAACATTCTTTAGACCGAATGACATCATCTTGTAGTAGTACACTCCCCACGGTGTAATGAAAGCTGTCTGTTTTCTCTACGTCTTCTTTGTCCATCCAGATCTGGTGATAACTCTTGAAGCAATCTACAAAGGATTGGCATTCATGTTTGGTGCAATTGTCGATCAGGATGTGTATATTTGGCAGTGGAAAATCATCCTTGGGACTTTCTCTTTTTAAATCCCGATCGTCGACACATACCCTGACCTTCCCATCTTTCCTTGGAACCAGTACAATGTTGGCTAACCAGGTTGGGTACTACCCTAAGGACTTTAACTTTGATTTTCTTAGTGACCTCCTCTTTGATTTTTAGACTCATGTCTGGTTTGAACTTTCTGAGTTTCTACTTCATCGGTGGACAAATTGGATTGGTAGGCAACTTATGAGCCACTATAGATGTGCTCAGACTGGTCATGTCATCATATGACCATGCAAAGATATCCTCATATTCCTTTAGGAAACGAATGTACTCTTCCCTCTCTAACAGTGATAAGTGAATGCTTATGCGAGTCTCCTTGACAGTTTCGGCATTTCCCAAATTAATTGCTTCGGTTTCATCCAGGTTGGACTTGGGTTTGTTCTCAAAATTCTCAACCACTCTGACAACTTCCTCAAGTATTTCATCTTCTTCTTCTGAGTCACTATCCTTATGTTGCATTGTCTCATTACATGTCACAGTCATCGGTTCTTCAGGAAAATTAATAATAATGTTGTAGAAAGAAAAATGTGAAGATAATAATGAATAATAAATAGCAATGCATTGATCAAGTTTCAAAATATCAAAAACAAGTACGGCTAGGTGACTCGAACAATTATTTTGAAACAAAATGTGTCTTTAAAATCAAATTTCTGAAAACATCTTGAAATGCCTAACATGGCTAAAAAAATCAGGCTAAATGCCAAGCTACCCAGGGACTCGGCTGGCCCGGGATGGTGTGGCGGACCAATTCTTGAGAACAGCCCCCTTCTCCAAAGTCTGAATGGTGAGGCCTTCTTCCTCCTCCTCCTCAATTATAACATTGCAATCCATATTCTCGTCGTCCAGGAATAGGTTCCTCAACCCAGCCAAAGCTTCTTTCTCTGCAGATCCCCATATCGTATCGGCCTGGTGAAAAGTCTGACTCAGGTGTGGTACCGGCTGCTCTATAGGGTTATAAGGACCACACCATGGAGGCGACCAATCATCATACTCTTACCATGTGCATGGATATCCCAGCCCGAAGCCTTGGAGCTCTTTCCCAAGCCCTTTGCCGGGTTCATACCCAGACCATGCCAGTATGCTCTCTATTTTGTTACTCCACCACTTGTCTTTCTCAATTACGTTGACATGTTCAATGTGGTGATAAGTTCTCCACCCAGTCTTCTTCTATTCTCGATAACTGGGATAGTTTGACTGGTGTAAATGGGGTTACTTCCGTCTCCGTGAATGATCACCTCCTGATGATTCCATTCGAACTTCATGATCTGGGGTAGCGTAGAAGCCATGACCCCAGCAGCATGTATCCAAGGTCAACCCAACAGAAGATTGTATGTAGCTGATATGTCAAGCACTTAGAATTCAACATCGAACCAAGTTGGCCCCATCTGCAGGCAAAGGTTAATCTCCCCAATCGTGGCCCTTTGAGACCCATCAAAGGCTTTCACGTTCATACTTCCTACTCATATCTCGTGGAAATCCTTGCCCAATCTTTTCAGAGTAGTCAATGGACAAATGTTGAGGTTTGAACCCCCATCTATTAGGACCCTGGCAATGAATTTGTCTTCAAACTATACAGTGATATGCAGTGCCCTATTGAGACTTAACCCTTCAGGCGGTAGTTCATCCTTGTGGAAGGTGATCTTGTGACTCTCCAGCACTTGCCCTAACATGTTGGCCATTTCCCCGCAGGTGATATTGTTGGGCACATAAGCTTCATTTAACACCTTCATCAGATCATTCTTATGCGCCTCTGAATTTTGCTATAGTGACAGGATGAATATCTGGGCGGGGGTCTTGTTTAAATGATCGACGATAGAGTATTCCTTCGCATGTACTTTCCTCCAAAGATCGTCCGGTCTAGTTTCAATGATAGGTTGTTTAGTAGCAGCCTTCTTGCTTGATCCTCCCAAATTTTTAAGTGCATAGATCCTCCAAGTTCTGGTCATTCCCTGTGCGGCACCAGATTCTTCCATCTTGCTTTTCCCTTTTGCCTAGCTTCGACAACGTAATCCCAAGGTATAGCGTTGGACTTGAAAAGAGGCATGGTTGCTACTATCACTGTGAAAGGTGTGGCTACTTCTACCTCAAATAGAATAGGTGTGGCTGCAGGTGGTGTTACTTCCACCTGAAATGGAACCGATGCGGTTACCTCAACCTCAACTAACGGCTTTACCTGGACCGCAATAGGATTGAGAGTGAATGCGGGCTTTTTATGATCGTCGCCCTCTTTGATAAGTCCAATTGATCCCTCAGGATCCCACTCCTCATCAGTTTCTATCACATTGACCCCTTCGCCCCTATGATCTGGAAGAGGATTGTTGCGAACATTGGGTGCAGCTTCCTTTGCCTGTATGACCTTGTTATCAATCAATATCTAGATCTTATCTTTAAATGTCCGACACTCGTCAATGGTGTGCCCCTTCATATCGGAATGGTATGCGTAGTTTAAATTTGGGTTGACCCATCGAGATGAATTCTCCATTGCCACAGCAAGAATAGGGGTGACATAACCAGCAGCCATCAACCTTTCATACAGTTAGTCGATGGGTTCAGCAATGGCAGTGTATTGTCTGGGTGGTTTGCGATCAAAATTAGGTCGGGGTTTCTGGTAATTTGGACGAGTTAGAGGTGAATAATAGTAGGCTAGCTGGGTGTTATAAGTGGGATAGGTGGTGGCGGGTTGGGAATATCTGGGAGGTGAGGGTTGGTATGTAGGTGGAGGTGTTTGGTATGTGGGTGGAGGTGTTTTGTATATTAGCGGAGATTTTGGGCCTTGGGCCACCATTAATGCCCCAACTTATTTCTTTTTTGATATGCCACCTGATTGCAATGCTTTGTTCGTGGCCTATAGTGCCTCAAAATTTGTCACCATCCTGCTTTTAATACCTTCTTCAATCCTTTCTCCGAGTTTGATGATGTCGGAGAACTTGTGATTCTCAGTGACCATTAGCCTTTCATAATATTGTGGGTCATGTGCCTTGATAAAGAACTTGTTCATTTGTTCCTCGTCTAATGCCAGTCTGACCTTGGCTGCTTCCGACCTCCACCGAGTAGCATACTCGCGGAAAGTCTTAGTTGGCTTCTTCTTTAAGATCTGGATATAGAAGACATCCAGTGCATTTTCTGTATTAAACTTGAATCGATCCATAAATTCTGATGCCATGCTCACCCAATTAGCCCACCTCTTAGGATTATGGCATATGTACCAGGACAGGGCATCTCCGGTAAGACTTCTCATGAAAAGCTTCATTCGAATCCTTTCATCTTTTCCGACCCCTACAGTCTTGTCACAGTAAGTTCTCAAATGAACCTTGGGATCACTTGTTCTGTTAAAAATTTTGCACTTGGGAGGTTTGTAACCCTCTGCCAGTTCCACATCTGGTTGTATGCATAAATCCTCGTAGCTCAGACCTTATATCCCTTTACCTCCTTCAACACCCTGAACTCGACTTGTCAGCTTCTTGAGCTCCTCAGCCGTGTTCTTGATGAGCAGTTCTTTCTCAGCGGATTCTGGTATTTAGGAGATTGGTTGAGTGGAGTGAGGTTGTGTTTCCACGTATATGGGATTATTTTAGTGAGTGTCAGGGATTTGGGTGAAGTGGTGGTCGTTGGTTGAGTTTTGAGGATTGGGAATAGGTTGTGGTGTGTTCTGGGGAGTATTATAGGTAGTGGTTTATGGGTACTGGGTTGGTTGATGATGGTGTTGTAGAGAAGTTAGTATCGGTAAAGGATTGGGGTTTTGAGGTGGTGTTGCATATTGATAGGGTGCGGGAGGATTTTGTGGACGTTGGTTTGGCGTATTTTGAGGAGGTTTTGGGTTTTGAGAATTTTGTTGGTTAACGTCTGGGACATTTAAGGTGAGGGAGAGGTTTGCCAAATTACGGACCTGCTCAGTTCTCCTTATAACTCCAGTATCTTTTGTCCCAATCGTAAAACCAAGTCATTTTGTGCCGGGGTACTCCGACCGTCTGAAGTTTCAATGTTCTCAGCATTTTCTTTTCGTATAACACTCAAGTCATCCATCTTAGATTTTCCTTTGCTTTTCGGATTACTCGGAGGAGGAGAAGGAGGTGGAGGGCCTCTAAATCTGGTGTGATATACTGATGATGCCAGTATGTGCGAACCAACCTTAGGGGATGGGAATAATAAAAATAAAGAAAAACAAAAGGTAAACAAGTCAGTAGGATTCTAAAAAGTTTGCAGTATTTAAACAGATATTGCGTAAATTCGCGTCCTAGTTTGGGAGCCTCATTGTGCCCGAGGTAGGCCTAGCGACAAATAAATTTGGAGAATTTCAATGCCAATAACCGCCTCATTTCATTAATGTAAAAATAGATTAATTTAAAACGACACTAAATAAGATAAGTCACTAATGACACTTGGCCTTATTAAATTTTGGAAAAGCAAATAAACCTAATCTACTTGGTCCCAGAAGGACCTTCTCTAGGCTGGATGCTCTTGTCGATCAGACCCCCCAGTTCGCGCAGGTTCAGCAGTAAGTATGCCCTTGCTAAGTGTCCTCCTTCGCTTCCTTCAGCGTTCTGGCAATCGGTGACTCTCTTCCTCATCTTTCCCTCTAATTCCATAAGACTGTACTCCAGATACTGAAACCTTTCACTTGATTTAACAGCCCTCTCCCTCCATTCATTGATTTGTTCCATGTCGGTCTTGTGTCGCTCCATGTGCTCGGCCTCAGACTCCTGAACCCTTTTGCGCAATTTGCTATATTTCACCTGTGCTTTGTCAACCTCGTTTATGACCCTGTCTCCTAGACCAACCCTTGGACTAAATATTGCCCCTATGTTATCATCTAACCATGAGGGGTAGAAGTACACATGACCAGCATGATATCGATCTTGCTCGATGGTATCCTTTTCCATGATAATTTTCAAGTGCCACATATGATGTGCTTTACTTTTGTATGGAATGGCGTCACCCTAAAAATCAGCTATGAAATGACACATTTTAGCAACTCGTGGTATGACCTATTTCCTGTCTGCCTGTCTCATAACCCTAAGGGGAGCATAAGGGTATATGACCCTTAGCCTGATCAGTACCAAGTGTGGAACATCCCTGGATCTAATGATGAACTCGTCGGTAGGGAACCACTTGAACATCTATTGAACCTGGTCCTCGGTCAAATTGTTGAAAAACTGCACCCATCTTACAGGATCCTCAGGTTGAGCGAACATGTCTAGGATATAGGTCATTTTCTTGGGATGATGGAAAGCTATATAATTATTCCACGGCTTTCGTGGAAACTCTTGACAGTATTGAACTTTTTGGATATGTTATAATAGCAAACTTGCAGCAGCAGATTGCAACATTCGAAGTATTTGTACCCCTTCTGACAGCGCTCCAAGGCGCGATATATGTCTGCCCTTCGATCCCCTCCATCAAGGTTTTGGTTACCATGGCTAGTCTGGTGTGGATTTTATCTCCTTGGACCGGGAACACTAACATACCCAAGAAACAGACAATGAACACAAAAAACCTACGGTGGATCCATCCCAAGGAAGTGATGGAGAATTCGTCATCAAAAATACGATAAGATCTGTTGTGACTGTATCGTTCATAGAGGAAGTCGAAGGGTATGTAGGAATTTTTCAGGTAGTCCAAGTCATCATTCTTCTTTAATCCCATCATCTTTAGAAATCCCCTAGCAGAGCAATTTTCTGGCACCAACAAACCAGGACTATCGCAAGGTAGCCTAGCAAATCCCCTTATTTCTTCCAAGAGAGGGGTCATTTCTATGTCTCCAAAGCGGAACACGGCTCTTTCTTTGTCCCAGAACATTGTGACAGCTTTGATTAACATGTTGTTTGGATGAAGATTCAATAAAGAAGGCAAATTTCCCAAGACCCTTTTCACATGATTCTTATCACTTGGCGGAAGATCCTCCCACTAATCTAACAACAATGGTGGTATGTTATGAACCATGCCGAACCTGGGGACCTCGTGCCTCATTTTCTACAAAACAAATATAGTTAGGCCCTTTTCCCCCTCCAGATCCGACTATTTATATAACAATGATTAGCATATTAGAACTTATTTCTCCAAAATTAATGCACACATTCGTGGTTGCGTCCGTTGGGATTATGGAAAACCCGATGGACTTTTGGACGAGGCTTGTCTTAAAAGGTTATTATAAGGACAACATATTAACTCGGCTAGGTTTGACCATGATGCATTTACGATTAATCAGAGTAAGGTTTCTAAAGAGATCTAGACTGGTACCCTCAAGTTTCCACTTGAGGGGGAAGGCACGGAACTGTCGGCTGCACCACTGATCGACTAGTTTTACCGCAAATAAGCCTTTCCGAATTTAAATGGTGATACATAGGAAGAGCACAAACACCCTTCAAGCGTTGCTATAGGATTTATTACAAACGATTGGAATATAACATTGAGCATGATTTATGCAACAATAAATAGCATGTTGTCACGTATTTCCATGTTAAAAATGATAAATTCGGTATTTAATAGTTGAAAGACGTTAAAAACAACAGGGAGACAAGTCAATTTTTGTAGTAAAGGAAATCATAAATGCTTAAAAATAGGCAATTAAATCCAAATAAGGGGGAAAGGGAAAGGGTGCACATGTATTAACAGAGTAAAGCATGCTTAAGACTAATTCGCAAAAACAAGTTCGTTATGGTAAGAGCCTAAAATATCACCAGCAGAGTCGCCATGCTGTCGCACCCCATTTTTTCTTGCGGAATCCGGGTTTCGACATTTTTTTGGGACAACTCATTTCCTTTTGTGCAGGGGTATGGAATTTGAAGAGTCGCCACCTAACGGATTTAAGGTGCGTTAGGGCATCTAAAGCAAATAACTCATAAACCGGTTAACATTACCAGAGATTTGGTAAAGGCTCGAAATAACCTTGAGGGGAAGGTGTTAGGCACCCCTCGAGGTCCACAACGGTGGGTCCTGGCCAAACTCAATTTAAGTGAATTAGTCATAAGCAATTTAAACAAATATAGAGGTTATTTCAATGGGAATAAAGGGGGTCCTAGGTTTATTAGCCTATAGGATCACTTTTGTGCAATATTCGGTAAAATTTCCTCAAATAGAGGTGTTACGCGTAGCATTAGCGCATAGGTAATCATATCCTTTACTACCCAATTGCCCTCCCCTTAATTATTGTTTGCCTAAGCGTTCTAATAGTATCCAGTACTTGCGTGATGCGTGCATTACCCATCCCTTACCTGTGGCCCTGGATATGTTTAAGACCTCTATTTAAGGAAGTTCTAGACTCACTTATGTTGTTTTAAAAGGAGAAAACTAAGCGACAAGCAAAAAGTCAAATAAGACTATCACATAAAGATGCAATTAAGGGGCTCATATTTACATCTACAAATAAGCAAACAATTGCACACCTCAAACAAACAGTTTTAATGATTTAAAGTCCTATAGCAGGATATCTAGATGAGCACAAAATATGAAGCAGTTACATTAAGGCGGGGCAGTAAATACCTAGTCAGTTTGCCTACTAATTTTATTAGTTCCTTAATATGGGTTGGTTTCAAGCAACAGGAAAATAGCAATTTTAAACCCAGAATCCAATTAACCTACAAGATTGCCTAAGTGATAGCTGGACAAAATTTTATAAAGTGGGTATCTGAGCTGTAAAGAGTTACTGGTTTTAGCAAGCTAATTTTTATCTTTTAGACCCTACAGGCATGATATCTAAGTGTAGAAGCTGATCTTACAACCTTATAGGCATGATATCAAAATGCGAAAATGATTCTGAAATTCCTATAGACATGGTATCTAAAATACAAAAATGATTCTGAAATTTCCTATAGACATGGTATCTAAATGCAAAAATAATTGTTAAATTTCCTATAGACATGGTATCTATGTGCAAAAATAATTCTGAAATTTCCTATAAGCATGGTATCTAAACGCATAAGTGATTTAAAACTTTATAGGCGTGATTTTAAAAATGCAGAACTAATTTTGAAATTTTGTGGGCATGATTTAAATGTAGAAATTAATTTGACAGCCTTATAGGCATGGTATCTAAATGCAGTAGTGTGAATCTTGAAAGGATATTCAGAGTTATTTTTGGTCCTATAGGCATAACATCTAAAAATGGGCCAGGACATGTCGATCAAATTAAATCCTGTAGGCATGTTATCTACTGGACACGGTAACAAATTAAATACGTATAGGCATGTTATCTACTACATGCAGTAACAGAATATAAATAACTTATAGGCAGGATATCTAGCATATAGTAGTGAAAAAATTTGAAAGGAGTGGACACCTAAAGCAGGTTTTTTACCCCATTTTCATACTAACGTTAAACTAGGCCCAATTTTCAATTCACTATTGCCCAATCGTTATTGTAAATAATTATTACAGACCATAAGCAAATGAATAAAATACAAACTATACAATTATAGGAAGCCTGCAGCAGGCCCAATGCATCCGGATAACCCAGGCCTTCAAACCATAACAACTCCATGGCTCAAATATACACAGTCACCATCGGCAAAGCACAAAGAACCCAAATCTCTAGTGTGTCAAAGTTTCCAAGGGCTTCAAGAACCTAGGGCAGTGCTCATACATAGAGAACAAATGTTCCGAATCAGTTAAAAAGGGATTAGGGACCAAACCCCAGCGTGTTAGAGTTCACAAGGGTCTCACATGGACCTCGAGCAGTGCTTACGCTGAGGAGGCCAAGGACAGAACTTACATAAAACGTAAAGATGGGATTTAGGGTAGCATAAGCAGCATATAAGAGGAGGCCATGGTTAAAGGGGGTAGTTTTTCTAAGAGACCTACTTGATTTAGGGAGATAACATAGCAGAGTTCAGAACATAGAGTAATAGATAGCAAAATCTAGACATGTGAACAGAGTTACATTGAAAGGTCTAAAACACAAATTATAATGTTTGCAAAGTTCTTCATTCGTGGCATTTAATGAGTTAAAACTTGAAAGGTGTACATGCTAGCATCAACCATAACATACACATATAGCCTAGTTATCGAAAGGTAAACAACCATATGAGATCCAATGAACTAAAGGCATGCTGAAAGATAGGCTATCAGGATACATGAGTGACAGAATTAACAAGGCTGCATACAAGAAACCAATTAGAGGGTATTAAGCTTAAAAACTTAAGAGGATTCAAACAAACAGTCTCAGAACTAAAAATTTTAATTAGAGAAATAAAGAGGCTCGAACAAACATGCAATTTGACAGAATCAAGCTCGAGAAAAACACACTTTAAACACACTGGATCATAGGCATAAACAACAGATACGTAAAGGTAAACTGGCAGAGGTATAGCAGCTCACCAGTTAAGCGAGAAAAAGCAAGAATAACACCACAATAGTTGAGAACCCAAAATATTTGGCTTTGGCTTTCAGTTAGCCAAAACCAGAGATAGAACGAAATAGCAAAGAAAGCACAGAATTAGAACTTAAGTTTTTTCCATGAGATGTAGTGATTCCAGTCTCCTCCTAAAGGAGAAAGGGGAGGGGTTTATATGGTGACAGAGATTAATACATAAACATGGGAAGTCATTAATCAAACACTAGAAAAGAAAGCAATCAAAATCAGTAAGGAAAAGAGGAAACTTCAGAACCCTAATTTTGGGCAAAGTGCATAAATCGACAAAAATAAAGTAAAAATCAAATGTTGCATAAACTAGGATGAACATAGATGGAAATACTGTTCAAAACCAAAGAATCGAGCCAGATTTGGTTTGATTTAGAAAGGATCTGAAACCCTAATTTAGGGTAAGTAAAAATCAGTCAAAAAATTACAAATATACACATAATAAGATGAATATAAGCAAGATAATACTTAAAATCAAAGGTTTGAACCATCTTTGGTTCGAATCAAAGAAAATCGGAAAACCCTGATTCATACCATAAAATAACAAGAACAAATGGAGATGGAAAGGATCAAGTAACTAAACCAGATTAGGTTTGATTTCTAGGAGAGCTTCTTGCCATATTTAGGCAAGCAGACTAGATAACACTACAGACGAACTAATAGATAAGGAGCACATGTATGGTAAGTAAATAACGGGTAAATCCCATGGCTAAAGGGATTAGGAAGAGAATCTAGTAAAGGCGACATTTAGGGTTTTTCAGAGAGAGGTGAGACGGGGAGAGTTCATAGGTGACGGGAATGGGATAATGATCCCTAGGGTTAAGGGGTTTAGGACTTAAAAGGGTGGGTTCGATATGGACCGTTGATCTTAGAGATCAACGGCCATGATTAAAAGGGTAGTTGGGTCGGGTTTATGGAATGGGTTACTGACCGAGTAATTAAAGGGGTCATTTAGATTGGGCTTTGAGGGGTTGGGCTAGACATTGGGTCATATTTAGGTCCAAAATTAAATAGAAATGGGGCCAAATTTTAAATACCAATTTTAACAAATAAATAATTTATAAAAAATAATAAATGAGTACTAAAAATATCCTTTGTGCACTAAAACATTTTAAAATAGTGATTAAACATTTTAAAAATTTAAAAGAGCATTTTGTGCATAAATAATATAATTATACATTAATATGGGCTATTATTGCAAAGATGTACAATTTAGCTATGAAAATGTAAATGTAATTACAAAAATACACTAAAAATATTTAAACATGGAATCAACATGGAATACGAAGTTCTCGTATTTTTTGTTTGACGAACTGGTATATGCGGTGTGTTGTGTAGGATTGAAATTTGCATGTGTAAGGTCATGGTTCAGTTTTGAAGGGAAGGTCATGAGTCTTTAGGCAGCATGGACAGTTTCAGATGACTAGGTAAATGATATTACCATCTGGTATGGCTTGATGAGAGTATACATTTCAGAAGGGGCAATGTGTTTTGATTTATGGACTGAGTGAATTGGTACTCTGAGAGTATGCATATGGTTTTATTACTGAGTCGCATTGCATTGGCATGCACACATGACATACAGGCATCGAGATGTATTTTTCCTCATGTTGCACGGTATTTCGTCATTCATGACTTTTTACACAGATTGATATGTAGTCTTATAGAGGTATTTCACATTTTCTATCATGTTATCTGAAAATGAAACATCTTATTTATTGGGAAAAAGATTTTAAAAAAAATTATATTTTTCAAACTATCTCATATTTTACGACAATTTCGGTCAATGATTTGAGTTTTCACTGATATTCTTGGAAAGCGGAACTATTTTCGGACTATGAAAGGTTGAGCATTTTATCTCTAAGCTACTTCTTTATTTACTTGCTTTACACTGTTATGAACTGCTATTGGTTATTGGTGTTGGACCCGACCTATGTTCCAGCTCGTCACTGCTTTCAACCTAAGGTTAGGTTTGTTACTTTTTGAGTATACGGTGTCGATTGTACTCATATTACACTTCCTGCACATTACGTGTAGATTTCGGATGCCGATGTTGTTGTGTTTGATGGGAGCTAAATCGGAAGATGTACCTACATTCCTATTAGAGATGTGGGATTTGACACTCTTAAAATGTGAGTCACATATCCATTCTTAAGAAAGCGTAATATATCCATTCTTAAGAAAGAGTCACATATCCATTCTTAAGAACGTGAGAGTCATATATCAGAATGTAAGATTTGGCAATTATAAGGAAGTACAGTGCAATCTTTCTCAAGAATATCATACGGATTGTTCCCTATTTCGATTTCACTGTTATGTGTTTAGTCGCAATTAACGTGTGTTAGAGAGATTGTCAAGACAATCGACTCAGGTATGTTAAGGCTATCCCTTCTTTCTTTTTGGCATAATCCATACGATACAAACGAAATGAGCAAATGCACAACTTCAATAAATGACTCTATTCATAGGAGTATTAGAGGTGCCTACGTTCTTCAATTCCCATGTGTCTTATTATTACATCTTCTATTCATGGGTCTCAAAAAAATACGTATTTGATAAAGTTTATCTGAAAGGTATATTAATCTTATTAACATATTTTTATACATTTCATTCATTTGTACATGTACATTGACCCATGACTAGATGGTGTTATATACGTGTATATGTACGTATATGTATATGGGATATGGGAAAAGGTTACGGCTTTATATACGCACCACCACCTAATCAGGTGGTACATGTTGATGATTTTTCCACAGTGGCCGAGATGATATGATGGGATGCCCTTAGAGGCTTGATGATGTTATGTACACATATACCTTTGCTTGACATTTATACGCACGTACAAAACATTATAAATGCTTCAGGATTTACAAAGTGAATTAGACTTACAAGTGGAATTCCTTATTCTATGTTTCATCTATGTCTTTTGTGTATTAATTTACACGCCTTACATACTCAGTAGATTATTCATACTGACACCCTATTTCCCGGGCCTGCATTTCATGCCTGCAGGTGGATGTAGACAAGCTGATGGTCCCCCTTCTTAGGATCCTTGATCAGCGAGAGTTGGCGTGCTCCACTTGATCCAGAGCTGCTTTTGATTTTGGAACAATATGTTTGTATACATGTATGGGTATGACGGGGCCCAGTCCCGTCCTTGTATAATTTTATATTCTGTTAGAGATTTGTAGATAGTCATGTATACTTGGGTAGTATGTGGCCTTGTAGGCTTCCAGTTTTAGGGTATATAGTTATCTATAGCAGCCTTATCCGCTCGCCCTACGTATTTTGCACATATATGTATATATGTATTTTTGACAGGTTTTCCTCACGCATGTTATTCTCATAGTTCGGTAGATGTTGTTCATGTTTATCTTAGACGCATGCTTAAGGGTGTTCGACAGGTAGGACTCGGGCACCCATCGCGGCCCATCGGTTTGGGTCATGACAAAAGTGGTATCAGAGCAGTTTTGTCCAAAGGTTGTCTCTAGACCGTGTCTCATAGAGTCTTGTTTATGGGTGTGTTGTGCACCACAGGAGGCTAAAGGATATTTAGGATGGTTTCTTTTCTTTCTAATCAGATTGTGCGATAGAACTGAGTCATAAGTATCCACTCCTAATCTTTACCTTATTTATATTTTTAGTGATGTTTATTACTACTAGACGACAGGCTCAACCCGCTACCATGGGTCAGAAGGCTACGAAATTGTTAGAAGCCACATATGAGTCATCCGTTTGAGCTATGGAGTCAGACCCATCGGAGATCATGGGTTCTATTGAGGAGGATCCATCTGAGGATCCATATGAGTCATCTGTTCGAGCTGTTTCGATCACTCCAACAACATATGGGGTGAGAGAAGTTCCCACCTCACTAAGGCCCTTAGTTTCATTATCAGGGCCCGTTGATCAAGGTATAAGGGGAGTGGTGCACAGATTGGCATAACCGGGCTCCCCTCAGGCTCAAAACTATGTCAAGATATTTGCGGACACCAGCTTTTGTAAGGTTTCAAATAGTCCATAGTCTTGGGAGTCCGTTAATCAAGGTTCATCTGTGTATGTTATGGGATATGCAGAGGAAGAGGATAGTAGTTGGGCTAAGAGGAGGAAGGTAACTGATAAGGATATGGAGATTCTGCTTCGAAGTGTGTCTGATCGAGGCTCTCATATAGGACAAGGCAAGGACCCTTTTACTGTAGACTTTCTCCAGATGTCAGCTTTTGGTTGGTGAGCTCCACTTATTCTTGGAGTATTAACAAGTCAGGGTTCTGAATATGTTAGGTTGTTTTATGAGTACGTAGGGAGCGCTATCCTGACTTATATATATTATGGTTATGTTTTCTTAGAAGTTTTGCAGACGGTATCACATGTATAGTTTTGGGTATGACATGTCTACAGCCTTGTCGACCCCTATGTATCTATATAAACCTTTTTCTAAATTAGTTATGTGAGTTAAGTCCTAATATATATATATATATGTATGTGTGTGTGTGTGTGTGGTAGGTTTGTTAATAAATAAGGATAAGGTATGTGGTGCTCGGTTGGGTAGAACTTGATGTTATAATGGGTATGGATTGGTTGGCTTTTGTTATGCTAACATCGAGTGAAGATCAAAGATGGTTCGATTTCAATTCCCAGGAGAGCCTGTTTTCGAAGAGGAAAGGTAATACCGCATTGCCGAGAGGTAAATTTATTTCCTATATCAATGCAAGGAAAATGATCAGAAAGGATTATATTTATCACTTAGTTCGGGTAAAGGGTGTAAAGGTAAAGTCACCAACCGTTCAATCTATCCCTATGGTTAGTCAGTTTCCTGATGTTTTTCCCGATGAACTCCTAGGTCTTTCGCCAGAGAGAAATTGATTTTGTTATTGACCTACTACTAGATACTCAACCAATATCTACTCCTCTCTACAGAATAGACAACCACAGAGCCGAAAGAGTTGAAGGAAACACTAAGGGACTTGCTTGAAAAGGGCTTTATTATACCTAGTAAATCACCGTGGGGAGCACCTCTATTACTTGTGAGGAAGAAAGATGGTTCCTTGCAGATGTGTATCGATTATAGACAGTTGAATAAGGTGACGATCAAAAATAAGTTCCCATTCCCAAGGATTGATGATTTATCTAATCAGTTGCAAGGTGCCAAGTGTTTCTCGGAGATAGATGTGAGGTCCAGGTACCATCAGGTAAGGATTAAGGAGAAAGATATCCCGAAGACAGCATTCAAAACTAGTTATGAGCACCTTGAGTTTCGTGTCATGCCATTCATTTTGACTAATGCCCTAGCAATATTCATGGATTTGATGAACCATGTGTTCAAACCCTTAGAAATCTTTTCGTAATTTTATTTATTGATGATATATTGGTGTATTCTCATTCAGAGACTGAGGATGCAGATCATTTGCATACTTTTCTCAGAGTTCTACAAAAAGAAAAGTTGTATGCAAAATTCTTTAAATGTGAATTCTGGTTGAATTTTGTAGTTTTCCTTGGGCATATTATTTCAAGTAAAGGTATCGGGTTAATACAAAAAAAAATGAGCCAGTAAAGACTTGATATAGACCCACGACACCAACGGAGGTTCGTAGCTTTCTCAGTTTGGCAGGTTGTTACAGGAAACTTGTAAATGGATTTTCTTCTCTTTCAGCACCTTTGACAAAAGTAGTGTGATGGTGTGATGTCTTTCTTGATGTTCCAGTATAATATAAGGAAATCTATGGTGCAAGAAAGTTGAAGGAAGGTTCCGAATAAGTATAAATAGATATGTGTAGGTTGAAAGCTAAAGTATGGTAGAGCGACAAGGTTTTAGGAAAACAAGAGTAAGGATAAGAAAAAGTGAGTGAAAAGGTGACGAGAATGGATAATTCCTTGGGATTAAGCCCATGAAAATAAGAGAGTTGATGGTTTCTATAAGTTATAGAAAGCTCAGTATAGCCTAAATGAACTCAAAGGAGACTAAGACTAGTAGCATTTAGAATAGGTGGAATGCTGCCCTGGTAATGGGATAAGGGCATAATTGTGATAGATAAAGGATGACATTTGAGCCGTCAAAAGGGGGAATTTCATGAATTGTAAAGGATTAGAATATCCATTCAAGTTAACTCAGAAGGGAGCTAAGTTTCAGAGGACTGATGCTTGCGAACGAAGTTTCCAAACATTGAAGGACCGATTAACTTTAGCACTGGTTCTAACACTTCCAGAGGGAACCGATTGTTATGCTATCTATTGTGATGCTTTGGGCATTGGATTGGGTTGTGTACTGATGTAGCATGGTAAGGTTGTAGCTTATTCTTCTAGACAATTAAGAAAGCACGAAAAGAATTACCCGACCCATGATAGGGAGTTAGCCGCGGTGATTCATGCACTAAAGATGTGAAGGCACTACTTGTATGTCATTCATGTTGATATCAATATGGATCATAAGAGCCTTCAGTATATCTTTAAGCAAAAGGAACTGAATTTGTGCTAAAGGAGATGGTTGGAGCTACTTAAAGACTATGATGTTGATATTTTATACCATCCGGGGATGGCGAACGTAGTAGCTAATGCCCTCAGCCGTAGATCTATGGGTAGCCTGTCATATTCACAGCTAGAGAAGATGGGAATAGCTCATGAGATTCGTCAGCTCGCCAGTCTTGGAGTTCGATTATTGGATTCAAGTGATACCCGAATTACTATTTAGGATACAACCCCTCAGAAGGAGACGACACCGTTTGAGATTATAGAAGATGGGGTCCTCAAATAACAGGGACGATTATGTGTCCCTAATGTTGCAGGGCTACATCAGTAGGTCATGGGAGAAACTCACTATTCTCATTATTCTATTCATCCAGTAGCAACAAAGATGTATCATGATATTAGGGAATTAAAAAGGTTATAGCAGAGTTTGTTGCTCAGTGCCCTAACTGTCAGCAGGTAAAGATTGAGAATCAAAAAACTGTTGGATTATTGCAGGCTATAGAGATTCCGACTTTGAAGTGGGAAGTAATCAATATGGATTTCATCGTAGGTTTACCCCATACCCAACGTAAGTTCGATTCTATATGGGTGATTGTTGATAGACTTAGAAAATCATCCTATTTTCTGCCTGTTAGGACTACATATTTTGCAGAGGATTATGCAAGGCTTTACATTAAAGAGATAGTATGACTACATGGTGTTCCTATATCTATTATCTCGGATAGAGGAGCTCAGTTTACAGCTAATTTCTGGAGGTCTCTCCAAAAAGTATTGGCACTCAGGTAAATCTTAGTACAACACTTCATCCCCAAATAGACAGACAGGCTGAGCGTACTATTCAGACACTTGAGGATATGTTACAGGCCTGTGTGATAGACTTCAAGGGTAACTATGGTGATCATATGTCGCTTATTAAGTTCGCGTATAATAATATCTATCATTCCAGTATTCAGATGGATCCATACGAAGCTCTTTACTGATGGAAGTGTAGGTCGCCTATGAGGTGGTTCGATATTGGGGAAACTACGTTAGTAGCACCATAATTGGTACAACAGGCAATCGAGAAAATTAAGCTTATACAGGAAAGGCTATTAGCAGCTCAAAGTCGTCAGAAGTCATATTCGGATAATCGACAGCGAGACTTGGAGTTTCAGGGTTGATGATTGGGTATTCCTAAAGGTATCACCGATGAAAGGTGTTATGAGGTATGGTAAGAAAGGAAAACTTAGCCCTCGGTACATTGGACCATATAGTATCATAAGCAAGGTAGACCAGGTAGTATATGAGTTAGATTTGCCTTTGGACTTGGAGTCTGTACATCCTGTCTTTAATGTGTCTATGCTCTGTAAATATATCGGAGATCCTTCCAGAATCGTGTCAGTTGATGACGTTTAAGTCGCAGAATAGCTATCATATGAAGAAACTCCCATCGCTATATTAGACAGACAGTTTTAGATATTGAGAACTAAAGACAAAGCTTCGGTGAAAGTACTTTGGAGAAACAACAATGTGTAAGAAATGACTTGGGAGGCCGAAAAAGACATGAAGTCTAGATATCCTCACTTATTTCCTCTTCCAGAGAAGGATCCGATTGAGACATCACAACCTTAAGGTACGTGTATGGATTCTTGTGTTAGTTATTGTCCTTGGTCGTGTGAGGACATTGTCGTTATTGATGATTGTGGTCATTTGTGGCATTGAATTATTGAGTTTCTATAGGAAGAGTTCGTACTAGTATTGTTACAAAGGCAACTCTGCCAAAGTTTATATAGATCCCGGGGAGTTAAACATTCGAGGACGAATGTTTCTAAGGGGGGAAGATGTTACATCTCGCATTTTCATATGTTATTCGTCGTAAGTTCGAGAATGAGGTTATTTTGGGACTATAGGCATTATGCTATTTAAACATGTGATGAATAAATTCATGAAGGAGAGGGTAAGCAAATAGAAGAAAACGACCATGATAGTAAGGTGTACAAGGTATGTAAAAAGTGAGTAGTATTTTAAATAAGTTGAGGTAATTCTTAATTATGTGGGTAATTGATTAATTATTGGGTAATGGGAGATGGCCTAGTTAATTAAGGAATTATTGGGTAATTAATTAAAGAGTTGGATAAGATTTAACCCTCCCCTTCGTGGTAGTAAGCCACCCCATGAATTGTGACTCTTAAGTCATTATATTATGTGGCATGATTAGAGATGTGGGATTAGGCGCTCTTAAAAATGTGAGTCATATATCCACTCTTAAGAAAGAGTCACATATCCATTTTTAAGAAAGAGTCATGTTGATGATTTTGCCCACAGTGGCCGAGATGATATGATGGGATGCTCTCAGACACTTGATGGTGTTATGTACACCTATACCTATGCATGACACGACATTTACACGCACGTGCATGACATTAAAAACGTTTCAGGATTTACAAAGTGATTTAGACTTACAGGTAGAATTTCTTATTCTATGTTTCACCTATGTCTTTTATGTACTGATTTTTGTGCCTCACATACTCAGTACATTATTCCTACTGATGCCCTATTTCCCGGGGCCTGCATTCCATGCCCGCAGGTGTAGGTAGACAGGCAGACGATCCCCCTTCTTAGGATCCTTGGTCAGCGAGAGTTGGCGTGTTCCACTTGATCTAGAGTTGCTTTTGATTTTGGTATAATATGTTTGTATACATATATGGGTATGACATGGCCTAGTCCTGTCCTTGTATAATTGTATATTTTGTTAGAGGTCTGTAGACAGTCATGTAGAGTTGGGTAGCATGTGGCCTTGTCAGCTTCCAATATTAGGGTATATAGTTGTCTATAGCAGCCCTGCCGGCTCGCCCTACATATTTTGCACGTATATGAATATATGTATTTTGGATGGGTTTTCCTCATGCATGTTATTCTCGTATTTCAGCAGATGTTATTCATGTTTATATCTTAGACGCATGCTTAAGTGTGTTCGACAAGTAGGACTCGAGCACCCGTCATGGCCCATCGATTTGGGTCCTAACATATGGAGCTATTTTAAAGGTTCCCTTACAACAGAATGGAGCAATGGATGCAACTTTAGGACTTTTGGGATGGGTTAAACCCGTCATTAAGGATATTGCTTAATAGTGCAGTTGCAGGTCCTCTGATTAAGAAAACTCCTGAAGAGATTGTCACCCTTTTGAATGAATTATCTAAAGATTGAAAACAATGGTCCAATGATCAAGGGGATCGAAGAAAATCAGTAGGAGTACACCAAGTAGAATCGTCGGTAGCAATGCAGGCCCAAATTGCAGCTATGGCTAAGGGCATCAAGCAACTGACGCTAGCTCAGGTGCAAAATCAACCACAATTTGGATGTGACATCTGTGGATTGGGACACCCGACACATGAGAGTCATGCTACATCTGAGGAAATCAACGTTATGGGGAACTTCAACAGAGGCAACTACCAAGGAGGTGGTAATTTCAGTTCTATGGGACAGAGACATCCAGGGTTCTCATGGAGTTCTTCAACTAGTGGTTTGAACTCATGGCAGCAGCAAAATCCCAGAGCACCAGTGCAAGGACCTCCTGGTTTCTAAACTCAATAGAGGCAACCATACCAGCCTCCACAACCCAACAACTCAAGTTTAGAAGAACTAATGAAGGCATTTATAGATAAATCCGATGAGAAACTTGAGACTTAAGGGACCACTATCAGGGAGCAAGGCACAACCCTCTGGAATCTAGAAAGAGAAATGGGGCAGTTTGCAACATTGTTGTCAGAAAGAGCGTCGGGGACTTTGTCGGCATACACTGAAAAGAATCCAAAAGAGACAATTAAAGTTGTGTCTATAGGGAGTGGGAAAACATTAGCATAGCCAAAGGCAAAATCAAGGGATGAGAAGGAGATCGACTCAACCAAGACAGCTGAAGAACAAAAATCGGTGAATCTTTACCCAAGGAGAATGTTAGCAACACGGATGTTGATAAACAGAAGGTGAACATGGCAGTTGTGAAAAGCAAGCACATGTCGTTGTATGTGAACATTCCGTTCACGGAGGTGCTCACTCAGATGCCAACCAATGTAAAATTCCTAAAGGAAATCCTTTCAAGCAAAAGGAGCTTGAGGAAACGAAAGTGGTAAAACTCAATGCCCACTGCAATGCCATTCTATAGAACAAAATTCCTAAGAAGTGTGGGGATCCTGGCAGTTCCACTAAACCGTGCTCGTTGGGTAGCAAATATTTTGACAAAGCCTTGTGCAATTCAGGTTTATCCATTAACTTGATGCCATTATTGGTGTTCAAGAAATTGAAAAGGGTGATAGGAGTAATTAAATCTATGTTGGTATCCTTGCAGTTGGTGGATCAGACCACGAGCATACCGGAGGGCATAATTGAGGACATTTTGGTGAGGGTAGACAAATTTGTTTTCCTAGTAGACTTCATTGTGGTAGATATGAAAGTGTACCTCTAATCCTAGGGAGACCATTCCTTTGCACTAGCCGGGCTATTCTTTATATATATAAGGGGCAAGTCATGCTACAACTAGGAAATAAAAAAGTAGTGTTTCCAATGAAGAGAATGATGAAATACCCATATGATGAGGCATCTGCCTATGCTTGTCTAAAAGTAGATGCGGTGGGAGAGTTAGATGAACAACACAAACTGGATAATCTGGTAGGTGACTCACTAGAGAGATGCATTAGGCAATCAAGCACAACAGATGATAAAGATCCTGAGATCAAGAAGGAAGTTGAGGCGCTGGAAGATGAGATCCAGGTGGTAGATGAGGAAAATTTTGAGAAAGAAAAGACCAAGTCGAAGCTAGAATTAAAAGTACTCTTAACACATTTGAAATATGCTTTTTTGAAGACTAACAATTTTCCTGTGATTGTTGTTACTGATTTGACAGGTGAACAGGAACACATGCTAGTGGAGTTACTGCAAAAGAATAAAAAGGCAATCAGTTGGAGTATAGGTGATATTCAGGGGATCAGCCCTGCAATCTGCATACACAAGATCCTGTTAGAAGAAAGGAGTAAACTAGTGGTGCAGCCCTAATGCAAATTGAACAATAATCTCGAGGAGGTGGTTCAAAAAGAGATACTCAAATTGCTGGATGCTGGCATAATATTTTCCATCTCTAACAGTCAACGGATTAGCCCCGTACAGGTTGCGCTAAAAAGGGGGCATGACGGTGGTAAAAAACGAGGACAATGAGCTAATTCCTACCAAAACAGTCACTGGGTGGAGGATGTGCATAGACTACCGGAGATTAAATGATGCAACAAGGAAGGATCACTTCCCTTTTCCTTTCATTGATCAGATGTTGGAGAAGGTGGTGGGATGAGGATGTTATTGCTTCTTAGACGGATATTCAGGGCACAATCAAATACCCATTGCTCCTGAGGATGTTTAGAAAACCAACTTTACATGCCTGTCCGGAATCTTTACATACCGGAGAATGTCGTTCGGACTGTGTAATGCAGCTCAGCTACTTTCCAGAGATGCGTGATATCAATATTTTCATATTTGAATGGAAAGTGTTTGGAGGTGTTCATGGATGACTTTACTCTATTTGGGGATGCCTTTGAAGATTGCTTGAGGAACCACAAACTTGTTCTAATACGATGTGAGGACACTCACATAGTACTCAATTGGGAAAAGTGTTGCTTCATGGTTAAGGAGGGGATAGTCTTGGGCCATAAATTCACTGTTGAAGGTATTGAAGTCGACAGAGCTAAAGTAGATGCGATAGCCAAACTCCCGCCATCGACCTCAGTAAAGAGCATCAGAAGTTTTTTGGGGTATGCCGGTTTTTATATAAGGTTCATTAAGAATTTTTCCAGCATTACCAAGCCCTTAACTGCATTACTTTCCAAGGATGTGAAATTTGTATTTGATGTGGAGTGTCTCAGAGCAGTCAAAGTTTCGAACTAATCAAGGAAAAGCTTGTGAGTGCACCCATAATGGTGACTCCTAACTGGAGTGAACCTTTTGAGATAATGTGCGACACTAGTGATGTGGCAGTAGGAGCATTGTGTAAGCACGTGATTTTTGCCCTATGAAAGAATTACTCCGAAAAAATTCAAAAATAAAATGATTTTCCTTGGTGTGCCATTTTGTGATATTTTGTGATAATTTTGAATAATTATTTGTATTTGTCTGTGCATGTTTATTTGTTAAATTAATAAAAAAAACAAAAAATGTGTCGCATTTTGCATGTAGGATTTAATTCTACAATTGTTACTAATTAAGTTTGTTTTACAAAAATTAAAAATTACAAAAATAGACATCTTTTGCATTTTTAGCATTTAATGTCCAAATATATAATTTTATGCTTAATTATTACTTAGTTGTGCGTTAATTGTTACTGGGAGTTAATTTGAGCTTTTATAACTTAATTTAGTCTTAATAATAATTTAAAGAGTTTTAGAATTTAGTTTTAAAAAAATAAAAAGAAGAAAAGAGAGAAAAAATACAAAGAAAAATCGGAATTGGGTCTCTTCTTCAATTTCAAACCACAAGCCCAAAAAAAAAATTGCCCATGACCCGGTCCATTTCAAACCGGGTCGACCCGGTCCATAACCCATAGACCAACGACCCATCCCTATCTTCCCATTTTTTTCATTTTTCATTCCAAAAAAAACCCTAACACCTAAAACATAAACCACCCCCCCCCCCTCTCTTATTCATCCTCTCCAAGCTTCCCCAAGCCCCCTCCAATGGATGCCTTAGCCAACCATGGTTGCCCAACGTCGACCACCCTCCAGCCCTTCCTCCTCACCCTCACGACCACCCCTTCACCACCACGCTTCCATGCCTGCCCCCTCTCGTGCTTCATCGTCCAAGTCCACCACGACAAGCAGCCATAGTTGCTGCTTAGCCTCTGCGTCGACCTTCTCCAAACGACCAGCTGCGTCTTCTTCATCGCGCGGACTGCCATGGCTGCCTCACCTCGCTTCCCAGCTCCTCCGTGCCGCTGCTGCTGCTTCGTCACTGCTTCTGCTGCATCGTCCGCTTCTTCTACTGCTGCTGCCCGTCGAGCAGCTAGATCGAAGCCACCCCGTCACCACTGTTGCTTCTGCTACAGCCATGAATGACCACTGCCTTCCCCGTACTGCTGCTGCTCACGTTTCTGCGTTGCTGCTGCCCCGTCCGGCATCGCTTCCACTGCTGCTACTACTTCATCGTTGCTTCAGTTGCTTCTTAAATTCGTCTTCGTCGTCGTTTGTTCGAGTTTTGGTTGGGGTCGTCAAAACAGTCCATACGAGTTCGTCGTTGGTCAATCATTCTTCGTTGTTTCGATCCGGTTAGTGGGTTTTGAGTTTTATTTTTGTCCATATTTCGTTTTGATATTTCTCGGAGCTAAAATCGGTAAATGTTTGATTCTTGTTTTGTTCGTTGTTCATCGTTTTGTTAAATTTTTAGTTTGTTCATGTGTTTTGTTGGTTTAATTTTCAGATTCAAATGAAAATTAATTAATTATTTTTCAGTTTATTTCATGTTAATTTTATTTATTTTTTGTAAAAAAGAATTGTTAGTATAAGTTTAATATTGTTAGATTTAGTTTAAATCGCTTGAATACATTGTTTGTTGTTTAATATAGATTTAATTCATGTTCATTTTTTGTTTGAAGTTCGTTTTAATTCAGTGATTTAATGTGAAGTTATGTTTTGGTTTTTTAATTTTTTTTAATTCAATATATCTTTGTTGTAATTTTGTTGGATTTAATTTTAAAAGATCAATTGATTATTTGAAGTTTAGTGATTTGAATAAGTTTATTTGTTTTGTTTAAGCTTAATACAAGTTTAATTCGAATTTGAATAAAACTTGCTTGTTATTGTTGTTGAATCTTTTCATTTATGTCCATACTTTATTTGATTGTTTTTGAATCCGAAATTAGTGTAAGTTTGATTTTCTTGTTTGTTGTTTATCATTTATGATTATTTCTTCAGTTTGCTTCATGATGTTGTTTAGTTTTAGTATAGAAATTGTTGTTTGTAATGTTGTTAGATTCAATTTTAAGTTCAAATGATTATTGAATTTAGAAATCTGAATATACTTGTTTGTTGTTATTAGGTTTGTTTGTTGTTAAAAATGTTGTTCAATCAAGATAATTTTAGTTGTTTCTTTGTTGTTCATCATTTAGTTTGAATTTGTTGTTGAACATTGTTAGAAGTTGGTCATATTTGTTGTATTTTGGTTGAGATTGATTAAGTGAATTGGTTATAGCTGATGGGGTAATTTGGTAATTTGCAGCACGTTCAGGGGTAAATTGGTAATTTTAGTAAGGTCGGAGGGGTAGTTTGGTAATTGAACATTTTGAATAATTCTTTATGTTAAGCATGGGGGACAAAATGTAATGGGATGTGGGTGATATAATTGTTTAATATAAATGGGGGACAAGACATAATGTAGTGAAGGGGAATATAGTAATTGTTTATGTTAGGCATGGGGGACAAGATGTAATGGGGTGGGGTTGATATATTTGTTTAATGTAGTGGGGGTGAGTGGGAAGATAGTGGGTTTTGTAGGAGGAAGTGGTGGTTTTATTAATTGACTAAAGGGTTTGGGATGGGATATAAATGAAAGACTTAGATCAGATTTTGAAGAGAACAGATAGAGAGGGAGAGAGAAAAAAAAGCTGAATATTTAAGAGAGAAAGAAAAATTCCGAAAAATATTAAAACTTTCAAGAAAGAAAAAGAAAAGAAAAAAATACAAATAAAAAAGAGCTGGAAATTAGAAGAGAGAGTAGTACACACCTGATAAATATTCTGATATACGGGTTTAGAAATTAAGGGTTAAACATTAATTAGCCTTTCAAATCTGAAAATTCCCTTGGTTTCTGTCCGTTGTTTGTTGTCGGTGTTTCTGGATTTTATTTTGATTTTCAAATCTGTCACTGGGATTTCTGTTGACTGGATTGCTGGTTATTATTGTTGTTGTTGTGTTACGTACTGCGTGGCTGACTTTCTTCTTCTTATATTGGCAATACCAGGTATACAACTGTAATTTTGGCCTTTTGTAAGCTGAAATGAAGAATGGAAGTTTGAATTTTTAATTTAGTTTTTTTTATTAATTGCATTTAGGTTATTTCACGTATTATTATTCTGTAAATCGCCGTCGTTTGGCATAATTAGGC
This sequence comes from Nicotiana sylvestris, assembly GCF_000393655.2. Lineage (NCBI taxonomy): Eukaryota > Viridiplantae > Streptophyta > Magnoliopsida > Solanales > Solanaceae > Nicotiana > Nicotiana sylvestris. Next base: position 128,252,690 of record NC_091064.1, on the reverse strand, counting down.
ATATTGTAGCGATGTATTAAATAGTGCTTTGCTTCAACTTGATTATTAGGTAGTATATATTTAAACATGTTCATTACTAATTAAACTGTCAAATAATAAAAATAGAAGAAAATAACGTAAAAATGGCTTTATTAAATCAGTTTGGCAAAATTGATTAAATTCCTTATTCATAAGGGTTTTAGTATCGCCAACGTTAAGTTAATCGGAATCATGTAGCTGAATTCAGTTAAAACATGAATTAATTTTGCGAATCAAGTATTAGGACATGATTTGAATTAAAACAAGGTTAGTTAAGGTTAAATTATTTAATTTTTAGAAATACGGTTTAGTAATCAAGATTATTTCTAATTTTCAGTATTTGTAAATAATTAATTTCAATAGCTCAAGTCATCTAACAATATGATTTTAATTGACTATGGGATAATTAGTTTTTTTTTTAAAAAAAATTATTTGACAATTCCATGCTGTATTTATAATTATAATTTTAGTAATATTACTTTCCGTTAATATTTGTTTTAAACTAGTATTTAATATGTTATTTTTAAGTATGTAGAGACTGATTTTATATTAGTAATAATAAAAAGTAGTCATTAAAAGATATTCATAAAATAAGGGAGGATTTCACTAAAAATAAATAAATATAAACAATACAAAAATTTGTAGGGTCCTCCAATCTTATTTATTTTTTTTTTTAAAAAAATATTTAGATTCCGGGATGGGCCATTTAGTAAATTTCACAGTCCTACCTAATAGTTTAATAACGCATAGTATTTTGGCGCATATTTAATAAAGTTATTTTCTTAAATACGGGTGTGCATTTATGTAACCCAAATCCTGATCTTGACGAAGTCAAAATGCGTCAACAAATCACGGGTACACTGGTTGTGACGTGGTTCGAGATGCGTTTTTACGACGTTGCAATTCTTGTATAAAATAATAATAAGAATAATGATAAAATCGGTTTAATGCTAAATTTGCATATAAGTTCTTAATTGTTTAAAAATCAGGTAAATAAGCCAAATATAACAGTTGAGCGACCGTGCTAGAACCACGGAATTCGGGAATGCCTAACACCTTCTCCCGGGTTAACAGAATTCCTTATCCGGATTTCTGATTCGCAGACTGTAATATGGAGTCATTCTTTTCCTCGACTCGGGATTAAATTGGTGACTTGGGACACCCTAAATCTCCCAAGTGGCGACTCTGAAATAAATAAATAAATCCCGTTTCAATTGTCCTTTAATTGAAAAAAACTCCTTCACCCTCGTGGTGCCGGAAAAAGGAGGTGTGACACATTGTTGGGGCAGAGGAGAGATAAATTATGCTGACCCATTTACTATGCAAGCCAGACCTTGAATGATGCCTAGGTGAACTATGATACCACGGAGAAGGAGTTCTTTGTAGTAGTCTTTGCTTTTAATAAGTTCAGATCCTATTTGGTGGGAAGTAAGGTAATAGTACATATTGATCACTCAGCATTAAAAGAGTAAGAAAGAGTCTAAACCCCATCTGATGTGGCTATTGTTGATGTAAGAATTTGATCTAGAAATCAAGAACAACAATAGCACGAAAAATCAAGTGGCTGACCACATGTCATGACTGGAGAAACCACCTATTAAAGCGGTGGACATTCGGGAAGATTTTTTCCATTGCATTAGTCTCTAATAGACCACCACGGTTCGTCAAAATAGCCAACTTCTTGGCTAGTGGGTGGCTACCACGCGACTTGACCACCGATCAGAAAATGAAGCTTCAAGGTGAGGTAAAAAGCTATTTTTTTGTATGACTCCTTCTTGTTTAAACTGTGTGCAAATGGTGTTATTTGAAGATGTATTCCTAAAGGAGAGATGGGAAGCATTTTGTCTCATTGCCATGATGGAGCTGCTGGAGGACACAATGCTGGAAATCAAACTACAACAAAGGTCATGTAAGCCAGTTTCTTTTGGCCTACGTTGTACAAATTGTACAAAGACACACGAGCATATATAGCTGTGTGTGACAAGTGTAAAACGGCAGGTAATATTAGTAAGAGGGATGAAATGCCTCTCAACTCCATTCGTGTATGTGAAATCTTTGACGTTTGGGGTATTAACTTTATAGATCTATTCCCATCATCACATTCTTATGAGTATGTCCTAGTATCCATTGACTACGTCTCTAAGTGGGTCGAAGCAATCCCTGCTAGGACCAATGATGCTCGGGTGGTGTGTGAATTATTAAGAAAAAACATCTTTACCCGTTTTGACACCTAAAGTGATTATCAGTGATAATGGGTCACACTTTGTGAACAATAGTTTGTTGCACTGATGTCCAAGTATGGGGTCACAAACAAAATAGGAACCTCGTACCATGCCTAGACTAGTGGGCAAGTCGAAGTGGCTAACCGTGAAATTAAACTTTCTTGAAAAGATGGTTAGTGCTTCTCGTAAGGATTGGTCGGTAAAGTTGGAAGAAGCTCTATGGGCGTACAGAACTGCATTCAAAACAACCATAGGGACTTTACCGTTCAAACTAGTGTATGGTAAATCGTGTCACCTACCTGTTGAAATAGAACATAAAGCTTATTGGGAAATTAAGACGTCAAATCTTGATCTTAGTCTTGTAGGTGAACACATATTGGCACAGATGAATGCACTGTAGGAGTTTAGACTGGACGCGTATGAAAATGCGTGGATTTTCAAGGAAAAGACTAAAAGGTATCATGATCATCTGAATAAGCCAAAGGAATTTCATGAAGGGGACAATGTCCTACTGTACAATAGTAGACTCAAATTATTCCCCGGAAAAAGTAAGTCTAGATGGACGGGATCATGAGTGGTGAAACATGTAGTACCATATGGGGCAATTGAGATCCAGAACTATGATGGAACAGAAAGTATCAAAGTGAATGGGCACAGACTAAAACCGTATCTTGCTGGAGGATTTGCTCAGCAATCTTCGAGCATCAAAATCAGTTGAGGATACCCGATTGAATCAAGCTGACGACTATAACTCAAAACTACCTCTAACTCTTCTACTAAGATTTTTCACTTTTTTTATAGCATAAAATAGATAAAAATTAGTGTATAGTACTATGTGGTAGGTGCGGGAAGGTACATGTCATGGATGGTAGGAAGTGAGGTGTCTAAAAGGGCCTTTAAAATGTATATGTGTGTGACCGCGCACCTGGGCGGGGGGGGGGGGGGGTTTACTTTTTGTACTGTTCGCGCAAGAGGCAACGATATCTGAGGCGGGACGTGCGCATCCATGCATTGACCGTGCACTGGTCACGCACTTTCACCCTTGTTTTGCCTCTCTTGCGCAGCCGCGCACCTGGGCAAGTGTCCGCGCACCGATCGCACATCAGGTAAGTTTTCTTTTTCCCTATTTCATTTCAAACCCCCCTCTTTCAAAACCCCCAATTCTAAAATTCCCCATTTCTCTCCCCCACACTGAAAAACCGTAACTCACCACCTTCTCTCATCTTCTCTCTTTAAGAAAAAAAACACCCAACACACCACACCACCTCTCATCCTCTTTTTCCTTCACCATATCCTCACGAGTTTTCTCTCTCTAGTCCCCTCAGGTAAGTGAGATGCTTTCTCTCTCTCTCTCTCTATCTCTATCTCTTTCTCTCACCCTCCCTCTCTCTTCTTAGTTTATTTTATTTTATTTTGCTTGTGTTGTAGTAGATTTTTTGTTTTTGTCTTTCTTTTTATGCTTCTTTTCTTGTGGGGTGAGAGTCGAGTTTTACGATGGATGGTCTAGGTGTGATATTGGTGCATCCTTAGTCTAATTAGGGCTAAAATCGTTTGATGGGGGGTGTTAGGAAGAGATGTGCATATTAAGTGTTTGTATAAATGCCACAAAGAGATTGAAGGTGTAATTTTGTGACCAAATGTGAGGGTGAAGTCTGAGTAGCCTCTCTTAGTTCACTAATTGCTTCATTAGTTGATATTTGGCATTTGTTACAGGTATTATGGCGCCATCCAAGAAACGAAAAACCATAGGTGCCTCCTCAAGTTGTCATGCGGGCTTGTCCTAGCGTGAGCTTCTGGTTTTGCTTGGCCGTATGATCAGAACAAATTCGTCTCTTGGGAAGCCCAAGAATGTTTTCACAACAAGGCAAGCAAAAAGCCATTACCTGAGAGGGGAATTGATATGGGGTCCCTCCAGAATGACTGCCCCAGTGTGTATCATGAATTGATCAGGCGTGACTTGGGGATATTCTTTGAAGAACCTGACGAGGCCAACTTAATGGTTGTGTGGGAGTTTTATGCGAATAGCTCGAAACATGACAACCATGTATGTACAGCCCGGAATAAGAGTGTGGCCGTCTCCAAAGAGGCCATTCGAAGAGCTTATCATTTACCGAAATTTGGAAAAGATTCTGATACAGTTGACTACTACGCCACGCACAGCGGACAACCATTCTTGTGGCAACTGTTCTTTAGAACCATTTGTGTACTTGGAAAGGAGGTACTATGGATTAAGCATGGGCAAAAATTTCATTCAACTTCACTTACTTTTGAAGGAAAGTACTGGCTCTACATTATAAATAACTGCCTGTTGCCTTCCGGAAACACCACTAAGGTGAATAATCCCTGGACCGCACTGATCTAGTGTTTTATAAATGGCCAGGATTTTGATGTGGTTAAGGTCCTTTAGGACGAGATGTTCATTCGCTGTCTTGTGCAGAGGTATGGGTTCTTATTCCCCTCATTAGTCACTCAGTTATGTCGTGGGGCACTGTTACACCCCGTAAGATTAACAATATTGACACTATTATATGAGTTTGATATAGCATTTTGAGTGGAATATTTTTGTAAACTAATTTGAATATATATATATATATATATATATATATATATATATATATATATATATATATATATATATATATATATATATAATTTTATATAGTTATTAATATTACTACTTTTAATTATACACAAAATATGAATAAGCTTATGAGATTTTCTTTATTGTAAATATAAAAATTATTTTTTTGCACAAGAAAAGAAGGTTATCCTTTTACCATTTAAAAATTAAGTGTATAAAAATTTATACTCTTTATATGGGATTAAGAAAATTATAAGTTGAGAAAATATATGTATTTTTACATAGATGTTTTATTGAAATAATAGTGTATGAATTTATTTTACATGATACCACATGACTGTAATAGTACAGTGTATAAAATGTATTAAAAATAAGTAAAATTTTAAAGTAATTTGAAATAATTCTTAATTATACGGGTAATTGATTAATTACCGGGTAATGAAAAATTATCTAATTACCTAATAAGTGGATAAATATTAAACTTTTCCCACCCCACCCACGTGGCAGCAAACCACTAGACCAAAGTAATGACTCATCGTCCCTTTTAATTAGATGGCCAACAAAGTATTGCTTGTAAGTCCTAATTTTTGTCTACTTCTTTAGTTCTTCTGAAAACCTTATAGGCTTTTAGGCTCAGCTTCATCAATCTTCTATTATTTAATTTTAGCTCTCATTAGATTTGAACATGAATTTACTGTTCAAGTTAAATGCAACCTGTTATATAGCAAGTTCATGTTCGATTCAAAGGCTCAACACCTTTTAAAAGATGAAACTTTTCTTTTGACACTCATAAATGCTTGCTCGAAACTCATGGAAAAAAATGGTATCTCCTTTTATACTATACATGTATCAAACGTATCTTTGTCTCCACTTTTAATTCATTTCTATTTAAATCTAATACATGCTGTTATTACTTAACGCCGAGATTAAGGGAATAGTAAATTGGATCGATTTGAACATAGAAATGTCTTTATTTTATGAAGGGGCTGTAATATTTTTCTCTTCCTAATTCTGTTTTTTTTATAGGTCATAGAAATACATTAATGAGACACCATCGTGGTGTCCAACCCAGTTACTATGTTATACAATGGGGTTGGAATTTTTACAAACTTCTATATTTATCATTTTATTACCGCTGTGGTGCTCTTGATCGTCTCAACTTCTAAAAATCTATGTTTCAAAAATACAAAGTTGATGTCAAATATTTACTAAGTTATTCTGTTCTTTCCTTTCATTTGCCTCGAAGGGTTAAAGGGCACCAGAATGAATCTATATACTTAAGTTTTATTTATTTCTATGTGTTCCTTTCAGAGAAAAGTGAGCTCTAATGTTGAATAAAGACTAGGCGTATCCATGTGGCAACGAGTGAATCTGTCCTATATGGCTATATAAAGTACATGGAGTTTTATTTAACGCAATTGGCACATAAAAGTGCCTCTACTGAAACACGAGTAAAAGGAATTACTAACATTTTATTTCCGTTTTGAAGAAGAAAATTACTTGTATTGCTTGATTCCTTCACTTTCTTCCATTAAAAGCGGAACACAGACTTAGAAGTCCTATTAATTGGTAACTACAGAGAGAAATTCTCTACAAGTTTACTGTATTGGAACTGTTGATACTAAGCTCGACGAGCTCTGTTTCCTTGCCTTCTATTCCAATGTTTATTGTTGGTAGTACGTTACTCACTGCATCAGTGTGATACTACATTGAACACAACACTGAAGGTGTGGTGAATTTTAGAGGGATTGTCAAGAGAATCGGCTCATGTCATGACCCTAAACCCAGATTCAGTCGTGATGGCGCCTCTCGTGAAGACAAGGCCAGCCGACACAACACCCAATTAAATTAATGTATAATAATTAATAATTAAGTCATTAATAATGATAAATCCCATAATAAAGTGAAATACATCAATTGCGGAGAACCAAACACAGCCCGACATCGGGGTTTCACCGGTCATGGGCATCTAACATAAGTCTAGGAATACGGAAAAGGGACTACACAGTCTATTATAAAATCTAGTACAAGGGAAAGAAATAACGATATGAGGGAGAAACACTGGGCTACGAATGCCGAACAGCTACCTAGTGGACTCCGAAAATTTACTAGAAGCTATCAACTCTCGCTAGCAGGACCTAAAGCTCTTGAATCTGCACATAGGATGCAGGGAGTAAAGTGAGTACTTCAACTGAGTGAGTAATAATAATAAATGAATACTGAGCGGTAAGAAATCACGTAAAGCACAACCACATGCTATAAAGAAGTAGTATAAAACCAATAAAAGGCAATGAAACAGTAAAATCTTATAAAAACATCTTAGTTTAGTATAAACTTCTTTAAAACACATTTTTAACAGTTAAAAACATAAATGAAAAGCAGCTAGAAAAGATAAACACATAAAATCTGCCCCTCGGGCACAATATCAACATAATCAGCCCCTCGGGCAATAACATGGAACAACACCAGCCCTTCAGGCTGTATCTCATATCACAATGGGTACCCGCGCTCACTGGGGGTGTACATACTCCGGGAGGGGCCCCTTACGGCCCAATCGCAATATCAAGTCATCTCGTGGCATAATCAATAGGCTCTCGGCCTCATATCAAGCCACCTTGTGGCGTACTACTCAGGCCCTCGGCCTCATAATCATAATCAGTACAACACTGCTGCGACGTGCAGCCCAATCTCATAATAATCCTCACAACACATAACCTCAACCTTACTCAGTCAAAAATCTCTAAAAAGTCACTTGGGCATAGTAAAATATGATGCTCAGCCCAAAATATCATTTAAAGTGTTAAAATAGAGTAAACATGGCTGAGTTATGAAAACAGTAGAATATAGCATGATTGAGTACATATATAAAATCAAAACAGTGAGGAAATAGCAGTAAAAATTCTCTAAGGATCCAAATAGTTGGCATAAGGCCCAAATATGGCATTCTGCCCAAACATGATGATAGCAAACAGTTTTCAATCAAATACGCGTTAAAACAGTCATTCTGGATGAACTAAGTCTCAATCCCCAACGGTGCACGACCCCACGCTCGTAATTTAGCGTGCGTGTCACCTCAATATAGCACAACAATGTGAAATCTGGGGTTTCATACCCTCAGGATAACATTTTCAATCATTACTCACCTCTATCCGGCCCAAACTCTAGCCCATGATGCCTTCGCCTATTGAATCGGCCTCCGGATGCTCCAAATCTAACAAAAATCAGTGCAAAACCATCAAAATATGCTAAGGGAACAAAGCCCATTCGAAAGAAATCAAATTAAAACACAAATCCTGAAATTGGCCAAACCCGACCCCCGGGCCCATGTCTCAGATTTCGACAAAAAATACATCAAGAGACTCCTTATCACTCCCCGAGTTCGTTCAGATCAAAATCACCAAAATCCAACCACAATTGATCCCTCAAAATCCCTAATTTTAGGTCTCCAATTACAAGCCCTAGTTCTTCAATATTAGGCTTAAATTCCATGATTAATTAGGTAGAATTCACATTATGATCGAGTATTAAGTCCATAAATCTTACCTCCAAGTGTTCCCCCTTGATTCCCTCTTCAATCCTCTTCAAAAAGCTCCAAAATCTCTCAAAACTGGCGAAAGTTAGCCCCAAAATCACGGACAATGGCTATTTAAACATTCTGCCCAGGCATTCAAAACTTTCTTCGCGAACGCAGTCAAAGCCTCACGTTCGCGAAGCAGAAACAGACGTTGACCAAATTTTCCTTCATCATGATCGCGAATCCTAGCACGCGAATGCAAAGACTTAGCTTCCTTACTCATCGCGAACGCGACTCCCCACCCGCGAACGCGAAGAACAAACCAACCTAAACCCAACTGCTCAACTTTCCTCTAAGCGAACGCGGCATAGCCTCGCGAACGCGATGACCACGAGCCTCAAACCTTCGTGATCACGGGACCTCCTTCGCGAACGCGAAGCCAACTTCACTGCCTCACAGCCTAACCCTTCGCGAACGCGAGGGCCCACTCGCGAACGTGAAGGCCAAATGTCTGCAACACACACATAGCGGTTTCTGCGACTTTCCACAACATGAAATAGTCCGTTTGACCACCCGAAACTCACCCGAGGCCCTTAGGACCTCAACCAAACATGCCAACATATCCTATAACATCATTCAAACTTGTTCCAACCTTCGGAACACTCAAAACAACATCAAAACACCAAATTCGCATCGAATTCAAGCCTCCGCTTTCGATCAAAAAGTCTATCAAACCACGTCTGAATGACCTGAAATTTTGCACACACATCCCAAATGACACAACGGACCTATTGCAACTTTTGGAATTCCATTCCGACCCCTATATCAAAATCTCACCTATCAATCGGAAAACGCTAAAATTCCAATATCGCCAATTCAAGGCTAAATCTACTCTGGACATCCAAAACACATTTCGATCACGCTCCTAAGTCCCAAATCACCTCTCAATGCTATCCGAACCATCGAAACTCACATCTGAGCCCTTTAACATATAAGTCAACATCTGGTTGACTTTTTCAACTTAAGCTTCCTCAAAAGAGACTAAGTGTCTCAAACCTTACCAAAATCTCTCCGAACCCGAGCCAACTAACCTGGTAATACAAAATGTAGCTGAACTAGGTAATAAGAAGCAGAAATGGGGAAAACGGAGCGGTAACTCATGAAACGACCGGCCAGGTAGTTACATCCTCCCCCTCTTAAACAAACGTTCGTCCTCGAATGAGTCAAGAAACATACCTGAAGCTTCAAATAGGTGAGGATATCTGCTCTGTATCTCCCCCTCGGTCTCCCAGGTAGCCTCCTTTACAGGCCGACCTCTCCCTTGCACTTTCACTGAAGCTATATCCTTTGACTTCAACTTTTGAACCTGACGCTCCAAAATAGCTACTGGATCCACATCATAAGTCAGATCATCATCTAACTAAACCGTGCAAATATCCAAGACACGAGACGGATCCCCAATATACTTTCATAGCATAGAAACATAAAATACCGGATGCACACTCGACAAGCTGGGTGGCAAGGCAAGCTCATAGGCCACATCCCCAATCCTCCTAAGCACCTCAAAAGGCCCAATGAACCGAGGACACAATTTACCCTTCTTCTCAAATCTTATAACACCCTTCATGGGTAAAACCTTCAACAAAACCTTTTCACCAACCATGTAGGACACATCCCGAACCTTCCTGTCAGCATAACTTTTTTGTCTCGACTGCACTATACGAAGCCTCTCCTGAATCACTTTCACCTTTTCTAAAGCATCCTACACCAAGTCTGTCCCCACTAGCCTAGCCTCACCCGGCTCAAACCAACCAACTAGATATCTACACCACCTCTTATACAAAGCATCATATGGAGCCATCTGAATACTCGACTGGTAGCTTTTGTTATAAGCAAACTCTACGAGCGGTAGAAACTGATCCCATGACCCTCCGAAATCAATAACGCAGGCACACGACATGTACTCTAATATCTGAATAGTATGCTCGGACGGTCCGTCCATCTGAGAGTGAAAAACTGTGCTCAACTCAACATGAGTACCCAACTCTCGCTGCACGGACCTCCAAAACTGCGAAGTAAATTGAGTGCCCCTATCTAAAATGATGGAAACAGGGACACCATGCAAACGAACAATTTCCCGAATATAGATCTCTGCCAACCGCTCTGAAGAATAGGTAGTACACATAGGAATGAAGTGCGCGGACTTGGTCAGCCGATCCACAATCACGCAAATAGCATCGAACTTCTTCAAAGTCCGTGGGAGCCCAACTACAAAGTCCATGGTGATCTGCTCCCACTTCCACTCTGGAATATCCATTTGCTGAAGCAAGCCACCCGGTCTCTGATGCTCATATTTCACCTGCTGACAATTGAGACACCGAGCTACAAATCCCACAATGTCCTTCTTTATTCTTCTCCACCAATAATGTTATCTCAGATCCTGATACATCTTCGCGGCACCCAGATGAATGGAATATCGTGAGCTATGGGCCTCTTCCAGAATCAACTCTTGAAGCCGATCTACATTGGGCACACATATCTGGCCCTGCATCCTCAACACCCTATCATCACCAATAGTCACATCTCTGGCATCATCATGCTGAACTCTGTCCTTAAGGACAAGCAAATGGTGATCATCATACTGGCGCTCTCTGATGCGATCATATAAGGAAGACCGAGAAATCACACAAGCCAATACCCGACTGGTATCCGAAATATCCAACCTCACGAACCGATTGGAAAGGCCTGAACATCAACTGCAAGAGGTCTCACCCTAACTGGAATATATGCCAAACTCCCCATACTCACCGCCTTTCGACTCAAAGCATCAGCCACCACATTGGCCTTCCCCGGATGGTAAAATATAGTAATATCATAATCCTTTAGCAACTCTAACCATCTACGCTACCTCAAATTGAGATCTTTCTGCTTGAACAAGTGCTGGAGGCTACGATAATCAGTAAACACCTAACAAAACACACCATACAAGTAATGCCTCCAAATCTTCATTACGTGAACAATGGCAGCCAATTCCAAATCATGAACAGGGTAGTTCTTCTCATGGGGCTTCAACTGACGAGAAGCATAAGCAATAACTCTACCCTTCTGCATCAATACACACCCAATACCAACTCTTGAAGCATCACAATACACGGTATATGAACCTGAAGTTGATGGCAAAACTAACACTGGAGCTGTGGCCAGGGCAATCTTGAGCTTCTGAAAGCTCTCTTTACACTCGTCCGACCACCTGAATATAGTACCATTTTGAGTCAACTTGGTCATGGGCGATGCGATAGATGAGAATCCCTGAACAAACCGATAGTAATAACCCGCCAAGCAAAGAAAGTTGCGAATCTCTGTGGCAGAGGACGATCTGGGCCAACTCTGAACTTCCTCTATCTTCTTCGGATCAACCTGAATACCCTCGTTGGACACTACGTGCCCCAACAAAGGCACTGAACTGAGCCAAAACTCACACTTAGAGAACTTTGCATAAAGCTTCTCCTCCCTCAATCTCTGCAACACAACTCTCAAATGCTTCGCGTGCTCCTCTAAACTACGGGAATACACAAGAATATCATCAAAGAAAACTATGACGAACGAGTCGAGATAAGGCCAAAACACGCTGTTCATCAAATGCATGAACGTTGATGGGGCATTGGTCAACCCAAAAGACATCACCAAGAACTCATAATGACCATATCGGGTCCTGAAAGTCGTCTTAAGAATATCCGAGTCCCTGATCTTCAACTGGTGATAACTTGAACGGAGATCAATCTTGGAGAACACTCTCGCTCCTTGAAGTTGGTCGAACAAATCATCAATACAAGGCAAAGGATACCTATTTTTAGTTGTTACTTTGTTCAACTACCTATAATCAATGCACATCCTCATAGTGCCATCCTTCTTCTGCACAAATAGAATTGGCGCACCCCAATGCGACACACTAGGCCGAATGAACCCCTTATCAAGGAGTTCCTGAAGCTGCTCCTTTAACTACATCAACTCCACTAGTGCCATACAATACGACAAAATAGAAATGGGCTGAGTGCCCGACACCAGATCAATACCAAAATCAATATCCCTATCCGGTGGCATGCCCGACAGGTCTGAAGGAAACACATCAGGAAAATCCCTCACAACTAGAATAGAATTAATACTGGGAGTCTCTGCTCTGACATCCCTCACAAAGGCTAGATATGAAATACAACCCTTCCCAACCATACACTGGGCCTTCAAGAATGAAATTACCCTACTTGGAACATAATCAGTCAAACCTCGCCACTCAATCCGTGGCACACCCAGCATAGCCAATGTCAATGTCTTAGCATGACAGTCCAAAATAGCATGACACGGAGATAGCCAATACATGCCCAATATAACATCTAAATCCACCATACATAATAACAAAAGATCCACTCGAGTCTCCATACACCCAATAGTCACCACACACAACCAGTACACACGGTCTACAACAACAGTATCGCCCACCGGAGTAGATACATGAACAGGTGAAACAAGAGACTCACGGGGCGTATACAAATAACAAGCAAAGTATGATGACATATAAGAATAAGTGGAACCGAGATCAAATAATACAGAAGCATCTCTGTGGCAGATTGAGACAATACTTGTAATAACAGCATCGGAAGCAATAACATCAGGCCTAGTTGGAAGTGCATATAAACGGGTCTAACCGCTACCTGATCGACCTCCCCCTCTAGGGCGACCCCTAGTTGATTGACCTCCGCTCCTAGCTGGCTGGGTGGGTAGTGGTGAAGTAACTGGTGCTGAAGCCGATGGTTGACTCCTCTGTTGAGATAAACCCGCAAGACGACGAGGACACTGCCTCCACATATGACCCATCTCTCCACACTTATAACAACTTTTGGGTGCTGGAGACGGGGATTGAAGGGAACCCCTAGCACCGGAATGACTAGAAGATGCACTTGGCATAGAAGAGCCCTGAACTGACGGAGCACGGGATGAACTTTGAGTTGGAAGGACACTGAGTGATGACTGGCCCTGATGAGAACTGTGAGAACCATGACCTAATGATGCCCCACGATAACTTGGGCGAGCTGGTTAAGCATGCCTAAATGGACGGCCTCTGCCGTGCTGAAACTGACCTCTCGAAGGAGCACCACCATAACTACCCGATCCTTGAGGCCTCTTGGCCTCCCTCTCATCTCGCTCCTGGCAACGAACTTACTCAATCTCATGAGCAATGTCTACAACCTCCTCAAAAGTAGCACCAGACACCATCTCCCTGGTCATAAGAATATGAAGCTGATAAGTGAGGCCATCCACACACCTCCTAATCCTCTCTCTATCTGTCGGAACAAACCAAATAGCATGATAAGCTAACTCTGAGAACCTCATCTCATACTGCATCACATTCATCTCTCCCTAACGCAACCACTAAAATTGCCTCTGCAGCTCCTCTCTACGAGACTGTGGCACATACTTCTCCAAAAAGAGAACGGAGAACTACTGTCAGGTAAGGGGTGTTACACTAACATGCCTACGCTTCTCATAAGCCTCCCACCAAGTGAAGGCAGCTCCTGTCGCGCCCCCTTTTTCTCACGAAATCGGGTTTATGATATTTGGAAGGACAACTCGTTCCCTTTCGAGAATTAGGTTTGAATTGAAGAGTCGCCACCTAATGATTTAAGTGCATTAGGACACTAAGAAAGGTTTGATTTGATCAACCAGAGATTGTGTAAGGGCTTGAAATTATCCCAAGGGGAAGGTGTTAGGCACCCCTCAAGATCCACTAGTGTGGTTCCCGGCCAGACAATTGTTGTGACTTTAGGTACAAATAACACGTAGCCAAATAAGAACTTCAAATAAGAGGGGGTTTCCACGTAATGGTTAAAAAATAGGTGAAGTTAAAAGAACTAAAAGAAAAGCTGATTTTTTTTAAGAAAATAGTTTGAAATTTGAGAATAAACAATGAAACAAATAAATAAAGGAAAAAGGGGTCCTAGGTTTGTAAATAATATGGATCACCCCACACAACATCCGGTAATCACTCCTCAATGAGGGGCTATACGAGATGTTATTGCGTGGTCATCATATCCATATCTACTCCTTCCCACCCTGTTCAGATATTAAAGCACGGAATGGTCTCGTGTACTTATTGCATGCTATTACCTGCTCCAATCCTATCGGTCTCGGAGGCATTTGGGACTACTAATCCTAAAGGGGAGGGATATTGGGCTTACTTGTGGTTTCAAATGGTAAAAATACTAAGGCGACAAACAAAACATATATGGCAAGTATGGGGAAAAATATAAATAAATGAAAAGGCTCAAATAGACCTCCTTTAAGCAGAGAAAAGCAAGTAGTTAGCATGACTTACACATACTATTTAGGGTCTGATTAAACTTAAAGGATCGAGGCAGACTGATTTATTACATAGTTTAAATAAGAAACCCGAATCAGGCCTGCCTGCTGGTTGTAGCATACAAAATCTGATTCAGTTTATAAACTTTCACCCTATGGCTTGACTAAGTGTTAGACGAAGACCCTATAGGCATGATATCTACCAATTCCAGAAACAATAAAGTAAACATGAATACATACTGATTTAAGAAAAATCGTCTGTTATTAAAGAGAGGCGAGTTTTAGCAAAAGAGCATGCGTCATTGTTACTGGTTTTAGACTTATAAGCGAGTGAAGCGGTTCAGATTCGATCAAAGATCCTATAGGCATGCTTTCTATGGGTTGTCGATTTTGGACACTTTTATAAACATAGTAAAAAATGCAAAAATCCTATAGGCATGGCATCTAGATGCTGAATTTCGTTTAAAGCCTATGAACATGATATCTAATTGTGGTTGATTATTTAAGACCTATAAACATGTTTTCCTAATGAGGAATGCATATACAAGATTCAGAAAGAACCTATAGGCAGGATATCTATATGATATGCAGAAATTTAGAAATTCCTATAGGCAGGATATCTATATGATATGCAGAAATTCAGAAATAACCTATAGGCATGGTATCTATATGGGAATGCAAGATTCCTATAGACATGGTATCTGTACATGAGAATGCAGAAATTCTTAGAAACATGGTATCTATATGAGAATGCAAGATTCCTATAGACATGGTGTTTATATGAGAATGAAGGAATTCATAAACTTCTATAGGTAGGTTATCTACCCCTCTTTGCATACATAGTTATCCCTCCCTTTTCACTATCCATCCACGAGAGTTTTATTACAAAGTTATTACAGCCCATAAAGAGTAAAGTAAAGAAGAATACAATCAGAAAAAGTACAACCAAGGAGAGCCTGATTCAGACTTCCTGTCTGAAGTATGAAGTAAACCAACTCCAAGAGATCTTATTTCAAAGCCTTTATCCCATTTGGATGTGTCAGAGTTCTCTAAGAGCCTCATATGGACTTCGGGCAGTGCTCACACCCCAAATGCATTATAGATGAAGACATAGTGCAGTGTGGAAGGGCCAGCCCTCAAGTGTCCAAGTTCAGAGGGAACTCAAGGTCCCAAGGCAAGGCTCACAAGAGGGGGGCAGAACTTAGAGACTAAGAGAGGGTGTAAGTGTAGAATTCTGAAAAAGGGAAACGGGGAGGGAAACAGTTTACATTAATACACATAGGGGTATAGGGAATAGGGAGGTGGTAAGGAGGCAAGGATAGGATAGTGGGCATACCCAGCAATGGGAAATTCTGGCACACCCATAAGCCTGTTAGAACACATTGTTTAGAGGTTAGGATCCTCTAAGTGATCAAGTTCAATCCATAGACAATACCTTGCATATTGCCATGTTTTAAACTGTAACTCAAAGCATATAAAGGGAAATAGGGAGCGATGATTCATAGCATAAACAGGCAGTAGGACATAAGCATACTAATTTAAATGTTGAACTCTACATAAAGCAGTAAAGTAAACATAGATACAAAGACTGTAAATAAACATATTGTTGCGGTGTTGAAGCTTAAATCAGGACATACCAGTTTCAAAGGAAACAAACAAATAAAAGTAGTAGGTCTTGTAAACAGGCCACAATGCAGGAAAGAAGAGAAAGTTATTGTGAGAGAGTATGAGTTCAAAAGGATTCTGATGTGTCCTCTTTGTGAAAAAGGGTCGTTCCTTTTATACTGTGAAAATCATGAAGAAATAAGGTAAGAAAATAGTCAAGGAACTAATTGTCAATCAATTACACAAGACTTCCCTTAATTAAGGGATTCAGATTCAAACGGGTAATAATAATTTAAGGAAAGAAAAATGAATAACCACTCTGTGCACAATATACAATTAAGGGTAAATACATAAAGGTTATTTAAGGAAAGAATTTCGGAAATACGCGGTTGCACACACAAGGCAAGAAAATCAATTAACAGCCAGTAAATCAAAGGTTATGGATCTTGTATGAATGAACCAAGTCAAAAAGATAGGAAAGGTTTTTTAACTTAAGGGAAATCAGCAAACAATGGAAAGGGAATCAATCAGACCTATTTAGAAGGAATTTGAATCAATCACGAGTTGAAAGCCTTTTTAAAGGAAGATTCATCATATATAAAGAGCACACAAACACGTTGAGTTGAAAGAAAACGTTTTGCCATTGCAAAAAATCAATAGAAAAATCCAGTGAAGAAAGAGTTTTAGAAGAGTTTAGCCAAAGGTCAGAATCATATGCAAACACGGATGTCCAAACTCGGTTCAGAGACTCGAAGTTGGTCTGAAAGAGTTAGGGGTTCTAAAATAAAAATCCCTAGTTCAATTAAATCACATAATCAAACTTCGCAGAACCCCCGAATTCTAGGGTTTCCACCTTAAATCAAGTACAGAGATGAGAAGGCAAGTAATCAAAACAGGCTCAGAGGTTTCAGTTCTATGAAACCTCTTGCATGTTTCTTTCAGCAGCAGAAACTCATGAGAAAACAATGATAGCAAGTAACACGCAGAACATAGTAGCAGAATTCAAAGAAAAATAGTGTAGAAGAAGCTAATACGAAACATAATAGAGAAGACTGATAAGAATAGTAGAAGAAGCATGCTAAGAAATTTTAGAAGAAACTTTAAACAGAGCTCAGTAAAAGGAACTTAATAAGGAAAATTAAGAACTTAGTAAGAAAATATAGTAGGAGAAACATATCAGAACACAGTAGAGAAAGCATACAGTAGAAAAGCATACGAGAACATAGTATAGGAAAATACAGCAGAAGAAGCACGTAAGAATATGGTAGAGGAAAATACAAGAACCCAGTAGAAGCAAATACACATAAAAGGAAAAAGAAAGTTAGAAAACACTTAAATACTTTCAGAAAACCCTAGATCGGAAAAGAAAGATTTGAAAGTAGTTTTATGAAAGAAAAGTCAGGAAAATATTTATGACCATAAGGAAAGCATGGATCTGGAATAGATCTAAGGGGATCGGAAAAACCTCGAAGGGTTAGGGTTTCAGAAGAACCCTAGAAATGAGAAAGGCTTTGAAAAGTTACCGATCTGAGTCGGAGAGGTTAGGATCAGGCTCAAACAACCATGGTACGTCGGAGCAAGGCCGGAGATGGCCGTGGAACCTCGAATCGATAGAGGTTTGGGTACAAACCTTCAAGGTCAGGCCTTGAATCTTCAGAGATCAGGTGTGTAAGAGCAACAGAAGGTAGGTATAAGACTCCCACACCCCTGGAAGCCATGGATTCCGGTGGCTTTCAGGGTGGAAGCAGTAAGAGGCAGCTAGGGTTCTGAGAAGACTCGAGAGAATTTGAGAGAGTGGAGGGTTTCAGAGGCGGCGGGTAGGTGAAAATGACTTAGGGTTAGTGGGGTTGGTGAATTAAAAAAGGAAAGGAGAGAATGTGGTCGTTGATCATTTTGATCAATGGCCTGGATTAAACGGGGAGTCAGGCGGGTTGGATTTAATTGGGCTGGGGTTCAATTGGGTTTAATTGGGGTAGAATTTAGGCTAAAATTAAAATAAGTAGGGCTAGTATTTAAATAGCTATTTTTGCCTTATTTATTACATAAAAAATAGTAAAACGATTTCTGGAAACAAATTAAAGGTACTAAATTAATTAATAATATATAAATATTAAATTAAAAATACTGGAATCAGTTTTGCAATTATAAACGCAATTAAATCATAAAATAGGCTAATATTGCAATTATTTACAATTTAGCTTTAAAATACTAAATAAATTTGTAAAAAAGTGTGCAAGATTACCTTAGCTATATTTTGGTATAAATATGAGAATACAATAAATGAATCGCCAAATATGATAATTTGGAGAATAATTATTGGTTTTTTTACTGATAAAATAGGGCAATAAATTTATTTAAAAATTAGAAAAATAAAATACTAAAACATTTGGATATGTTATTTTGAAAGTATTTTGCATATAAAAATATACAGGGAAAAATTGGGTATCAACAGCTCCAGAAAACTAAAAAGTAGTGAAAGCAACCCCGCCGGTCTCCAGAATATCTGTTGTGCGAAGAATCCTCTGACACTTGTCTAAGAAACCTTGGGCATCCTCGCCCTCTGCACTACTGAAAGTCGGAGGCTGAGTTCTACCAAACCTCTCCTACCTGCGTTGCTCGTCCTCTGGCATGGCAGGAGCTACATATTCTTGAGCAGCTGCAACCGGCTGGACTGGATATGCCCCGGTGTCTGAAGTCCCTACATGACCTGCTTAGGCGTGCGAGAGGCGGGAGTCTAAGTGCCGCCCCTGGCCTGAGAAGTAGTTGCGGCTGTAGTAGTTGAAACCGCCTGAGCTAGGCCAGTGCATACTGATAGAATCTGAGGCAAGGCCTCCTGAAGACACGGAATCACATTGGGCATAGCTAGTGCCTGAGCTGGTGCTGCTGGAGCATCCACAACTGGGACTTGATCCTGAATTGGGGCGGCTGGTGGATCTGTAAGAGCTACCCTAGCAACTGTGCGGGCCACACCCCTGCCCCTACCGCGACCAGGACCGCGTCCTCGGCCTCTTGTGTCCACAGCTGGTGGTACTGGTGGTCGTCCATCCTAACCGGTAGCACGTGTCCTCACCATCTGTGAGAGAATAGAATAATAGAAGTGTAGTACTCGGATCAACAGATTCGCACGACAAGAAATTCAAGAATATGAAGTTTTTCCTAAAGGTTCTGCAGCCTCTCGAGGATAAATACAGACATCTCTGTACCGATCCATGAGACTCTACTAAACCTACTCATGACTCGTGAGACCTATGTAACCTAGGCTCTAATACCAACTTGTCACGATCCTAAACCCAGACCCGGTCGTGATGGTACCTCTCAAGAAGACAAGGCCATCCGACACAACACCCAATTAAATTAACAGATAATATTTCATAATTAAGTCACTAATAATGATAAATCCCATAATAAAGTGAAATACATCAACTGCGGAGAACCAAACATAGCCGACATCGGGGTGTCACCAATCATGAACATCTAACATAAGTCTAGGAATACGGAAAAGGGACTACAAAGACGATTACAAAATCTAGTATAAGGGAAAGAAATAATGCTAAAAGGGAGAAACACTGGGCTGCAAACGCCGAGCAGCTACCTAGCGGACTCTGAAAATCTGCTAGAAGTTGTCAACCCTCGCTAGTAGGACCTGAAGCTCCTGAATCTGTACACAGAGTGTAGGGAGTAAAGTGAGTACTCCAACTTAGTGAGTAATAATAATAAATGAAGACTGAGTGGTAAGAATTCACATAAAGCACAACAACATGCTATAAAGAAGCAGTGCAAAACCAATAAAAGGCAATGAAACAGTAAAATCTTATAAAACCACCTTAGTTTAGTATAAAATAATTTAAAACACCTTTTTAACAGTTAAACATGTAAATGAAAAGCATCTAGAAAAGATAAATACATAAAATCCGCCCCTAGGGCACAATATCAATAGAATCAGCCCCTCGGGCAATAACATGGAAAAACACCAGCCCCTCGGGCTATATCTCATATCACAATGGGTAGCCGCACTCATCAGAGGTGTACAGACTCCGGGAGGGGCCCCTTACGGCCCAAGCGCAATATCAAGTCATCTCGTGGCATAATCAATAGGCTCTCGGCCTCATATCAAGCCACTTTGTGGTGTACAACTCAGGCCCTCGGACTCATAATCATAATCAGTACAACGCTACTGCGGCGTGCAGTCCAATCCCATAATAATCCTCACAACACAGGCCCTCGGCCTTACTCAATCAGAAATCTCTAAAAAGCCACTCGTGCACAGTAAAATATGATGCTCAGCCCAAAATATCATTTAAAATGTTAAAATAGAGTAAACATGGCTGAGTTATGAAAATAGTAGAATATAGCATGAGTGAGTATAGATATAAAATTAAAACAGTGAGGAAATAGCAGTAAAAATCCTCTGAGGATCCAAATAGTTGGCACGAGGCCCAAATATGGCATTCAGTCCAAACATGATTAAATCAAATAGTTTTCAATCAAATATGCGGTAAAACAGTCATTCGGGATGGACTAAGTCTCAATCCCCAATGGTGCATGACCCCACGCTCGTCATCTAGCATGCGTGTCACCTCAATATAGCACAACGATGTGAAATCCGGGGTTTCATACCCGCAGGACAACATTTACAATAATTACTCATCTCTATCCGGTCCAAACTCTAGCCCGTGATGCCTTCGCCTCTCCAATCGGTCTCCGGATACTCCAAATCTAATAAAAATCAGTGCAAAACCATCAAAATATTCTAAGGGAACAAAGCCCACTCGAAAGAAATCAAATTACAACACAAATCCCGAAATTGGCCAAACCCGAACCCCGAGCCCAAGTCTCGATTCCGATAAAAATTACAAATAGACTCCTTATCACTCCCCGAGTTCGTTCATATCAAAATCACCAAAATCCAACCACAATTGATCCCTCAAATCCTTAATTTTAGGTCTCAAATTACAAGCCCTAGTTCTTCAATATTAGGCTTAAATTCCATGATTAATTAGGTAGAATTCACATTAGGATCGAGTATTAAGTCCATAAATCTTACCTCCAAGTGTTCCCCCTTGATTCCCTCTTCAATCTTCTTCAAAAAGCTCCAAAATCACTAAAACATGGTGAAAGTTAGCCCCAAAATCGCGGACAATGCTATTTAAACATTCTGCCTAGGCATTCAAAACCTTCTTCGCGAACGCGGTCAAAGCCTTGCGTTCACGAAGCACAAACGGACGTTGACCAAATTTTCCTTCATCGCGATCACGACTCCCAGCACGCGAACATCAAGACTTAGCTTCCTTACTCACTGCGAATGCGACTCCAAATCCATGAACGCAAAGAACAAACCAACCCGAACCAGCTGCTCAACTTTCTTCTACGCGAATGCGGCATAACCTCGCGAACGCGATGACCATGAGCCTCAACCCTTCACGATCGCGGGAACTCCTTCTCGAATGCGAAGGAAAACGTCACTTCCTCACAATCTAACTCTTTGCGAACGCAAGGGCCCACTCGCGAATGCGAAGGCCAAATGTCTGCAACACATACAAAGTAGTTTCTGCAACTTTCCATAACATGAGATAGTCCGTTTGACCACCCGAAACTCACCCAAGGCCCTCGATACCTCAACCAAACATGCCAACATATCTCATAACATCATTCAAACTTGTTCCAACCTTCAGAACACTCAAAACAACATCAAAACACCAAATTCACATCGTATTCAAGCCTAAGAATTCCAAAATCTTCCAAATTCCGCTTTCGATCAAAAAGTCTATCAAACAACGTCCGAATGACTTGAAATTTTTCACACAAATCCCAAATGACACAACGGACCTACTGCAACTTACGGAATTCCATTCTAACCCCTATATTAAAATCTCAACTATCAACCGGAAAACGCCAAAATTCCAATTTCGCCAATTCAAACCTAAATCTACTCCGGACCTCCAAAACACATTCTGATCACGCTCCTAAGTCCCAAATCACCTATCGAAGCTATCCGAACCATCAGAACTCACATCCGAGCCCTTTAACACATAAGTCAATATCTGGTTGACTTTTCCAACTTAAGCTTCCTCAAAAGAGACTAAGTGTCTCAAACCTTACCAAAATCTCTCTGAACCCGAGCCAACTAACCCAGTAATACAAAATACAGCTGAACCAGGCAATAAGAAGTAGAAATGGGGAAAACAAAGCGGTAACTCATGAAACGACCGATCGGGTCGTTACAGCTCAGGTATGTTAAGGCCATCCCTTCTTTCTTTTTGGCATGGACCAATTTATACAGAAGAAACGAGCAAATATACAGTTTTCATAAACGACTCTATTCATATAAATACTAGGGGTCTCTGTGTTCTTGATTCCCCATGTGACATATTATTATATCTTCTGTTCATAGGTCTCAGAATAATACGTGGTTGAAAAAGTTTATCCAGAAGGAAAATTAAGATTATTACATATTTTTCATGCATTTCATTCATTTATACATGTACATTGACCCATGACCAGATGGCGTTATATATGCGTATGTATATGTATATGTATATGTATATGTATATATATATATATATATATATATATATATATATATATATAAATGTACATGGGATATGGGAAAAAGGTTACGGCGTTATATACGCACCACCACCTTATCAGCTAGTATACATTGATGATTTTGCCTGCATTGGCACCAGATGGCGTTATATACGTGTATATATGTAAATATATGTATATGGGATATGGGAAAATGGTTACAGCGTTATATACGCACCACCACCTGATCAGCTGATATACGTTGATGATTTTGCCCACAGTGGCCGAGATGATATGATGGGATGACCTAAGAGGCTTGATGATGTTATGAGCACATGTACCTATGCATGACATGACATTCATACGCTATGCATATGCATAACACTATAATTATTTTGTGATTTACAGAGTTATCCAGACTTACGGGTTGATTCTTATATGTCTTTAAGTGAATATTAACTTATTGTTATTTTTCAGTTCTACTTTACATACTTAGTACATTATTCGTACTGACGTCCTTTTGTTGGGGATGCTGCATTCATGCTTGTAGGTATAGACCATCAGTCTGACGCTCCCTCACAGTAGACGGATTTGGCATTCAGCGAAGGATCGGTAAGACTCCATCTCATTCGGAATGCAGCCATGTCTATTAGACATCGTGTCAGAGTTTTGCTACAGACTTATGGGTAGGCCGGTAACCTATCCCATTTTATGTCAAATAATCTTAGAGGCTTTGTAGACATAGGTTTATTATTTACAGTATGTTAGAGGCCTTGACGGCCCATATGTATTCATGTTTTATGAACGATGGTTCATTGATATAACATTTTCCCACTTACAATTGCACATTACTAGTTGTGGTCATGTTGGCCCATGATAGTCACAAAAGAAAGGGATAAGTTACAGAGTTGTTCGCTCAGGCCAGTGCGGCACCGGGTGACAGCCACGCCTCCCAAGGTTGGGGCGTGACAGGAACGAGTACTGGAAAACAGGGACATAGATGGGAAAGTCAAGCGCATAAACTCCGGGATGATAAAGTTGTAATTGGAAAGGATCCTGCGGGGCCTGCTGAGGCGGATAACGAGGAATCTAGTGCGCTCGAAGAAGGCAATGAGGTGCAAGGTGAGGATATTGCTGCTTCTCCGCCACATGAGTAGGTCTCTACTTCTCCACCGCATGAGCAGGGTGTTGGGGAAACCTCAGGTGCCAGATGAGAAACAAGAATGAGCACCTTAGAGTAGGAGATAGCGGGGATGCGTACCTCAGGAACAGACTTAGGTGCTCGAGTGGACGCCCTTGCTATACAAAGTGCCAAATCCGAGAAGAAGATCATGGCATGGCTATGTGCACTTGTCCGGGATTGTCATCTAGACCCTGGCACTGTCTCCGACAAGGACTGACTTGATCAGGGGAGTTCTCTTCACCTTTGCATTTTTCTTTGTGTGTCATGGGGACATGTCACGACCCCAAACCCGGATCTGGTCGTGATGGCGCCTCTCGTGAAGACAAGGCCAGTCGACACTTCCCATATCCAATTATTAACAGTTAAACCATAAGAAATAAATCTAAAGCATGATAAAATATTCCAAAGTTAACATATAATAACATAATTCACGGAAAATAACCCAACACAGCCCGATATCGGGGTGTCAATAGTCATGAGCATCTATATAAACTAATACAAGTCTAAAGCATCTACAAACTATTACAAATGTCTGATAAGAGGTAGAAATGATAAAGAGGGAGAAACACGGGACTGCGGACGTCAAGCAGCTACCTCGTGGACTCTGATATCTGTCGGGAGCTCTCAACTCACACTAGCAGGATCCGCAATGTCTGAATCTGCACACAGGGGTGCAAGGAGTAAAGTGACTACTCCAACTCAGTGAGTAATAAAGGTAAATGAAAGCTGAGCATTAAAGAAAACATGTAAGGTACATCAACATGTTGTATAGAGTGGTACAAAACCAGTATGAAAACAATGAAGCTGTGATATCTCTTTAAGCACCTTAGCTCAGTTTAAACGTCTTTAAAAATGCCTTTGTAATAGTTTAGCAATTGAATGCAAAGCAATTAGAACAGATAAGCACAGAAAATCTGCCCATCAGGAACAAATACACCATTAATCAGGTAAATGACAGGCAAGTAAGAATGATAAACACATAAAGGTTCGCCCCTCGGGCACAATGTCAACAAATCCGCCCCTCATGCAATATCTTAGAACAATACCAGCCCCTCGGGCTATGTCTTAGAACAATACCAGCCCTCGGGCAATATCTCACATCACAATGGGTACCCGCGCTCACTGGGGGTGTACAGACTCCTGTAGGGGCCCCTTACGGCCCAAGCGCAATATAAAGCCACCTCGTGGTATCATCACTAAGCCCTCGGCCTCATATCAATCAAGCCACCTCGTGGCATACAAATCTTAGGCCCTCGGCCTCATAATGAGTATCAAATGTTTCCTCACAGCATAGGCCCTCGGCCTTACTCAGTCAAAAATCTCTAACAAGCCACTCGGCCAGTAGTTAAACATGTTTCTCAGCCCAAAATATCAATTAAAAGATCATTTAAGTGTTATAACAGAGTAAACATGGTTGAGTATGAAACAAATAGTAAAATATAACATGACTGAGTTTAGTAAAAAAAAGTCAAAACGGTGAGGAAATACCAATAAAAATCCCCGAAGGGTTCAAATAGTTGGCACAAGGCCCAAATATGGCATTCAGCCCAAATAATGATGATAGCAAATAGATTTCAGTCAAATACGCGGTAAAATCATCAATCGGGACGGACCAAGTCACAATCCCCAATAGTGCACGACCCCACGCTCGTCATCCAGCATGTGCTCACCTTAATATAGCACTACGATGTGCAATCCGGGGTTTCAAACCCTCAGAACATCATTTACAATCATTACTCACCTCGAACCGGTCAAAGCTCTAGCTCGCGACGCCTTTGCCCCTCGAATCAGCCTCCACTCGCGTCGAATCTATCCAAAATCAAAACGAGGATGTCAAAATATGCTAAGGGAATGAAGCCCAAGCGAAAATAATCAAAATACGACACAAATTCCGAAATTGCCAAAACCCGACCCCGGGCTCACGTCTCGGAATTCAGTAATTTTTACATCGATAGGTTACTTATCTCCCCACGAGTTCACACATATC